>NC_083281.1:78307858-78649328 GCF_963506605.1 Zootoca vivipara
GGAATCCCTCCCAGTTGTACCTGGAGGTGCTGGGGATTGAACCTGGTACGTTCTGCATGCAAGGCAGAAGCTCTTGCCTTGAGCCACAGCCCTTCCCAGCCATCACCATGGTCACGATCCATTAAAGACCCTCCATGCTGGCCTAAAGCAAACAGAAGCTGTACCACAGTAACTTCTATTCATCTCCATGGGGGTCGTTCCTATTGGGCTCCTCTTGGACTGCAGACTAAAGCTTCTCAGGAAGTTATGGAATGCCCCTGTCATTATTTCCTGATCCAAAACGGCAGGTAAGGTTACCCCATCGAGAGTCTCCAGCTCAGTGGAAGGAAGTATTGAAAATCCCCTCACTATCCCCTTGTTTCACGCTCTATAATGTGATGCTTATACATTCTTTGGTAGCAGATTAAATGGCTAAGAAATAAAAACACCAAGAGAAAGCTGGGAGGGGAGAGGGGGAGAAGGAATAAGAAAAAGGGAACAAAGCCCCTAAGTGTCTAAGGCGAGCGGTTCAATCTTCAGGAGGGGTTTATGGGCTCCAGCACCATGTGCCACACAATACAAGATAAACATCTGTTGTTATTTCAGTAAACCTAAATCAGATGTTACATATATATATATATATATATATATATATATATATATATATATATATCAGAAGGAGAAAAGTGGTACAACAGAGAGGCCTCCTCCTGTCCCCATTTATCAAGAGCAGCTTTATCCAGTGTGAAGGAGTTGCTGGCAAAGTCCTACTCAGAGTCGACCCCTTGAAATCAATGGACATTACCAACTTATGTTCATCGATTTCAACTGGTGTACTCTGAGTAGGTTTTAGCTTGGATACGACCATGATGATGATCATCTGCTAGCCATTCTTAGTTTGGGAAGTATGTTATCCTTGGCCCCATTTTACAAATAGAAAGCCCAAGGCTTTTTGTGATTGAAGAGAGATCAAGGCCAATATTTCCTTGTTCAGGAGCAGAGGCACATAAATGGAGATGGGATGGAAAAGAGAGAGAGAGAGAGAAGAGGGGGAAAGGGAAGAAGAAAACCACCGTAGAAGGTCAAAATGGACATGCCAAAATGTTTCAAAACATCATGTTGGTCCTAGTGGGCAAACACCTGATAACTCTACTCTCTAGTGACCCCCTCTGTAGACATATTGACAATTCAGGAAGCAAAGTCATTTCTCTTGGAAACTATTATGGTGCAACTCAAATCAAAGGTGGTTGTTCATTTTTAAAAAAAAAAACTGAGATGGTCCACCAAAATAACCAACAAAACCCGGCTTTGTCCTATAGGTATCTTGACCTGAGAGGTCTGAACAGTTAGGAAATCACTACTGTACTTGGCATTTTTTTTAAAAAAACACACACACATGCAGAAAAGGGTTAGTTTGCTTAATTGCCAACCCTGACAGCTTGTCTACTTTTCATCATTATACCCACGGCAGCGGGAAAAGTCGAGCTAAGTTAATATTCCAAGCTGTTTCTGTTTTCGACATATTAAAAGGCATATTATAGCTCAAGCACCAGACGGCATATGGAGTTCAGAGCTCGAATGCCTGAGGGTAAAGCTGTGAGGGGTTATGGTTGACCACGGGAGATGTTGTAAAAAGGAAATTTTGCAAGGTATGGTTCCAGGAGCTGTGGATTGCTGGGGCTTCTCAGCCATAGTACTTACCAGAAGCACAAATGAACTATAGACGGACTCCCGGATGAAGTTAACAGCGATCAGCTCTCATGTCCCGTTCCAGATGTGGCTCTCTGCAGTTTTTTAATTTGGAAATTCTGCAGCGTGCTCCAATTTAACAATGCTCTTCTAATGACCCCAAAATGTAAGAGCCGTTTTGGTTTCTTTTTCCTTTTTTTATATTTACCTTAGGAACATAGTGGAGGTGGGGGGGGGAGTAATGGACATATTTCAAGTTTCCTTTTATTAGATTTTTAATTAGTATGCAATTATGGGGGTGCAGGACCGTGTGGATACCTTAAAAAAAACAAAATAAAAAAGCAGAGAAACAGACACGCTGTTCTTTGCAAAATCTGCTCTCTCCAGCAGCCCGTTGCAACTGTCTCAAATAATTCTGCTGCATGAGCATTTTCTGAGGCAGAATTGAGTCAGTGTGCAAAATATATACATCTAAAGCACACACACACACACACACACACACACACACACACACACACACACACCAAATGATCCTGGGAACTGTAGTTTCTTAAGGGGGCTGGGAATGTGCTCCACATTTTTCCCACATCAGTTTGCGAAATGCTATATTTGTTCATTTGTTTATTTATTCATTACATACAAAAACTTTACATGGCTTGATTGTAAAACAAACAAACAAACAAAGCAGATTTTAAAAAGAATAGAATAATAGTATCACGGGGGGTGCAGTTCAAAACATCTATTTAAAACATTCAGAAGAATTAAAACGAACAACAATCTGAAAACAGATTAAAATACACCAGCATACTAGATATCTGGGTAGGCTTATCTAAACAAAAAGGCTTTTAGCAGGCCCCAAAAAGAGTAAAGGGTAGGGGCAATTGCCTGATATCAACAGGCAGTGAGTTCCAAAGTGTTCCCTGCCGCACTAAAAAATGATTGATTACAAATGCAAAACGGGTATCAAGCGATTCGTATTTCTCCTCATATAACACTTTTTCATACGCACTTTTGCCTAACAACCTCCCCCCTCCCCTTTTGCAAGCAGTTTCCCCTAGTATAACGCATCCTTTGGGAGCAAGGGTGGGATAGATAGTTAATTAATTAATTAATATTTCGCATGCTATTTCTGTTAATATATGCATTTTATGGATTATTTCCCCATACACATCCTTGTTTTGGTTGCAGAACTGCATCGCGGCATTTGGAAACACACAGCCAGCGAAGGGCAGCTGTGCTTACGTCAAAGCCTTAGGCAGAGTCACATTAAAATGTGAATCAACACAAACACCCCCACCTTCACTTTCACTGGGACCATTTGTAAGAGAATCAAAAGAGTTATATGAATAAAATTATAAGAAGAAATACATAATGAAATACAGATTCTCATAACAGCAGCAGCATAAAAAATATGGGAGTATGGGAGGAGAAAATCAGCAGGAGGGAATCTAAAATACAGAAACAGTGCACAAATACAGAATTTTCTCTATTTCCATAGGTGGCTCTTAAACTCAGCCCCCACAGAAAATGACAGACCCCCCCCCACAGCTCTCACACCCTCCTACTGCAACAAGTTCCCCTCTCTCCCTGTCTCCCAGAACCAGGAGAGGCATGAAAAGAGCAAAGGAGAGATTGGCTGCAGGAAGGAGCAGTCTCTGATTGCTTGGGGAAAGTCCTGGAGAGGAGGAAACATAGACAGCTGTGGGGAAACATGAACCTTTAGTCTTGGCAACTGATTTCATGGAGGAATGCCCACCAGAATGGAGCTGCTGTGCCCATTAGTCCTGACCCTCAGCCGAGTCTGATTTCGCTAATAAAGTGTTAACTCCAACTTTGGATTGTGTGATTACTGACCGGCACGCTCTGCGATGTGTATGTTTTTAAAACTTCCAATTTAATTTTGAAACATTTTAGGTTAACTTGTTATTAACATTAGATTTTATCGGTAATTCTACTTTATGTAAACCTCTAAATTTTGATGATTAAATGGTATATAAATGCTGTTAAATTCTATTAAAATGATAGGGGCAGTGATGTCCATGAAATGTAAGCCCCAAATCCTCTTTGGTGTGCAGATAATAATAATAATAATAATAATAATAATAATAATAATAATAATAATAATTTGTTTATACTTCACCCATCTGACTGGGTCTCTCCAGCTACTCTGGGCAGCTCCCAACAGAATATTAAAACACGATAAAACATCAGACATGAAAAATAAATTTCCCTAAACAGGGCTGCCTTCAGATGTCTTCTAAAAGTCACATAGTTGTTTATTTCCTTGACAACTGATGGGAAGGTGTTCAACATGGAGGGCGCCACTACCAAGAAGGCCCTCTGCCTGGTTCCCTGTAACCTCACTTCTCGCAGTGAGATAGACACACCCCAGCCATTAAAATCTCCACTGACTGGCCCAAGACATTTGAGCTCCTGAGGGGGACCTCAAAATGATGCCCTCCTCCCCACCAGGGAAGAAGAGGTGAGGGAAGATCTACATGGGGAACAAGGGGGAAAGAAATGTCAACATTGGAATCTGCTGTCCTAGTGGATCATGCTGCTTGAGGCAGTCGCTTCACCTTGCCTCACGCCCTGCTTCAACGAGTTTATTGTGTTTGCTTAAGTGACAGGGGCAACATTGTGAAGTGGAAGGGGAGAGATGTAAAAATGAATGCCTTGCGCACACCAAAAATGGCAGAAAGATCCCAGAGGATCTGGCTCGAATGAAATGCAACTTGCAAAAGTCATATTACTCTCCTCCTGGCTGCCGCTCACAGAATTATTTGTTTTGATGTCGTCGGCAGCCTTGCCCCTTACTTGCAAATTGCTTAGTCAATACTGTTTTTTAAATATGTTGGAGAGAAGCATTCCAAAGCTTTTACACACACACACACACACACACACACACACACACACACACACACACACACTTAAAGTCTGAATTAGCAGTGACAGCCAAGGGGTATTGGCAGGGGTCAATTAAAAACAAAAAAGAAGAAGTTAACATTCTGGATATTATAAACTTGTTCTTTTATGATGGAAGCCTGGTGCTCTCAGTTCTTGTTAAGGGTCTATAAAACATTTCCATTAGAATCACCAGGTAGGCAAAGGGGAGGCTCGTTTAAAATAAATCCTGCTAGAAACTTCACCCTGAGGCATTGGTACAAAGCTGCCATCCAAGGTTTTAAACCCTGAAATGCTTTGTAGATGCTCTGCCACGAGAGACCATTAAGTGGCACATACTCTATTGAAAGTCTGAGAGGCTCTCCCTGATACAGACATTCTCAATGACTTCCATTCATTTCAATCATGCTTATGCAAGACATTCTCCTCTGTGGGTCAAGCCTGAAGCCAGCTAGTTTAATAGCTAAATGATGATGATGATGATGATGATGATGATGATGATGTTTCATTGCCTTTCACCAACATCTCAAGGCAATGCACAAAATTCAATAGAAACGGCTTTTAAAGGTTTAAAACAACACAGAAAATAGGAGCCACTAAATAGACATTCATAGCAAATACCCATTTACCCAGCTTGGCAACTGTCTTCTGTTGTTTCCAGAAAATGCAGTGACAGGACGCTGTTCCACAGAACAGGGGCAGCCACACTAAGAAACCTAAGCAAAACTGTCTTCTGTTGTTTCCAGAAAATGCAGTGACAGGACGCTGTTCCACAGAACTGGGGCAGCCACACTAAGAAACCTAAGGAGTGGGCCTCTGAGATCTTTGCGAACATCCCACTTGTATATGTGGTGCTCAGGCAGTAGAAGGTCATAGAATCATAGAGTTGGAAGGCACCCTGAAGAACACCTAATCCAACTTCCTGCCATATGCAGCTATCCCATGCGGGGATTGATCCTGCAACCTTGGCATTATCAGCACCAGACTCTAACCAACTGAGCTATCCAGGATGATGGAGAAGCTCCCCCACAGATCTCAGTGACCTACTGGGTATATATGGGAGGAGGCCACATCTCGCTCTCTTTTAAACCATTGCAGCCTATTCAAAGTCAAGCGCGTGCAAACACACCACAAGTGTGTGCCACAACCTGTTCCATTGGCTACAGCAGAATGCTCATTTCAGGCCTAATTTCAGTAGTGGGAGGGGAAACTGTGAGTGCCAGGGAAGGTGTCTACGAGTCCATGAACAGTGGTACCTCGCAAGACGAATGCCCTGCAAGATGATTTTTTCGCAAGATGAATGCGTCTTGTGATCTGATGGTGACTCGCAAGACGAATTCATTTTGCGAAAATTCGTCTTGCGAATCACATTTTCCCATAGGAATACATTGAAATTTAATTAATGCGTTCCTATGGGCAAAAAAAGAAATTTCAGTGCATTCCTATGGGAAACCGCGATTCGCAAGATGAGTTTTTCGCAAAACGAATTGACTCACGGAACGAATTAAATTCGTCTTGCGAGGCACCGCTGTATTCCAGTAGGAGCCTCATTGATAGCGTAGTCCAGGCATCCCCAAACTGCGGCCCTCCAGATGTTTTGGTCTACAACTCCCATGATCCCTAGTTAACAGGACCAGTGGTTGGGGAAGATGGGAATTGTAGTCCAAAACATCTGGAGGGCCGAAGTTTGGGGATGCCTGGCTTAGCCTAAAGCAAGGATATTCTTTCTGCAACCCCCAAACAGAGCAGAGTCAACTTACCACCTTCCAAAGTAAATACACATGGCCATCTAGAAAGTGTGTGTGTGTGTGCGTGCGCGCGCATGCATAACACCATTAAGCTAGAGACTAAGAACACATCACTAGATTGCTGCAGAGATTACAGGTGGGCATATAAAACATGGCTTGTTCCAAGGATGGACTGGTGGATCCAACAGCTGGGCAGCTAGCCTTGCCCCCAGGTGTGTCGGAAGTGGGATAAGGTTCGGAAGATTGAAGGCACCCAGGATGAACATGCAGTACCCCTGTGCTGAGCGCATCTTGTCACATAGTACTGGAACATAGGGACATGCCTTATTCCAAGTCTTTCATTCATCTAGCTCAATATTGTCTACACTGACTGACAGCAGCTCTCCAGGGTTTCCGAGCAGGGTCACTCCCAGCCTTACTTGGAGATCCTGGGGGGGTCAAACCTGGGACTTCCTGCATACAAAGCAGATGCTCTGCCACTGAGCTATGAATCTGCCCCAATTGATGCTTGCTCTGATTCAGACCATTCTTCTGTGTTCATCAGAGGAGAAAATCTATCCATGCCTGAGTGGGCTTCTAGACTGGGCATCATGGACGCCTCAGGAGAGATGACAGAGGACAAGGGGACAGAAGGACAAGTTGCAGAAGAAAATTACCAGCATTTGTCCATTTAGCTTGTCTACACTGCCACCAGCTCTCCAGGCTCTCAGACCCTTCCCAGCCCTAGCTGGAGATGCCGCAGATTGAACCTGGAACCTTCTGCATCCAAAGCATATGTTCTGCCCCAGAACTATGGCTGTTGTTGACAGTTAATATGGGAAGCTACCTTCTACTGAGTCAAACCATTGGGTATTTCTACCTCAAGTGAGAAAAGGACCAACCTTTGTGTAATCAAGCCCTGGGAAATTATGGGATAACCAAGCACTGAAAACATATGGAATGCTTATGTCTATATGGAAGTGACACTTAGATTATACTTTTTTATTAAGCCTTTAAAATAAAATAATAAGTTGTTAGCAGCATGCCCGCTGGGAAAGATAAACTTTCTTTTCTAAGAAAACAAAAAAGCCTTCTCAATTCTCTCCTTTCCTACCTTTATACCAGTTCCTGGGAACAGTAGTGGGGAGAGCCACTGTTGTTCTCAGAACCTGATTGCCAGCTTCCCAGAGACATCTAGTTGGCCTCTTTGAGAATAGGATGCTGGTCCAGACGGGCCTTTGGCCTGATCCAGCAGGACTGGATAGCAGAGGGTTGGACTAGATGGTCCTTGAGGTCTCATCCACCTCCACAGTTCTATGATTCTACTACTCTTCTTACATACTTGCAGTTCCCAATTGTGCATTACGTATTCAATCTGGGAGAAGTTCTGGATTCCAGCACAAAAGCCAAGGTGGCCAGTTTTGAAGAAAAACTCTCAAGTGAAATTTGGGCAGTTTTTCATGCAACTGATCAGGAATAGGAGATCAGGGGTAAGTTCTCCCCATTCCTCTCTCCTTTCTCCTAAGCATGACTCTGCCGAACTGGATTCTCCTTGCAGCTGTGGCTTGCAGTCAACTCATTAACATTACTTAGGCATCATTTTTTATAGCTGAATTATACTATGTTTATACTGCCGAATTCCATTACTTAATTGCTTCACTACTGGAAAGTTCGGGGGGGTCTCTCTCTCTCTCTCTCTCTTTCGCCTAAGTCGCAGGGATAAACAAGTTTCTGTACTCCGCTGCCCTAATTAACTGCATATTTCATATGAACGGCTGGCGTAGAAAAATTAAGCAGAAGAGCAGTTGTTTAATCAAACTGGAAACTCACCCAGCATGGAAGTGGGTAAACCTCAGAAGATATGTGCTTCAGGTAAGGGGCTACCCATGGCTCTGGGATGCATTAAAAAAGAAAAATGGCCTACAGAAATGACAGTGACAAAATCCGCACACTTCCACACGCCGGCTGTAAAAGCAGACACAGCAACAGGTTTATTTACTTGGGGGAGTTCGGGTATCAGCCCCAGCAGAACCACAGCTTAAGACCATGGGACCTATTGCTGGGGCTCATCCTGCCCAATTTCAAGTTCCTCCATAATGCTGTTTGTCCCTATTAAAATGGTGGGGGGGGGGAGTTTGCCACAACTTCCTCCCCTAAGGTTCCCATTTGTCCAGAATTTCCCAGACATAGCTGGGATTTAGTCATCAAAAAAGTGCCCAGGCAGAAATCGCTTAAATATCCGGGAAAATCCAGACGTATTAGCACCCATGTCGGAAGTGAATTTTGGGCAAATTTCATTTTAAAATAGCTGAAAACTCAGATGTTGTTGTTTTGAGATTTTGCAAAATAAAAACTTCAACAACTTTGGCAAGAAAAAACCCAACACACAACTTTTTGAAATATGGCAACCCTATCCTCCCTTGAAAAAGAGAGGAGAGTTGGTTCAGTGGGGGGGGGGGCATGGCTTACGACATGGGCTTCCCCCACCCCAATAAAGAAGATGTGAAGCCCAGGCTATTTAATCCAGTGCTTTTTTCCTTTAAAAAAAATGTTTAGAGGTACTCTCATTTTGACTCAAGAAAATCACCATTTTATAGTTCAAATTGGGGAAAAATAAATACAGTAAGTGGACAAAAGTACAAAGATTCACAAAATGTTTAGGGGTATGCGTACCCCCCAGAAAAAAGCACTGATTCAATCCAGCTCCTCCCCACACTCCTCCCTCTTTTTCTTGCAACACCCACCCGCCTGCCCCTTGCAGCAAATTTTGATTTGGTGGGGGTCTGAGAAAGAGGAGGGTGTCCTTCTGACCAGTGTCAGAAACTCAGATATATACAGTAAGTTGGGCATCAATGGGCTCTCTAAACCAGGGTTATCATCACCAAAATGAAATGCCTAGTTGCCATTTGGGGGCCAGGCGGTTTGAAAGTCGTATTTTTCAATATGACTTTTGGGTTCCTGAAATTCATTCTCATGCAGACAAGATATAATGGATAGAATTCTACAGGATGTGTTGTTAGTATGTGAAAACAGTCTAGCTCCAACGCTCTCCAGGCATGCACTTCCTGGCACCCGGGCATCTTCACTTGGTCGCAAGGGGCTCATAGTAGCCAGGTGCAAAACGTGCCTGGCGAATTTCAAAAGCTGCTTCTGACTTTACAGCGGAAAGGACAAAAACACTTCTCAATCTCAGCCCAAGCGGCACATCCGGTCGTGTACATCTATTCCAGTGGTTGGTAGGGTCAAAAGTAGGCGGAGCAATGAAAACAACTTCTCTTTTTGTTCAGCAGACAAGTTTCTAAACGCACCCCTTTCTGTCCCCAACAAGCAAGAGGCATGGTCAGGGTTAAGGACATGTTCTATTGGGGTGCAAAGCAGAACCAGCGAGGGGTATGGCCTGCTGAGAGTTCTGAGGGCCAGGTAAGAGAGACCCAAAGCTCTCATTCAGACCACAAGCCTGAGGATCCCCACCCTGGTTTCTGAAATGGGACAGCTGTCCATTGCTACCAGATCAGCCCCGAATGGGAAATAATCCAGTGATGGCGAGTATTTTTCTGTCTCCATGCAGCTCGTAACCCTATGCGGCTCCTCATCTCTGTGGGCACCTCACCCAAATAGCAAAGTACGGCACCAATGCCAACTTTTATTTACATCTCGGCTCATTAGCTTAAGAGCCGTTTAAGTGGGAGGGACGGGGGGGGGGGAATAGCTTCTTTAGGCAAAAGTAAAATGAGCCAAGAGACAGAGAACTAGCTAAAGCATCTCAAAGCAATTCTGTTTTTGGCCGAATAAACACACTGAGGATTCTTTGACAGAGGGGAGAGGGAAAGCAAAGTCAAATTCCTTTATCCTCATGCCTTCCACCACCACCACCACCCAACACCACCACACACTTTCCCTTCACAATGTAATACACTGTTTGGTGGGCTGGCGAGGGGCACATCCCCCGAGACCCCAACAGAATCTAGGCCTTTGGTAATGGATTCCTAATACCCAACGCTCCTGTCAACCTCTTTCCCATTTCCCTTTGAACGAGGGTAGTCTGTCGGGATCAGAAAGGGAAAAAAGCAATTTAAAACCCCTGGTAAAGGGAGACCGCGAGGTAAAGAGGGAAGAATGATCCCTTATCAAGGCTGCCAATGGAGATGACCCCACTGGTGCGGACAGGATGCCCTTCAATGCCTAACTTACCCCATTATTAGAAGATGATATTCTATAACCAACAAAGGCCTTTTTTTAAAAGAAGTATCAGTCTAACCTTTTTTTTAAAGGGGGGGGAAGATTAACACCTAGGAGGGAGGGGAGAAAGGGAACTCTATTTGGCTCGTCTACCCTGGAATTCCTTGGGATGAAACACGATAGTTCTCAGCTTCAGTTGACTGGACCAAGTCGCTGGAGGCTGGGCCTGCTCAGTGCTCTATAAGAAGGAAAAGGAACACAGCCTGGCATATAGGCTATGGGGTGGCTCCTAAAAAGCAGCAGAGGGCTGGTCCAGGAGGGCAAATGGGGCACTGCCCCACCAACCTCAGTCTGCCCTGAACAACAGTCACCACTGCTAACATTCCCTAAAAGTTCCATACCCTCCAACATTTCTCTGACGAAAATAGGGATGTCCCATTCATAGCTGCCAAGTATCCCGTATCCGCCGGGAAAACCCCCTTTTTCTTACCGTTTCCCGGCGGTCTCCCGTTTGGTGGAAAATCCCGGTATTTTCCCTTTAATTGGCTTCTGCCCAGCGGCCATTTTTCTGGTGCCGCTTTGCCCTTCTATGGGCACCAGAAAATGGCGGCGCCGGCGCCGGAAGTCGCTTCCGCGCATGACTGGTGGTTGCGTGATGCGACTTCCGGTGGTGCTTGCCCTTCTATGGGCATCAGAAAATGGCGGTGCCGGCGCCGGAAGTCGCTTTTACGCGTTTCCGGTCATGCACGGAAACGACTTCCGGCGCCGGCGCCGCCATTTTCTGATGCCCATAGAAGGGCAAAGCGCCACCGGAAGTTGCGTCACGCAACTTCCCGGTCATGCGCGCGCTGCCGATCCCGGATCTTTACAACCCGGACTTGGCAGCTATGGTCCCATTCCATAATGATAAGTTTACTATTTATACCCCACGCATCTTATTGGGTTGCCCTAGCACTTTGGTCAGCTCCCAACAAATAAAAAAGCATAATAAAACATTAATCATTTCTTTTTTTAAAAAAAACTTCCCTATACAGGACTGCCTTCAGATGGCTCGGGGGTCAGATAACTCCATACCCTCCAACATTTCTTCAGTGAAAATAGAAACATCCTAAGGAAAAGCAGGACATTCTGGGATCAAATCAGAAACCAGGAGGGCTTCTCTAAATCAGGGACCTCCCTGGAAAACTGGGGCGCTTGGAGAGTCTGAGATTCCCATTGCCTCATGGTCACAGCTTGGTCTACGTCCATCTAAATCAGTAGTGTAGTTCCCAAGCTTTTTCAAGGCACTGCCCCCCCCCCAGTTCCATGAACACATCCCGAGTAGCCCCAACCCTACAAAAAACGTTATTCAGAATTCCGGCTTGCATGACCCACTGCGGAAGATAATAACACAATGATGTTCAAAACAGTAGCAATTAATCACACAATTATTCAAAACCCAACCCAAACTATTTCGTATAATTAATTCAATGAAATTGATGTACTTGGTCCAGCGATGCCAGCTTCTGCAAGTCCAGTACCCTCTGCCGCCCCTTGCTTTCCCACCCCCGGTAAACCCCCCCCCCCAGAGGGCAGTACAGCCCACTTTGGGAACCGCTGGCCTAAATCAGGCATCCCCAAACTGCGGCCCTCCAGGTGTTTTGGCCTACAACTCCCATGATCCCTAGCTAACAGGACCAGTGGCCAGGGATGATGGGGATTGTAGTCCAAAACATCTGGAGGGCCAAAGTTGGGGGATGCCTGGCCTAAATCAACCCCTATCGTTTCACTTGGCATTTCTGGAATCTTACAGAGGTGAAGCTAACAGTTGTGAAGATGTTGCCCCTCTGATCCTGTACACAAAATCGAAGTTTACACTTGGAGGCCAGCGAGAGGTGTAGCCAGGAGAGAGAGAGGATATTGTCAGAGAAGGAGCTGTGGCTTTGGAGAGAGTCCCAACAGCCAGATCGTGAGGCCTGGAGGGTCACATTGGATGCTCGGGCCCGAAATTTGCCACTTTAACCTTAGAAATACAAATTGTTTGACAATAAATAAATAAAAATAAAATATTGCAGTTCTTTGTGTGAGGGACAACAGGCTACAATGTGGCCTTATGTGTTCATCCAAGTGCATTTATACACACAGCTGCTGACATGCCTCCACCCCAGATTTAGGGCAAAACTCCAGAATAACATTCATTCACTCAATTTATCTTTTTTTAAAAAAAATGTCTACTTAACAACTGGATGCTTTTATTCCCAAATTAGACACAGATCTGGGCCCTTGTTCCAGTTTCCTGCTAAAATTACCCCCATCCACGCATATTCACCCTCAGAAAGTGCTCTTCCCTGTAAACAGCACCTTTGAAGGGGAATTAGCAGCAGGAAGGCAATGAAACTAGTGTCTGTGATTGTCCCCCTCCTCAATTAATCCTCGCAACAACCCCATGAGGTTGGTTTGGCTGAGAGGCAGTGACTGGTCCAAGGTCCCCCAGTGGGCTTCATGGCCGAAGTGGGGATTTGAACTCTGGTTTCCCAGGTCCTAGTCTGATACTCTAACCACTACACCACACAAGCTAAAAGACTGTTCTTGGTTATGGTGGTGGTTGCTGTTCAAAATAAAAGTTGCTAGTTTAATTACACTAATATGCACATTTTTGCAAGCAACTCCACACACACCCCAAAAAAATAACAGAATGCATTTTAATGTACACTTTCCCCTAATATCCACATTTTTGTATACTGGAAAAAATAGATTCATCAGACAATTGTGCAATAATTTCCTTAAATATTAAACAGAAAAGGAGTCAACAAAGAGCCTTGTTTTACACCTTCTGTTGACTGCATTTCACCTGACAGTTGTCCATCTTTGCCAACTCTCACTTTTATTGCAGTGCCTGTGTATAGATTCTTAATAAGGATTTTTGAATATGTTATTTGGTTGGAGAATGGCCTTTTGAAATTCAGAGAAGGCAGATTTTGAAGGACAAACACATTTTGGTTCACAGAACTATTGAATTTGGCGAGTTTGCATTGAAATGCAAACCAAACCTAATTTCTCTCCCATCTAGTTGGGCTAGTCCGCACTTGCAAATAAAGTTGAGGGAGAAATTAATTCAGCTCACCTTGAAAAGTCAGGACTTACCTAATTCCCCGTTTCTGAAACAATATGCAAACTGAAATGCGGTCAACCTTTGAAATTCACACTGAATTCTGCAATGCAGTTCCCGAATTTGGCAATGCCTACACTAGAGCAAAGTGTGCATTTATATGCTTACATTAGCGAAAAGAAATACCAAAAAAACGCATTATACTGAAGGCAAAAATGTTTGCATTAAGAGAAAATCATCATAAAATGTGGGTGAATTTTCATGAGCACCTTAAAACAGCAACACACAAACTGATGTGGAAATATGAAGCAATCAATTTTTGAAAATTGAAAGAAACTGAAACGGACATATCCTCACATCCTAAGTTGCAAGTGCTGAAGTAGCAGGCGAAGCAGTTGTCTCTATGCTGTTTTCGGACCTCTGAAATTAATACACCATCATTAAACTTGTATAACTGTTTCATTAAAAGAAGATGGATGGGAACGAGAGAAGGAGAGTGGAGAGGTATTGCACAGAGCAAAAACTCTAGAGATCCGAAATTCTTCCCCCGATAGTCCAAGGCACCATTCGTACTCTGTCACTCACTAGATGGATGTGAGGTCCAAGCTGTTAGCCGACTCTCCCGTTCAGAAACATCCTCCCACTACACATTATTGCAATTTAATATTTTCACACAGAGACACATCATTATCTTGGAACCTGACACTGCAAGGATTATTTTGTAATTTCCCCCCTAGAACATCTATTCCCTACCCACCCTAACGTGAGCTTCAAGACACAGGCGTGAGCAAAACAGACTTCCTTTTCCTTTGCCCTTTTATTGGAGAGAAATCCAGCAGCTTTTTGCAAACTTTTTTATTTATTTAATAGGAATCCTTGCATAGTAGCTTTTTTTAATTTTAGAATCCATATAAGAACATATGAACACAAGGAGAGCCCTGCTAGGTCAGTTCATAAACAACCTTTGTGTAAACCAGGATTTTCCAAACTTGGGTCTCCCGTTGATTTTGGACTACAATTCGCATGATCCCTGAGCACTGGTCCTGCTAGCTAAGGATGATGGGAGTTGTGGTCCAACAACAGCTGGAAACCCAAGTTTGGGAAGCCCTGGTATAAACCTCTGATTTATCCTGCACAAAGGTAACAGTTACATTCATTGCTCCACCCATATTTTCTGTGGCCCCACCCACCAATGGCATGTGGCCCCAAGATCATTACCATAAGGGAATGTGGCCCTCCGATTGATAAAGATCCCCCACCCTTGATTTAAGTCAAGGGCCAGGAAATTTGTGTTGGATGGGGACAGAAGTGAAATTCTGACCTCGGTGAATTGGGGTGCGTAGGTGAGAAAAGGAAATCTGGGAATGAGGTTGTGGTGTAAGCCTCATATTTGACATTGCCGTGGTCCAAGGTTTCCCAAAAGACAGGCGAATGTTAAGGCTGAGGAGGGTGGCCCTCCGCTCCTAAGTGCTGTTTACCACTTGCCATTAATTACGCCTTTCAAGTCAAAACGAGCAGGTTTCGTTAACTTTGCCGATGCCAAAGCCCTGCCATTGGACGCAACCTCATTCCCTTGCCACGTTTGTTTTGATAGGTTTTAGATGTGTTAATAGCACTTAAGGAAAAAGAAAACATTATAGCAAAGCCCATGTTTATTTATGAGTGTTCTGAAGGCTACAGCACATTCCCCTAAAGAGCAATGAAGACGGTGGTTCTTCTTCTTTCCATGAAATCAGATTAGAGGAGAGGGATGAATTGATTATTTCATTTAATGGAAGTATTTAGGGGAGGGGAATTGTTTTAGAATTTTACGTGGCACTATTTTGAAGTCAGACAGGGAGGAGGAAAGGCAGTGATAAAATCTAGAGATTGTGGGTTGGTTATGGACTGCTCAGAGTAGGCAAGCATTGCATACAACCCATAATTAGGCCAGTAGCTCAATGGTAGAGCATTTGGTCTCCATGCCATGCAAAAGACTCCAGGTTAAATTCCCAGCATCCTCAGGTAGGCCTGGGAGGGAGCCTTACAGAACCACTGCCAGTCAGTGTAGACCAAGCATAGGCAAACTCGGCCCTCCAGATGTTTTGGGACTACAACTCCCATCATCCCTGACCACTGGTCCTGTTAGCCTGGGATGGTGGGAGTCGTAGTCTCAAAACATCTGGAGGGCCGAGTTTGCCTATGCCTGGTGTAGACTATGGTGCCTAATAGCCATGTGTCCTCTTTTTCCAGGACATGTCCTCTTTTTCATGGAGTCATCATAGCGATCCATGATTAAAAGCAAAGGTAAAGGGACCCCTGACCATTAGGTCCAGTCACGAACGACTCTGGGGCTGCTGCGCTCATCTCTCTTTATTGGCCGAAGGAGCCGACGTACAGCTTCTGGGTTATGTGGCCAGCATGACTAAGCCACTTCTGGCGAACCAGAGCAGCACATGGAAACACTGTTTACCTTACCGCCATAGCGGTACCTATTTATCTACTTGCACTTGATGTACTTTCAAACTGCTAGGTTGGCAGGAGCAGGGACCGAGCAACGGGAGCTCATCCCATTGCGGGGATTCAAACCACCGACCTTCTGATGGGCAAGCCCTAAGCTCAGTGGTTTAATCCACAACGCCACGCACGTCCAGTTAAAAGCACCCAGTTAAAAGTAAAAGTCGGCAAATGTGTCCTCTTTTTTGCCCTTCAAAACATGGCAGACCCAGGACCTATGGACTGATTCATTATAAGGCCGCTACCTATATATATATCTATATATCTATATATAAGGCCGCTACCTATAACCCAGGTGGCGCTGTGGTTAAACCACTGAGCCTAGGGCTTGCTGATCAGAAGGTCGGCGGTTCGAATCCCTGTGATGGGGTGAGCTCCCGTTGCTCGGTCCCAGCTCCTGCCAACCTAGCAGTTCGAAAGCACGTCAAAATGCAAGTAGATAAATAGGAACCGCTACAGCGGGAAGGTAAACGGCGGTTCCATGTGCTGCTCTGGTTTGCCAGAAGGGGCTTTGGCATGCTGGCCACATGACCTGGAAGCTATACGCCGGCTCCCTCGGCCAATAATGCGAGATGAGCGCGCAACCCCAGAGTCGGTCACGACTGGACCTAATGGTCAGGGGTCCCTTTACCTTACCTATATTCCTGTAAGATTTTGAAATAATTACACTCTTTCAAATAAAAATGCAGGCCATCTCACTCTAGTAGGAAAGACTATAACTAGGTGACATTTTTTTGGCTAGCTGCTCAGTCGGCTGCTGTCCAGGTTCTTACTCTTGATGGGAAGTTTAAACCCTGCCCCAGTCTCCTCCTTCTCAGGGTGATCTGTAAATTGGATTTGGACCAGGCAGCCCTTCAAATTGCAAAACTGGAGGGCTATCCCTGCTCACCCCACTTTTGCCCTCAGCTGGCAGTGGGTTATATTAATAGATTTGTGGAATTGTAGAGTTGGAAGGAATCCCAAAGGTCATGTTGTCCAACTCCCTGCAATGCAACTCAGCTAAAGCATCCCTGGCGGGTGGCCATCCAACCTTGGTCTGAAAACCTCCAATGAAGGAGAGTCCACCACTTTCTGAAGTAGTCTATTCCACTGTCAACCAGCTCTTCCTGTCAGAAAGTTCTTCCTAATGTTTAGTCAGAAGGGGGGGAAAGCTTGCCCTATCTTCCATCTGACAGCCCTCCATATTTGAAGATGGATTCTCATATCACCATTCAGTCTTGTCTTTTCCAGGCTGAACATACCCACTCCTTCAACTGTGCCTCATAAAGTCTCAGTCCTACTTAGAGTAGGCCCGTTAAAATTAACAAACCCAAGTT
This sequence comes from Zootoca vivipara, assembly GCF_963506605.1. Taxonomy (NCBI): domain Eukaryota; kingdom Metazoa; phylum Chordata; class Lepidosauria; order Squamata; family Lacertidae; genus Zootoca; species Zootoca vivipara. The sequence goes on from NC_083281.1 coordinate 78,325,237, forward strand.
TGGCATGTCCATTCTTGTCAGCGAGTCTGCTCAAAGTGGAACTAGTATTGGATGCGACCCAGTGGTTGCTCTCTAGAGAGGCAGAAGAATGCATCTCCAATGCACAGAAAAGGGTTGTCGTTCCCTTGGCAAAACTTTTTGCATAGCAGACTGAGCAAAGTTCTCCACGAATCATCGTCGACTCTATAAAAAGATAGTTATTTTAAAAGCCAGCTATTTTAAAAAAGATAGTTCTGCCATGTTCAGCTTTAAAGGTCCATTTTATTTCTACTTGATCAAATACAGGGAGCGCTGATCATTTGCTGAATGTTTCCTTAGTGCAGGTTACTGCTATGGGGCATTACATGGACATAGTGTTTACCTATAAACAGGAAGTGAGTGAGTGAGTGAGTGAGTGAGTGAGTGAGTGAGTGTGCAGTGATGGATCTTGGCATCTCAAATTTCAGTGGTGGCTTGAGCAACATCAAAATCCAGTTCCCACCCGCCTTTCACCTTCCATTGGACGTCATAGTTGCAGCACTTCAGAAGCTCAACCTCTGGTGTGACTGAATTGGTTGCACACCCCTAGATCCATCTTTGGTGTGTGTGTGTGTGTGTGTGTGTGTGTGTGTGTGTGTGAGAGAGAGAGAGAGAGAGAGAGAGAGAGAGAGAGAGAGAGAGAGAGAGAGAGAGAGAGAGAGAGAGAGAGAGAGAGAGAGAGAGAGAGATCATCTTATGCTTCATGGGCATAGCATCCACCTACAACACAGCAATTGTGAAGGTATCATCTTGGCATGGAACACACTTTACTGAGGCCTGATGGTTTTTTCTTCATCAGGAAGTATAAACAAGAGTTCAGACTATACACAAAGGTGTTAAAATGGTTGGGGCAGAGGAGGAAGTGTAGAGGCAAAATGACCCAGAAGCAAAGCTGCATTTCTAGATTGGCAATGCTAGCAGCTGACTGTATTTGGCCACCTGTCGTCAGCTGATCGTTCCTGGACTATGGACAATCTAGTTACACATTCCAGATTCCATCAGTTTCATAGAATCACAGAACTGTAGAGTCGGAAGGGATCTCTAGGGTCATCTATTCCAGCCGGCTGCAATGCAGGAATCACAGCTTAAATTCAAGTTCCTGCTCAGCCACAATTCCCAGCCACTATCACTGTAAGTCACCTAACCTACCTAACACGATTGTTGTGATGATAACATGGAGGGAAGGCAGAAGACAACAAAGGAGGGTACCTGTGTGCCTTAGAGCAGGAGTGAGAAGCCTGTCACAGCCTGGGGGGCCACATTCCCTTCCGTGCAAACCTCCAGGGGCCACATGTGGAGCCAAAAGAAAACTGGGCAGAGCAACCAATGTAAACTTTCACTTTGTACGGTAGGTTGGTTTCTACACATGCTCACCCACCGCTCTCTGTCCTCCATCCAGATAAGTGAGGAGCATTATGAGAGTTCAAGGACACATTCCAGCCCAGCAGGAACATCCAAGAAGGATGGGAAAGCCTGGGAACCTGTCATTCTCCAGCTGTTGGCCATTGACAAGTTTTATTCCACCCGGAAATTTGGACTGGTGGACACTGACCAAACAAGCATTTGGGATTTCAGTGGCAAAGTTCAAGAGACCTCATGGTAGACCTCATGGTCCATGTGCAGAAGCCATTCCGGCAGTGCCGGATTACCCATGCCTTTTAGGCATAGGAGAACATAGGAAATGTGTATGTTCTCTGATTTGTGGTAGAGGAAGAGCAAAATGTTTGATACCTGCCACAGCTGCCACAACTACCTGGGTCTGTGGCACCAACATACTTGCCCTATATGAATTTGTAGATTTACCCCCAGAACTGTTGGACTCCATCTTGGAATGCATTTACAGTGGTACCTCGGTTTGCAACCGTAATCCGTTCCACGGAGGCGGCCGCTCCCCGAAGGCATGCTTCTGTGTGGGCGCAAAGCGCCGATAGAGCCCTTCTGCGCACGCGTGAGCTGCGCAGATCGCGTCTGCGCATCCGACGCCGCAGAACCCGGATGTAAACACTTCCGGGTCCACGGTGGTCGCTCGCCAAAGCGGTCGCAAACAGAGGTAGGCATAAACCGAGGTTTGACTGTACAGGACTCAGCTCCAGAAAATGTAGCATAATAAGATTGGCTTTTGAGCATGTGCCGAGTGCATTTTCTTCACCACACGTCTTGGATTAGGAGGCAACAGCGTGTGAGCCCAGAGGGTGGAGTTGTAAGCATTACATTTGTTTGGCTGGTAATAATAATTGATATTCTCCTTTGGAGGCTGAAGGATAAACTCAAACCTCTAAAGGAAATCCACTATGAATCAGTCCACAAAACAGGATTCTGAAAATGAATAGCTTTCTTTGGGGGGTGATAAAAATGTATTTAACTGAAAAGCAACAAGCCAGGCATAATTTTTTTTACAAAAAAGTAAAATAATAGTAATAATAAATTATTACAAATTATCTTAACAGTACATTTGCAACCGCCTTATAAAAACAGTGATAATATTTTTGTCTCGGATTCTAGAATTACTGGTGTGACAGCTAATGCAGTAATGATTTGTTTCAAACGCTGGTGTTTAAGCCATAGAAAGCTGATTTTTATCCATTTTTTTTCCAGTAGGCTGCATTGTCGTTAATGAAATTAAACACACCAATCGCATTTGTCCCCGGGGGACAAAGAGTCGTACACGCCACTGGTTTACTATTTTATTAAAATAAATTGCAGCCAGAAAGATGGACTAATTGCATGCAGAATTGAAAAAGAAACATTCCATTGATATAATTAAGCCAATTTTCGTGGACAGAAAGAGTTAGCATTGAGATAGAATAAGCAGAGCATTCAACAGAGACTGACATGCACACCTCTCTCCCCCACCAAACCCGCACCAATCCTGGCATGTCTCTCCCCCACCCAACACTTAAAAAAAAATAGCAGACAGTTAACTATTAGACAAATATTCTCCTGCTCCAGCCTTTCATGCATTATCTAATAATGGTGGCTAAATTGTCTCTAATCCTCGTTACCAGGGCATAGTGTCTGTGTGAAACGGTTGACAAGAATGTGTGTGTCTGTCAAAATAGGGAGGAAAGAAACTCACAGGTCTGTTTTTATCCGGCCTTTTGACTTCAAAAGCAAAAAAAAGAACTGGACACTCCACTCGGGGAGCTGGCAGACAGATTTTCTCCTACCTCGCTTCCAATTATATTTAAATGGTTCTCCTGCCCTCTCTCACCCGCCCTTGGGACTCTCCCCAAGCAACACCCTCTCTCCTCCGGACAGGCCTCTCTCCCCAGTGACACACCACTCGCTGGCTGTGTTAAGCTCTCTCCTTGAATGCTTCTAGCCTGGCTGGAATGTGTCCTTGAACTCTCGCTTGCTGGGATGGAGGGCAGAAAGGAGGATATGCAGAAAGCAGCCTAATGTACAAAACGTGTACACACACACACACATACACACACAAAGAGACCCTATGTTATTTGCTGTGTCTTGTTTTCCCTTCGGCCCCAAGACGGCTATTTGAATGGAATGTGGCCCCTGAGCTGAACAAAAGGTTCCCCCCACCCCTAGGTCAAGCCTGATCTAACGCCAACCACCTTATCAGGGTTCGAACCAAAGTCCCCTTCTTCAAATTGTTTGTTTCTCAGGAAAGCTAATTCTTTGTTTGCCAATGCCTTCACCTCCCCACTCTCTGCTTCTCTCTCTCTCTCTCCCCCCCCCCCGCCCATTTCCTCCCCTGGGGACACCTGATGAATCACATCAAAGACTATTTCAGCATCAGGGTGTGAGGGGAAATTGGGGAGGGGGGAGCACTTCATTTAAAAATAAAGATTTTTTAATCCTGGATAATTTGGATTCAGACTGTAATTATACATCACTTCAATTACCAGATCAGAACCCCCTAAGTATTTCTAATTGCCTAATTGAAACAAATTGTGGTGTTTTTTTAGGGGGGGGGGAGAACAGCTAGTAGCAAACTTTCCTTCAAAGAAGTTGATTGTGATGTTGTGGAATAGGAGTTGGATGTGGGTGGGTGTTTCATGGAGGAAAGTAGGCAGGCAGGAGGGCTGGAATGAGAATGGTCAGCTCCCGATTTTTATTTTTTTATTTTTTACAGATGTCTCCTGTGGCACTAAAGTAAGTTAAACTGGGAGCAGGCCCTGCAGGGAATGAATCCTGTAGCGAGCCTTGCCTAATCTGCAATCAGACTATAAAATAAGGGCATTCATATATGAGCATCTAATAAGTCCAGGAATAGGGAGTCTCAGGAGGCAAGTAAAGGACCATAAAGAAGGCTGATCGCCGAAGAATTGATGCTTTTGAATTATGGTGCTGGAGGAGACTCTTGAGAGTCCCATGGACTGCAAGAAGATCAAACCTATCCATTCTGAAGGAAATCAGCCCCGAGTGCTCACTGGAAGGACAGATCGTGAAGCTGAGGCTCCAATACTTTGGCCACCTCATGAGAAGAGAAGAATCCTTGGAAAAGACCTTGATGTTGGGAAAGATGGAGGGCACTAGGAGAAGGGGACGACAGAGGACGAGATGGTTGGACAGTGTTCTCGAAGCTACAAACATGAGTTTGACCAAACTGCGGGAGGCAGTGGAAGACAGGAGTGCCTGGCGTGCTATGGTCCATGGGGTCACGAAGAGTCGGACACGACTAAACGACTAAACAACAAAACAGGAGGCAAGTGTGGTCCTCCAGGACTCCCTATCTAGCTCTTGGGACCAGGAACAGACTTTAGTCTTTCAAATTTCAGCAGCGCCCTGTACAAGGCCAAAATTCAGTCCACACACCCCAACCTCTTGCATTCCATTCTGCTCAATTCACTATGCCATAGCTGCCACCCCCCCAGACTCAGTGCTCAGTGCAGCAGAAGCGGTCATGCTGCCCTAATTCCACCTCTGTTGGTATTTTCCTCCCCAGGTCACAACCCCTCCTGAGCCACACACACCCCAGCACTGCGTCACACCGTCCTCGGGTGCTTTTGCCTGGTTCAGTTGACACCTCTTGCTTGTCTGGAAGGAGTGTTGCAAGCATAGGAAGTGTGCAGCCTGCTGTAGAGAAGTAAACACACACCTGTGTTTGTTGCTCCGCCCACTGGCATGGGGTCCCTGGAAGGCTTTCCAGGAGAGAATTGTGGCCCTCAGGCTGCAAATGGTCCCCCACACCTGACCTGGGAAGAAAATTGATTTTAAGCCTCGTCCAAGGTGATGTTAACATACCCAAGAGTCCTGCTGGGGAAAAACGACTCCCAATAATGGGAGATGTCAGGGAGTTTTTCTGGCATGGGTTCCCCTCAGAAAAGAGACCCCTAAAGACTTCCAAAAACTTGCCAATTTGTATGTGTACAGCTTGATCAGGTGGTAAGAGGGATTCAGAAGCAAGCACACAGATTTGCCTTGTCCATTAGTCCAGCATCTTCCCAGCTCAGTGCAAAGCTATGGTTTTCCAGGTCCCTACTTAACACAACAGCTTTGTCATGCTGGCCACATGACCTGGAAGCTGTACGCCGGCTCCCTCGGCCAATAACGCGAGATGAGCACCGCAACCCCAGAGTCAGTCACGACTGGACCTAATAGTCAGGGGTCCCTTTACCCTACTTGACACATAGAGTTGACTTCCTCCCTTGCCAAGCTGATGTTCAGGCCTGGGCAGGTGGCTCAACTCAGATTCTACGTCCTCAGAGAAGGAGTACAGGATCTGTGTCCCTCCAGGTGTTGTTGGGACTCCAGCTCTCATCAACCCCCAGTCAGCATGGCTAATGGTCAGGTAAAATGGGCATTGTAGTCCATCAACATCTGGAGAACTACAGGTTCCCCCACCCACCCCAGATGTAAGAGGACAGAACAGCCCACAACAATTTACTTGGGCACTCTGGAGATCGTGGAACTCTCACAAGCAAGGCTACAATCTTAACCCCACTTTCCTGGCAGTAAACTCCACTGAATTAAATAGGAACATGAGAAGAGCCAGTAGCCCATCTAATCCAGCCTCCGGTTCTCACAGCGGCCAATCAGATGCCTGCTGGAAACCCACAAGTGGGACCCAAGCACAAGACCACTCTTGCCTCCTGTGGTTTCCAGAAACTTATATTCAGAAGCATTGCTCCCTCCAACTTACTGCTGAGCAAGCATGGTTAGGGTTGCACTGTAAAATCTGTGACTTCCCAGCCTCTGCCGTGCATTTCTCACATGAAGAGGTTACTCCTAGGAACTGGTGCACAGTCTCTTATAGTGACTCCTTCACTAAATGGTCTTCAGCCAGGATTCATCTTGTCAGCATTTTGCAGAACCCTTCAGCCTCTCCCACTCAATTCTGCTGGCTCTCCTAGCGGTCTGTACTGGAGAAGGCAAAGGGCACCCTCTGGGAAGCAGTTTCACGTCACCCAAATGCAAATGCATGGCTCTGAGCCAGTGCATCGCCTACTTAAATTCCCTGAAATTCAAGCAATTCTGGAGTTCTCAGGCTCTCCTTAGTGACAATACATGGGTCCAGGAACCTTCAGAAGTCAGGGTGCCCTAAATCTTTTGGCTAAAGGTCACCAAGTATAATAGGGTATGCTCTGCTTCTAGGTATGCTCATGAGAAGTTAGGGGTAAGTTGTTGGATAATTCTTGTGCAAACAGAAATGGAAGAAGAAAACCAAAATGGGAACCCATGTTTTCTTACTCCTCATGTGTCCAAAAAAAGGAAATCTGTTTTTGTTTATTTCAGTCTGCAAACGACACATAGTTATGTTTCCATAGTTATGTTTCCATTCACATTGTGTTTCCTTTACATTGAAATGAATGGGATGCAATAACACAATGACAACATAAATTACATAAATTATATAATTTCACCACAGCGGACAGTGAGGCCAAGGACAGAGTTTTCAGTGGACAAACTGCAGCAAAACAGAAACAGCGCTGTATAAGATGCATGCAGGGCTGGATGGGAAATGATGCCTAGTAAGGGGGAGGTTTTCTGTGCATGCCCAGAGGAACGCTTTGCTTGCTATGGCCTATATGCCATTGCCAATCCATGGCATTGAGTGGGGAGAACAGGCTCCTAGTGGGACGTTTAGGTGCCCCGGAGAGGTTCATCTGCTAGCTGGCTGTGTCAAGGTTGTTCTGAAGCTGCCAAGAACTTTAGGGTGGATTAGCAGAAGAGGTGAGAGATTATTTTCTGGGTGGGGAGCCACCCACAGAGAATAAGAGTTTCCCTTCATCCTTCTCTATTTCCTAGGCCTCCCTGTACATCTCGGAAGGGAGAGAGAGAGAGCGCTCTGAAAGCCCAGGGGACAAAGAGCTCTTTATGCCAGGAGTAAGGTGACCTCAATGGCATTTGCAGAAAAGAAAAAGAAGGGGGAACATTACAAATGCATGTCCAGAAGAGTTTACAACCTGGGGAATGATCCTGATCCTGGCTGGTCTTTGCTTTCTTCTTCAGAGCACTGATACTTCCCAATATATCGTAACAGGGGGGAAACTACATACAATCCAATCAAATGCCTATCTTAGGTTACATCTACAGTATACGTTTAAAGCCATATCATACCATTTGACAGTCATGGTTTCCCTGGGAAGATTCTGGAAGCTAGCTGTTCTTAAGGATGCTGAGAATTTTTAGGAGACCCCTTTGCCCCTCACAGATGCCCAGAGTGGGGCAACAATCAGTCCCTCTTTCCAGGGGCCACATTTGTGCCCAATACACACATATTTCCAAAGTACCCTAAAACAGCTCAATGCATAACACAGCTATTTATTAAAATTTGCACTTCTCCGAATTTCGTGATGCATTTCTCCAACCAGAGGAAAAACAGGAGGAAGGGGTGCAAAAGATCTCAAATTCAATCTTCTGCATTTCCAGGTGGGGCTGGAAAACCCTGCCTGAAATCCTGGAGAGCCACTGCAAGTCAGTGTAGGCAATGCTGAGTTGGATGGACTCAGTAAAAGGCAACTTCCTATGCATGCACATGTATTGGAGGAAAGTGCAGATGGAAATGTGTATTTTCACTAATGTGCAAATGCATGCTGGGGGAGCTGGATGGCAAAAAACCCGCATATATTAGGCAAAACAAAATGTGCACAAAATGTGCATTTCAGGAGAAAAGCCCATGGAATCATACAGGCTTTTGAAGACAATCAAACAGCTGCTGAAATAAAGCAGACTGATCTGAGCAGGAGGAAAAAGTGATTTGTTCATCCAAAAGCTCTTCTTGCAGCCTGAACAGGCTCTGTCCCAACCTTCTCATGAGCATCAATGTAGGGAGGTGTAGAGATGTGGCTGGTGAACCATGTCCCTGCCTTTGCAGGTTCCTATTCATGGAAATGGTCACATGAACAGGGCTTTAGGCCACCAAGTCACCACTTACAACTTGCACTTCTAGTGCAAACCCACCCAGGTCACTCACTACATATGTAGCATAATGAATATAGGACCATCCCTGCATCAAATCCCAGAATTGTTTTTCAGCCACCACAACTTCCCTCTTTGCCTCCCTTCCCACAAAAACACTCTGGTTTGAAGAAACCGTCTCTAGTGGAGGGAGGGGCGTTCTTCTCACTGCCCCTTAAGCCAACTGCAGCTTTGATCACTTGCATTCTGCTGAACTCAACTTCTGAAAATACACCAAACATTTGAAGCCTATTTCACCTCCCATCCAAGAATCCCAAGAACAAAAATAAAATTTCCAGCCCACTTACCAAAACCCTTAGCATCCTCTTTGGTGGGAGGATGTGCCTTAAATCTGCATTAGTAGTAGTAATAGTAGTAGTAGCCTACCTTTCCTCCAAGAGGCTCAAGACATTGTATATGGTGTGCCTCTCCCCCATTTTACCCTCACAACAACCCTGTGAGGTAGGGCTAGACTGAGAGACAGCGACTGGCCCAAGTCCACCCAGTGAGCTTCATGACTGAGTGGAGCATTGAATCCCAGTCTCACAGGTCCTAGTCCAGCACTCTAACCTCTGCACCAGACTGACTTTAAATGTGCCCTAAATGTGTGGTGTGTAGACAGCCCTAACCCTAGCACTGGTGTTTTTTCCAGAGTCAGAATCAAATAATTTGGCACAGGTTGATATTACCTCTGATTGTTATTACTATTTTCTTGATAAAAGTAACACTGTTCCATTTCCTCATCAGCAGAGCTAATATCACGTGGTGGTTAAAGGACTGGACTTTGAACCAGGAAGTCCATGGTGCAAACAAGTGATTTCAGCCTTAAACTCACTATCTCTCAAGCTTCAGGTCTTTTGTGTGCACAATGGAGGCTAGCCATACATGCCTACCTTATGGGATTCTTGTAAGGATCACCAAGATCACACATGTGATGCACTTTGAACAGTGCAAAGTACGAAATCCATGCTATCGTTCTTTTCACGTTTCTAAATAAACCAGTCCTCCCATTTGCAAGGCAAGTTCAGACATCATTCCCCACTGCCTTTTTTAAAAGAAGCATTGTGTTGTAAACAATGCTAGTCATACACAGAGGAGACCCATTGAAGTTAATGGGCATGGCTAAGTTAACTCCATTAATTCCAGGGGGTCTACTTTGAGAAAGACTTAGTTGGATACAGCCTATTCTATTTATTCAGTTTCATTAAATATACATTTCAAATCACAATCAACTCAGGCTTGCGACCCTCCAGATATTTGCAGGACTCCAACTCCCATCAGCCCCAGCCAGCATGATCAATGACCAGGGGTGATGGGAATTGTAGACCTGCAAATATCTGGAGAGAGGCAGATTCTCTAGCCCTGATTTGGGGTATTAAAATGTTAGGTTTTTCATTTTTAAAAAAATAAAAGTTTATTGGCATGTAATGTAAGTTTGAGAAAACTATCGATGGCATGGGAGAAGCTTCTCCAAACAGAAAGATACATCCTAAAAACAAGTTTGGGGGACCTGTGGTACTCCAAAAGCGGATGAAATATGAATCCCATCAGCCCCATCAAACATGGCTGAAGATGATGGGATGATAGTTCGACAACATCTGGAGGGCCAAAGATTCCACCCACCAATGGCTTAATCTCTCTTGATGTTAAGGTTTTAAGTCTCCAGAGTGCTGCCACCTTGAACTACATCCTCTGTGGTGGCAGGGAAGCAGCAGAGAATCTATTTCAGGACACTGGTCCCCATGGAGGGTGGGCATGGAAGAGAACCCTTCCCTAGAATGGAGGTAGCCATGCATCTGCAGAGGAAGTAGTGTCTGCGATTCAGGGCTGCTGTGGTTTGTTCCACTCCTTCCTCCTTGTTCTTAGTTCTTGTAGCTTTCCAAGTTCATCAGGATCCAGTCTGATGGGACCATGAATGATATGAAGAAGATGGTCAGGCCAACAATTGTCTCCACCAGCCCTATAGGATCCTTAGGGGGTCTTAGAAGTGACACCTCTGGCAGGGCAGGAAGTCAGACTGGGAAGCCTTAGCACATACACTGTCCTTAGTAACTGCAGGTACATGAGGCTGCCAACGGATGCGACCTTCCTCCTCTCTTCTGCTTTGAAGTTAGAACAAGATGGCAGCTGACCACCTTCTTAAAGTTGGTTCACAAATACTTGTGCAACTCAGTGTATTTTCTATTTCTTTGGGGGAGAACTGGGCATCGTGAAAAGACCGTTGACTATTCAGAGTCCTGGCCTCCCAAGCCAGACACATAGGCTTATGAAGGACGATAGGTCAGTGGCAGAGCATCAGCCTTGCATGCACAGGTTCGATCCCTGGCATCTCCAGGTAAGGCTAAAAATATCCTGATCTGAAACCTTGGAGATCAGCTGTCAATCAGAGAAGACAGTACTGAGCTAGATGGACCAGTGGTCTGACTCAGTATAAAGGCAGCTTCCTGAATTTCTGCGTTCTTCCTATGGCAAGTCATTTCCTCTCCCCTTTTTGCTATCCAGTCCTTATGACTGGGAGAAGATGGGAGTTTGCTTATATCAGGAGCTCTTCCACTATCTGAGTTAGACATGATACTCACACCTGCTGGGGAAACTCTGCCTATTTTTTGTGCTTAAACAAAACAACATCATCATATTCCTTGACCAAAATGACTGATGGGTGGCAGGTGCTATGGAACAACCTCACAATCTCAAGATCAATTCTACTCAGACATAAGAGCTCTGCTAGATCAAGCCAGATGCCCATCTAGTCTAGTATCCTGTTCTCATAGCAGCCAACCAGATTCCCCAACAGGTACATGGTTGGCCACTATGAAAACAGGCCACTCCAACAGTGCTGGAACATATCCACTGTGTCTAGCCCTAGAAGGGCTGGTGAATCCCAGCCTGTTCATTTAACTTATGGAATGTTGATGTGTACATATTATCAAGAACGGGAGGAGGGGGAAATATATATTGAGGGGTGCCGAGTCAAATAACCTTTTCTCTCTAGGCTTTTGTAAGCTCAGTTGCTCCCTGAATTGACACTGATTGCTTATGAGAGCATCAATGGCAACGGAACACCGTCTACCTGCTCAGGTGGTGCCTGGAGAGAGATGGGTGGCTAGAAAGCATTCACAGTATGTCACCATACCTTCTCTCAGTAACTGGGGGGAGGGGGAGGGAAGCCTTGCAAAGTGGGTCCAATTAGTGTTTTGCCTAAGTACACCGACTGCATTATTAACCTGGGTGAGATTAACCTGATACATCCCCCAATGCAGTTCACATCTTTTCTGAAAGCAAAAGTGAATGGCGCAATGAACGTAAATTTTGCCTTTCCCCAGCAGCCAAGCTTCTCAACACACAGAGATACACCTCTCCCTCTAGCAAGAGGCTATAATACTAGACCTTGAGCACATATTCCAACCAGGCAAAAACTGGGGAGGTGGGGGCAGAGTGCAGGATTGGGCTGCAGAGAGTTTTGAGGGCCATACAAGAGAGGCTGAGAGAGAGATTTGGCCCCCAGAGCCTGAGCTTCCCCACCCCTGTTATAAATGCATCTCTTTTAGATTATCAGATTTGCCAAAGAAAAAAAGAAAAAGAAAGACAGACTCTTACAATGGTCAGAAAGCTGATTTGCACTATAAATCCTCTTTTCCACATTATCGTCTGCATTCACCACCATCACCACAAACATAAATAGACACACACCCAAACCAAGAATTTAAGAGGGGAACAAACACACTTGTTGCCTGAAGTACCTTCAGGTCGCCACCCTCCAGCAGCTCTTGCATATACAGAAAGTTGGTCCTCAGGTCTGTATTGAGCTGCGTAAAACTCAGAACACTTTTTTCATTTGCATTTTGCCCTGCATCAATACCATGGTGCAAACAAGCAATGTGTGTGAAAAACAAACTTATAAAGATGACAGGGGACAGATTGTGATTCCCAGCACAGATAATGTTCTTGCATGTTACTAATGCAAGAGAAAAAAAACTTTTTAGGCGTGTGAAAAATACATGCAGCTGGTGAGTGATATATTAACCTTTGGCACATGGTTTTTTAAATGTAGAGTTCTAAGCCTGGGGAACAAAGAAAAAGGAAAATTCTTATAGGCATTGAGGCATGGCTCCATTTGGAAGACTGCATGCAGTTCTGGACACCCCATCTGGAAAAGGCTACTCTAGAACTGGGGGATCTAAAGAGCATTGAACGAAGAAGGATATTGACAAGCTGGAATGTGTGCAGAGGAGGGCAGCCAAGAGGATAAAAGGTCTGGAAAACAAGCCTTATGAAGAACGGTTGAGGGAGCTGGGTATATTTAGCCTGGAGAAGAGAAGACTGAGAGGTTGTATGAGAGCCATCTTCAAATACCTGAAGGGCTGTCACATGGAAGATGGAGCAAGCTTGTTTTCACCTGCACATGTGCAGAGACATTTAGTGCTCAGTAGTGACATGTGAATGAATCTTCAGCAACAATTGCATTTAAAACTTGGGTCCCGACTCTACAATTCTATTATTTTTCCCAAAGGGGAAAAAAAGGTGGAGAAATCAGCCAAAATGATCAAACAGCTGGAATACTGTGGGGGGATGCTGTTTGGCTTAGAAAAAAAAAGATGACTGTATGGAAAGGAAACATCATGACTGTAAAGTCATTGCTATGGAAGACAAACTTTTTTCTCTTTCTTTCTCTCTCTACCCACAGCTTCTCTCCAGACTGATGTTTTATTGTGATTTATTCTGAAACATGTTCAAAGTAAAGCGATTTATTCCACTTTGGTTTATTATTTGATACTTTCCCAATGCTAGCATATAATAGCTGTCCAGAGGAGCTGTAGCATAACAAAAATGGAACAGCAGCAAAAGCAAAAGCAAAAAAAAACCCATACAAACCCCTGAACACTGGGGGTATGGAAAGTGACAGAATTTCAGCAGAAAGTGACAGGATAGACACTATTTGGAAATGAATCGGTGCATCCACTCATGGGCATAGCTAGGATTTGGAGGGGGGCAGGCCTTTTGTTAGGGTGGGCAGAACCTGTTTGATGTTTATTTTTATTGAATTTTATTGATTTAAGGGGGGGCAGCTGTCCCTCCCTGCCCTCCTGGCTATGCCCATGTGTCTATTCCAAAACTTTTGCTGGCACTAACAGTATTGGAAACATAATCACGTGCAACTGCCCTGATAGCATCCTGAGCACAAATTGTCATGAACGTGCAACAAAAATGATGTTTGGGGAAGCACATGGTGAGAAAGTATGGCATTGGGGTCCAGAAACCTAGGACTGCATGCAACCTTACATGACATGAGAGGGAGGAATCAGGAGCATTTTAGTGCAGAAAGGCAGGGCTATTGGCAGTGAGGGAACTTCTACGCTGCCTTCCACAGTCAGAGACAGTATGCAAGGGTATGTGTCGTTTTTGAGCCCTACTGGCGGTCCTTCAGGATGGGGGAGTGGGTAGAAAGAATTTGCTGAGAGCAGAATGATGGACTCACTAAATGGGCTTCCGTTTTATCCATGCAGGCAGGCAGGCAGGCGATCCTGACTTATGGGGAGTCCCAGGTCAGAGGCTGAACAATTCTCAGAGCTATCGCTCCTCCTACAGATCTGCTCAGCGCAGACAGCATCCCACAACTGCTTTATCACACACACATATACAACATCTCAACTTAGTCTCCCTAGCTCTTCAGAATCTCGCGATCCCAGCCAGAAGCAGGAAGGGAGGGGTTTTTTGAGGGGTGGGGGTACCGTAGAAGAGAGATGAGTAGCCCGTGGACCGTCCCTTTTCTTCAGCTTGCTAGACTCTAGCTGGCTGTTTGAAGGAAGGAACCGAGTTGATATTCAGAGGGTATCTACTATACTGATCTTAGTTTAAAGGGGATAACTAGGAGGGGGGGTGTTTGTATTCGCAGCCTTGTAGAGGCCTCGATCCAGTGCCGCCCGCCCGCCCCCCGCCCCCACTACCCTTGCTGAAAGAGAAATTTGTTTATATATTTTGGACACATCTGAACTATACATGAATACTTTTTTTTCCTCCCCAAGGGGGGATAGAAGCAAAGTGTTCTTGCTTGGACTGCATCTGTGAAAGCGGGATTCCTAATTTATGCCTCCTTTAAAAAGCAAGCTCGCGTTTTAAAAGTTCTCCAAACCTGTTGAAATAAGCCGTCTGATGGGGGCAGAGCGTTTTCTCTGCATTTTAATTAATCTATTTTTTTTTTGCAAGAAAATGACGTAGCTCCCCGATCCAGGTGGGAGATTGCACCCCCTTTAGTCGCCCGCACCCCCCGCAGCACCAGGCCAAGCCAGCGAAAGCGGGGATTGCCTCAAAAAACTAACGCAAAAAAGGTTCCCCCCCCTCTTTGCGTTTCAAAGACGGTTTAAGGCTGCGACCCTAACCTCGCCTGCCCGGGAGCAAGCCCAGACGAATCCAATTGGACTTGCTTCTGAGCAGACGCGGTTCAGACTGCGCTGCAAAGGACCTGGTGCTGAGAAACGGCGAGAGAGGGAAAAGCAAGATCGGAGAGCTTTTCGCGTCCACCGGGCGGGCCGCTCTGAGGATTATCTCCCCAGCCTTTGCTTCCCGGGACTGGAGAATCTGAAACGGCGCAGCCTCGGCCCAGCCGGTCCAGGTTCGGTTCCCGGGGAAGCCGCTCTCAATCGTTCCCTTCCTCGCTCCTTAACTTCTCCTTTTCTTCTCCTCTTACTTTCTTTTTCACACACAGCCTCAAACGGCTTGCCTCAAGGTTTTATTCCATAATTTGGCTCGACGGTTAAGGAAGTCACTCGGGCTGCAATCCTGTATATACAGTGTACACATACACTTCTTTCTTTTTGGCTGCCGGCCTGGCCGTGCCTCCTCAGAATCAAGCCCTATTTAATCCGATGGGGCTTGCTCCTGGGTAAAGTGGGTTTATGAGTGCAGCCGGACTCTATGGGCCTTACTTGCACGTAGACACACAGAGACTAGCGCCGCTAGCTAAATCTTTTATTTATTTATTTATTTATTTATTTATTTATTTATTTATTTATTTATTTATTTATTTATTTTTCCTGTCTCTTCCAGTGTGTAAAGGCATCTCCCAAACATCACGACGTTTTCTCCTGCAACGCACGCAGCCCAAACCCTTTGCTGTAAATGGGAATCAACTGCAGGAGCGGTTTTTGTTATTTGTGTGTTTATTTGTGTATTTATTTGTTTATTTATTAATTAAAGCTGGACAGAATCCAGGGAAGTGATCGTGGTACAAAAATCAGGTATCACCTCCCCGGCCTCAGCCTCTGCTCCATCTTGGTGCTCATTGCGCCTGCCTTAAAATATTTTTTTAAATAAACCAAAAACAAAACATCGCTTTATAATTGCATTTGTTCTGGAGTTCTTTAATCCAGAGATGCAGCCCTACTCGGGAGGAAGAAGCCACAAGTTGCTCTCTCAGCTCAGCGCGCGTGTAGGACGGCAGTTCTGTAAGTGTCGACTGGGTTCTGAGTTCAATGGGGCTAAACGAGAATAGGATTGCAGGGCCCAGTTCATGCCAAGGGACTGCTGTCTGGAGAACTTAAAATTTCATGTTCGCTTAGGTGCAGCGGTGAAGGTCTCCATTCAAAAAACGAAACCCACACGCATTCACACATCACATTCCTCGTAGCAAAAACTTGTCGTGGAACCGGGCGTCTCCGGAGAGGCCCCTTTCCATCTGCTGGAAATATTGCCCACCGAAAACCAAATCCTCCTACAGCACATTCAGCCATACGTTGATTCGCCTTTACCTCCTCGGCTGCATCAGTAGCGAGGATGATTTTCAGTTTTTATTTTGTCTAAGATACCCTATCAGCATTTCAAAACACAAACAAAACTTGACAGGCGTTTCAGGACAGGAGGAGGAAAGCGAACGCATTAGGCCCATGTTGGAGAGGAATGCTTATTTGAGGGCGTTTGATCCGGAGATAAATGCGAAAGAAACGATCGCTTGCAAATCAGGACCGAACGTTTTCCGTGCAGAAAGCCCCAGGGATCTGGAAACCCGGACTACTGTATTTAGAGGGGGGGGGAGAGAAAACCTTAAAAGGATCCTCAGCTTCAAAGGGTTTGCCTCCCCTTCCTTCCACGCGCTGTAAACTGTTGAGTCTGGGGTTGGTATCAAAACAGCTGAATTTAATCAGGACTTTCATAACAGACACTTCCAGGTTGGATCAAGTGGTAAACGGCGGGGGCAGAAAGAAATTCTCCTTGCGCGGCTCAAAAAAAAAAGTTTTTGAAAACCATTTACATTTTTTTAATTCCTCTCCCCCGCCCCATGTACACCCAGAACCCCAAAACACAGAGAGTAGAACTCCCCTCCTCGGGGGGGGGGGATGAACTAAACTCTCCAGCACACATTTGCAGCGCAAGGTTGGGCAAGTCTACTCAGAAGCAAGTCGCTTTTTATTTCAGTGAGGCTTATTCCCGAGTAAGTGGGCACAGAACTGCAGCCTTTAAGACTGAAATTATCCAAAGGAAGCATTCAAGCACACCTAAGGTCTCATCCATTTCAGCTCATAAGGGGAAAATGACAGCGACGTTTCCACTCCGACCTGATGAAATGGACACATTTTAATTTACGCTTTTAAAAGATAAAAACACACACAGAGATAATTTACATGTATCACCTGAGGCATTCTGGATGTGGTTGTTTTTAATGCAGCAGAGGCGGATATGTATGGAAGGGAGCCGATATTTCTGTTTATTGAAAAATTATAGTATTAATTACAAAGAAGTTGGTGAACCAAAGTCGAGCCGTTCCCCAAGTTTGATACAGCGGTAAAAAGACACGAGGCGGAACGAGGTCCTGCTTGGAGATCAATTTTTCTTCCCTTCCTCGATTCTACCCAGTAGTGGAAAAGCGGGGGGGGGGTGCGGGGAGAGAGAGCTGTGAAAACAGGAATTTGTTCCTGTTAAAATTGCGGGGCCTGTCGAGAAGGACAAGCGTCTGCCTGCGCGCCCTACGCGTTTGTTCCTTTTGCGCCTTGAAAAATTATCCAACTATTGATTACGTTTAAGCAGCAGGAGGAAGAGCGCTGCCCTTTTTTTTATTCTGAACTCTCGCCCTTCCGAAAAAGTGGAGACTAAATCAAGGGAGTTTAAAAGTTGGTGTTGGACAGATCCTGCCTGGAGCGGAGGGGACCGCTCCATTAAAACCGCAGGAAACGTGCTTCTGTCCATTAGGGCTGCGATCTCACTTACTGGAGTTGCATTAAGTGTGAGACATTCGGCGTTGCAAATCTCTATCTCCACTTGTTTCCTTCGGGGTGATCTGGAGAGGAGCATGCAGGGGACTGGGAGAAGGAACGGGGGGGCGCCTTGACCTTGAACTGGGTCTGGAAGGGGTGTCCGGAATCGGGGACTTGAATCGTAAAGGCAGGAGAGGGTCGCGCGTTCTTAACTTGTGCGGTGGCAATCTGCTGGAGTTTTGTAACGATCGGCAGCACAACTAACACGCACACACAAAGACTTAAAAGCAGGAGTTTCAGATCCTCGCTCTCTCTCGAGAATCAAAACTTAGGTGAGCTTTCGAAATCTCCTGGCGCAAACTGTTCATGGTGAAAATCCATTAGAACTTTCACTACAAAGTAAACGTATTTCGGAGTAGAGAGACAGACTCCCCCCCCCTTTTTTTTAAAGCATTTAAACGTATTCAGGACTAAAGCGCCAGCTCCCAACTTCCCTTGGATAGCTTTCCGTCACCTTATATTTGCAAATGTATTTACAGGTATTTTATTTTTACAGCTTTACGGCATTCCCACCCCCCCGCCGCCCTCCGCGCCTCCACCTCAACCAGCCACAATCTCGCGTCCGGTTTCAGCATGGAACTCAACGAGGGCAGGGAGAACAAAACAAAACAGACCGTTTCCAAATAATAATTAAGATTAAAACAAAAAAATCAAGACAGACAACAGCGATTGTAAAAACACAAAATAGACCCTCCCTCCCGCTTTTCAGACAAAACAATGAAAAATATCTGCCAGAATGAAATGCACGCGGTGTTAACTTCGGAGTTTAAAGGAGCACCAACAACGCGGAAACAACTTATATTATTTTTGCTACAAAAATCCTGAAAGTGGGAGATGGGGCGGGGGGAAGATCTGCCGTCATTTGACAGCTAAAGTATCTTAGATCGCGCAGCAAACAACCTGCCCCCCCTCTTTCTCATCCGCCCACCCTCTTTTCTCATTGCCATCTTTTAATATTTCATTGGTAACCGATGACAAGCGTTGGAGAAGGATGAGGGTTCTCTCTCCTCCTCCTCTCCCCCCTCCCCGCCCCTGGCAACGAGGGATCGAGAAATTGAAGGGGGGGGGAAAGGAGACACGAATATATTTGCAAACTTTCCACATCCCCCTCCCCTTTCCAAGCGTGCGCGCGAGAATCGGGGACAAACTGCTCCTGCAACAGGGCGCAGGCAGGAACCCCACCATCGCTCACTTTCAAAACACGACAACCGCCAGAGCTCCAGAAACTTGCCCATTTCACCTCGTGTCAGTTTCACTGCGTATATCTAGATAGATACACATACATACACACACACATATCTATAACGCCAAGCTGCATTTTGGGTTCCAGTTTCTCTGCCTCTTTCCATCCAAATCTCTCTCTCTTCGCCTGGTTGGTTTTATAAATATATATATTTCTCTCTCTCTCTTCCCCTCCTTGCCTCCTTTTTTTCTCCCTCCCCTTCTCTCTTTTCCACGGTCTTCTCTCTCTCTCTCTCTCTCTCTCTCTCTCTCTCTCTCTCTCTCTCTCTCTCTCTCTCTCTCTCTCTCTCTCTCTCTCTCTCTCTCTCTCTCTCTCTCCCCATCTACTCGGGAAACCTCGCTTTGCCTTCCCAGCCGCGAATCTCTAGCGCCCACTATATTTCAAAAGCTGGGAACTAAAAAAAAAAAAGATTTCACAAGAACTTGGAAACGACTCGGCGAAGAGGAGAGAGGAGGAGGGAAAGGGAGAGAAAAAAGTTGCAGGCTTCAACTTTGTAGCTAACTTTCGCTTCGCTCTCGTTAGCTCTCCCTGTGTTCCCCCTACTTTTCATTAAAAAAAAAACCGATCCCCCTCCTTCCTCCTCCTTGCCATCCTTGATCGCCTCGAGATCCTCAGACGGGTGAACCCCACCAATCGCGGGGTGCGGAGCACAACTCTCGGAGCGCAAGGAGAGGCGGGGGGAGCCTTGGCCAGGCTGCCCGGATCGTCGCGCAGAGACCGGCGGCTGTGGCGGCGCGGAGCTCGCTCCCGGCTCGCCCAGCTGCGCTCATCCGGCCGCGGTGAGGCCAGGGCTGCCGAGGAGGAGGCGATCGGCTCGTCTTCGTCGTTGTCGTCCCCCCACCCCAGGGCCGACCAGCCAGACACCCATGGCTTCCCCCCCCCCCTGCTCAGCGCCCCCCCTCTCCCTCTCTCTCTCACCCCCCTCGCCAGATCTCGCCGGGGATCTCCCCCTCGCGGGAGAAAAGGGACCTACTTTTGGGCAGTTTCCTCGCTCGCGCCTTGGATCTCATCTTGACGGCGGAGCGGATCCCTCCTTGAACCCGCAACAGCTCTGCCGCGCTATCTTCATCTCCCAAGCATTGTCAGTTTGGACACCTTCGCACATGCGCACAGAGCATTCAATCTGACACCCTCTCCGGGGCCAAAAAAACTTTCCAATGTATTCATCACCATCAGGGTTGGGGTTGGTGTGTGTATGTGTGTGTGGCTTTTTTTTTAACCTCCCCCCTTCTCTTCCGTGGTCCTATCCTCTTCTTCAGATCACTTATCTCTGCCCCCACCTCCTCGGAGCAGAGCACCATCCCAGCCTTTCCTCCTCCTCTCCCCCCCCCCGCCACTTCCCCTGATCTGCCCCTTTAAGAAAAAGCGACCTTTCTCTCTCTCCCTAACCCTTTACATGCTGCCCTTCCCCAGTGGACAATATTTAAAGATGGAAGGTAACATCCAGGAAGAGGTGACTTTGCCTTTTTTAAAAAATTCGGACGGTGGTTTCTATGTTATGCTGGGGTGGGACGGGGAGGGTTGGGGGTGTATGTGGCTGGTTTTTTGGGGGGGGGAAGGGGGAATAACTGGCCCATTGCATGCTGTACTTTACAGGTCTAATTCTTATTTTCCTAGCAACCGGTCCATTGCAGCTGGTCAATTGCACGCTGCCCTTTTGCAGATCTGTTATTATTTTCTGGTCACTAGTTAGCCGTCTTTTTCAACCAGCCAACTGCACGCAGCACTTTACAGGTCTAATGATTTTGCTATTATTTGGCTATTATCTGCTATTCTCATCAATGGGGTAGTCGCGACGGGCTCTCTCCCCCCCCCCCCCCGCCATATATATATAACCCGCTTTCTTCTCGCATGATCCTCTGCATGCTTACTTGCGAGTAAACGCCCCACCTTCTTCCACAGGGGCTTACTCTTCTCTCCCTCCCCTCCCCCCTCCACCACCCATTCCGGGCACTTGTGAATAGCTGGATGTCTGATCTCCCCCACCCCTCCCTAAGGCCAGGTTTACTCCGAAGTTTCTTTTATTGATTACAGTGGGATTTACCTCCAGGTAGGCAGGTTGAGGAAGATCGCGGCCGAGGTTGACTGCAGAAGCTGTGGCCGTTTCCCTACTCGGCGGGGGCTTATAGAATTACCAGGGTTGCACAGACTTCTTCTACCTTTTACAATGTCTTTCTCCGTTTTGCGCCGTTCCCGAAAAACGTGCGTCCCCTTCCATTCCAGTGCATTTAAGCCAATCTGGCAGGCAAAATGAAAACTCCCCCTACACACCCAAACGACTTTCGTTTTCCTAACGATCGGTGCATTCTTTCCCACCCTGTCCCCAATCCATTTACAATAAAAATTGGGTGGGTTGGGGGCTTTCGGTTCTCTCCCCCGGTTCCCCCCCCCCACCAGCCGGTTTAAACGATTCTGTCTCCATCGTGGTGCTTGTTTAAAACACGCTAAAACCTGAGCGATCGTGGGTTCTTGAGGTGTGTGTGTGTGTGTGTGTGTGTGTGTGTGTGTGTGTGTGTATGTGTATGTGTGTAGGGAGGCATTTGGGCTGCTAGCCGCTCTTGAAGCCTGGGCTTACTCTGAAGTAAGTTTCCGCCAAGCTGAATGGGTCTTGGCTCTCCAGCGGGCTAGCATTGCAAAGCAGCCTTCAGGGCTGAAGCACTTCAGACCAGCACTTCACAATACGACTTCCCACGAGCTCAGGAACCTTATCAGCCGCCAGGAAACGTTCCCAATGAATTGCTGTGGCCTTACTCGGGAGTAAGGGGTAAGGGGCTCCTTTAACGCCTAGTTAAACGGAGTTAGGCTGGCCTATCCCCCGGGCAGCTTGACTCGGAAGCCAATTCATATTTGTTTGTTTTTTTACCCATTGGGCCGCATTCCTATACAAGCTTACTTGGGAGTAAGGCTCAATGAACTCAAATGTGGCAAGCTGCTAATTCACAAGTAAGTATGCGCAGGATGGGAGACCTCAGCCACACAGGCAGCCTGGGGATCGGTTCCTTCTCTCTCTGACTTACCTATTTTGTCACAGCGATGAATGTGTCCTGCTCAAAAACAAAAAAACATGGGGTTCTGATCTAAGCAAGTTCACCTGCTCTACGGCGCTTCCTGTTCACCTATATATATATATTTACACGCTATTCTCTATTCTTACTCCTCCTTTCTTCCAACTAATTTTTATTATAACAGCCTTTCCACTTGAACGTTGGACTCTGCTTTTTACAGGTCCGGGGGTGTTGCTTTAGAAGGGAATCAAGGTGGTAAGTATCATTTTCAGGTCCTTTCATTAATATATATTATCATTACCTATTTAAAATGCTTGGTTGTCATTTATAGAAACGACCCTAATCTCCTGGGCAATGGATGGAAGTGGAGGAAGCTCGATCTTTGGATTCCTGAATTTTTCAGGAATCCCCGGAAATGGGAAAGTGGGTGGAGGACACTAACCTCCCCCCCCCGCCAGTAAATAGCCTAGCTGGATCAGTATTAATTAATTACTCCCTTTGGGAATTCAAGGGCCCAGGAGAGATGGTGACTGGAAACGATACATTGCGTGGTGTGTGTGGGGTGTTTAATGTAAAGGGAAAGGGAATGTCAAGAAGCCTTCAAGAAAATAAACCAGATTATTTTTTAATGGGGGAGAGAGAGAGAGAGAGAGAGAGAGAGAGAGAGAGAAGAAACAGGGCAAGGGGCGTCCACACACACACACACCAGCAAAATAAAAAACAAAAAAGCAGCTTAGCAGCCGACCGGCAGGTGGAAGATATGAGGAGAGAATAAAGTCTGCGGTTGAAAACTGCATACTTTATTACTATAATAAAGTACAATGAAATAAATTATTATTAAGATTATAGAAGATTTCCCTTTTTGTATCTAGATTTATATTAATCCTGTTGTGGTCAGGGCAAAGGAGGTCTGAAAACATTTGTTATATTTTAGGGGAGGGGGGGGGCGGGAAAGACAGGTAACAAACCAAGTCCCCTTCTCCATTTCTTCATTCTGTGCTTGAGGTTCAGTTACTCCAACGCCTCGGGATTTAACTCAATCACGTTCTGGGATTCCGCTCCCCGCCTGTCCCGTTCTGTTTTCACAAACTTGTAATAAAGCCGGTAATTCTAAAACCCATTCAAATAATAAAACAAAGTCTGTCGAACTTTTTTTTTTAAGGGGTTGGTTGCTTATTTATCAAGTAATTCATAAAATGGAATTGATTTTAAGTGTAGGCTCTCAAAGCGCGCCGCGCGGGGGGGGGGAATAGTTATTTGTCCAGAATTATTTATAAATGCGTTTGAATCTGAATTCTGATGATATTGAGTGTAAGAGTACGTTGGGTTGTTTGTTTGTTTTTTAATAGGATTGGAAGGGAACTTCCGAATCAATGTTTTCAAAGTGGAGAAACCAATAGCTGCCTCTTCCCAGCTAAAAGCAAAATAAAAAAATTCCTTCAGTAGCACCTTAAAGACCAACTAAGTTTATATTTTGGTATGAGCTTTCGTGTGCATGCACACTTCTTCAGATACACACGAAAGCTCATACCAAAATATAAACTTAGTTGGTCTTTAAGGTGCTACTGAAGGAATTTTTTTATTTTGCTTCGACTCAGACCAACACGGCTACCTACCTGTAACCCCAGCTAAAAGGATATTGTCTTTTTTTCTCCAAATGCGAAAACACTATCCTTACGTTGCACCTGTGTGTGTAAACGAACACGTGTTCTTAATTTGCATTCTTTTTCCGCGTGTTTGTTTGCATATTTATATATATACTGCACGAGAGTGCTATAACATATATACTGCACGAGAGTGCTTACTCCTGAGTAAACCAACTAAACGCAGTCTTGCTGCCCTAGATTGATTTGCGGGCCCCCTAATCCCAAGCAGGTCAACTCCAGAGTCAGTCTCGTCGTAGCCAATGGAATTTACTTCCGTGTAAAAGCAAGCATGGATACGTCGGGCCCCTGAATGAGAATAACTTCCTTCTAGGGGTTGGTTGTTTTTTTGTTTGGGGGGTGGTGGTGGCGGTTGTTTCTCCACAACATAACATAGAACAGCAGAGAGGTTCTCTGCCCCGCGGAGTTCGCAATCCACTCCAAGCGCAATACTGGGTGCGGGACTTGAGGGGTGAAAAATCCAGCTCGGAGGGTTTGGGTTTTTCTGTTTGTTTGTTTAAAAAAAAAAACAAAGGAGGAAATTATTTAGGAAACTCCCCAAGATGGTTTTAGAAATATTCAGCTTTATCCAACCCAACTGGAATTAAATATTTCAAGGCGGGGGGGGGGGCGTTGCTCGTGGGGGTTGACAGCAAGGCTGAAACGCTAAGTGGGACTTACTTCCGCGTAAACAACAACTGTAGGCTGTACCTCTCTTAATCAGGCCCTAAACGATTTATTCCATTGAACACCAGCAGATCAAAAAACTGTAATGAACAGGAGGAGAGCGGGGGCGCGATCCATATAGACAGTTTCTCTCTACCCCCTAACCCATTTGCCGGGGAGAGAGAGTCCTGTTGGATTCGGTGTTATGTCCTACTGTTTAGGATCGCAGTTGGTGTCCCTTGAAAGTTGGAACCTGATCCTGTAGATGTTGCTACACTCTGAAGGAGATTCCCACCACCACCCCCGCAACAACACCCCCGGGTTTTTTTCCCTGGACCGCACCCTACGGTTTACTAACCGAACTTTTCAGGGCTAAAAAGTGTGAGGAATTATTGGCACACGATGTGAGAGTTTTACCCTCGTGGCGAATTTGGGCTGAGGGCTGCTGGAGGGTTGGCCTGGAGTGACCCCCAAAGGAGCTGCCAAAGCGGGTGAGGAATTGAACTTGGGTGTCAAAGCTGCAGAGCTCTGGCCACTAGGCCTTATTGTCCCCTTTAAAGGTCAAGTGACTATTTGCAGAATAACCACACCACGCTCCTTGTGTCCTTGACCCCCGCTTGTTTCCAATTTGCAAAGGTCTCTCTCTCTCTCTCCCCCACCCCCTTAATATTTATAGGGCAGGTTGATCTCAGGTGTGTGGGTCTGTCAAAGCGACCGAGCATGGCCCCGTTGAGGGTTGGGGTGGGAGAGGTCAGCGACCTCTCTGGCAGCTTACAAGAGATGACCAGGGCAGAAATGGAGCGATTTGGTTCTTTGGGGCCACCTCAAAATTTCCCTTTTTAATTCCTTTCAATAGAGTATATCAGAAGTGAAGTCAATTGCGCAGCGCGCCAAGCAAACCTCCCTGCCGCCTTAAGTTTCACCTTTCCTGGAGTTCGCTCAGAAGTCAGAAAGCGACATTTCTAGCCCAGAGCACTGGCTAAGGAGGATCCTGGATAAAAGGGCCTGCGGTTCGGATCCGCCTTAGTCATCTAAACTCACTAGGGAGACAATCCGGCGGTGACCAGCTTGCGATGATGTACTTGCGTGACATGACTCCACGGGACTTGCTTCCGAATAAACCAAGCTGTGGCTATTCCTACTGCTCTTTCTTGTGGCAAGAATAGCAACAGGATCATGGGAAGTCGAGTTCTTTTGAACACGGATGACTCTTATTATGTACTATCATTTATTGATAATAGCACCATCGCCTTAATAAATTCAGGTGGTTTGCTTCGGGGTAAACATAAACCGAATTTCCTCTGCTCGGTTCCCCCTTTGATTAGTGCCCTCCCTCCCTCTTTTTGAAAAGGTTCAGAATGGTGGTCCCGGAAGTGTCGTAAGCGCGGTCCTTACGCGCGCCAAATCAGAAGTAAATCCCTTTGAGTGAACTTCAACGAGTTTTGACTACCGCCAGCGCGCCGATAAGGTTGACAGCCTCAAGCGGCCCGTTCCGATACAGAGACAGAGGATCGCGCTTGTTAAAGAAACAGGTTTTGAAATTTTCAGGGAGAAACGGGAAGCGGGGGGGGGGTGTTGGATGGCCACCCTCCAAGGGCTGGTTTGGTTTTAAACAAAACAAAACCCGAAGAGACACCAAATAATTAATTAATTAATTGGGGATTCAGTGAAGAAGAGGGGGCGCCGCGCCTTCAAAGAATAGGTGACCGTCACTGAAATGAGAGATGCTTTGAAAGATTCGCTGAGAATCCATTTAAAAGAGGTCACAGCAAATTTAAAAACAGGTGTTTGTGCCTACATGGCAGATTGAGATTAATCGAGTATTTCTTCGGGTGTGTGTGTGTATCCCTCCCTCTGCCTATCATCTCAACTCCATATTTCCTGCATATTGCCCCCCCCCTACCCAATACATTATTTTTATACAATCAATGATCTACTTTATTAGCAGCCAAGAAACGGGCAGGAGAGGGTAGATGAATTAGAAAAGCCCTCAATTGCATGATGAATTAATTTCTCTCCCTCAAAATCCAGTCGCTTCCTTTCCCGATAATCTAGAAATCAATTTTAGAATAGGGCGCGAGATTTTGGGTTGGGTTTTTTTTGTCAGTTGGGGGGGGGAGTACTTATTTAAGGGGGGGAGGGGGCGTTACTAGAAGAAGGGATTTTACAGGAATAGGCTTTCTCCAGAACAGATGAAAAGTTGGTGACTGGCAGGGCATTGGATGAAACGCAACGTTTTGAAAAACAGCACCTGTGGTCATTAATCAGATTATAATAAACTCGCAGTCCCAACCAGGTTCGGACGAATGTACCCCCACGTGGATACACAGGCCGGCATATTTAGCCTACCGAGGAATAAGATTTTAATGAGTTCAATGGAATTTATTCTCAAAGCAGCTTTGTAGTCACCTCGATGATGCCAATAAACACAATCGCAGTTTTTCATATTAACTACTACAGTACTACTGTTGTTATTATCCCCCCCCCTTTCCTGCAAGATAGCTGCATAGTTCTCCGCCTCCCCATTTAATCTTCACAACAACCCTGCGAGGTACCTTAGGCTGCACAACCGGATTCTTAAACCGAAGTCAATTCGGTGCCAGAGGCATCCGGCGTCACCCCATCTCCGCGCATTGCCGTGACGTTTAATCTTTGCATTGTTTCGGTCTAAACTTAATTGCGTTGTAGATCACCGATGAAGGCCAAGCCACACACATACAGGAGCGACGCTTGCCCGCAAGCTTTTGTTTCTTGCACTCCTCAGAAGTCGCGAATTTAAACTTTAGGTTTTTGTTCTTCGAAACACGCACACTAAAAAGCAAAGCGAAAGCAATAACTCCGCGCGCCTGGTTCGAATTACGAATTGCGAACCGAATTAGGAGCAGGAGCAGAGCTATCGGCGGATTGGGGAGGAACTGCGCCGCTTCTCAATCCGCCCCCGCCCTATTTACATGTAAAATGCACACAAACACATTTATCACTGGGGTGTTCCTAGCTGCCTTTTAATATGGAAAACCAGATAGACCAGTCCTGGTAAAACTAGGGGGGAAAGACATACAAAGACCTCCCCCCCCACACCTTTCGGTCTTCCTTGTTCCATAAATTTAAGAGGGAGTTTAGATCAACCTGGGGGAGCAAAGGGATTCCTTGTATATGGTCGCTGCTCTCTATTTCCAAGGTGTCTGCATAACTCGAGTCTATGCTTGGTTACTCCAAAGTAATACCCTCACCTCCAATGTTCAATAAGGCCTGTTCCCAGGTAACGATGCCCTTTCCTTCTCCCCCAAATGATTTGTATCCATTGCCACAGACTTTTGCGCTTGGTAGAATTTTTTTTAACTCCTTTGACCACAAGACGAGACAGAATGTGGGTGATCCAAAGAGAGGTTTTAAGGACACTGCACTGGATGGACGCCTTTGGTCAGGGTGTCCCTTTCAACCCGTTTTGTTCTCCTCTGTCCTTTCAGGTCGAGAATGCCATCGAGGTATTAACTAGATCTCGCTATATTCTCCTTAAGAATCCCTCCATATATAAATATCTAGCCCTCAACACACGCACGCACGCACACTGACATATATATTGAGGACTAGAAACCTTTATCGATTTAGTCTTGAAGACTAGAATGTTATCACCCTTCCGTTTTCTTTAGGTAAGCTTGGATTCTTATGGAAGGCAAGGGAAAGGGGTTGGCCTCACTCCCCTTGGGGTAATTTATTCTGCCCCACTCTTGTAAATTAATAAAAATAAAGTCAGGGCTAGGGGGTGGAGATCATAACGTGGATGAAGAGGTTTTCCATGGAGGGATACAAGTCTACCAGCCCTAGAATGATTCTTCTGAGCTAACGCTTCCCAGACGACCTTCCTCTCTGCCTGCTTTTCCTGATCGATATTCTTCCCACTCCCCCAAAAAGGGGGCAATTCATAATTCGCAGAGAGGCGATGCCTCGTAATATCGCCTCTCACAGTGGAGGGCGTCGAGTTTCACCTTTGACAGCGCGTCGGTTCGGACTCCACCTCTCTCCATAAGAATGCATGTGTGGCTCGAACCATATGCACCTCAATTCTTAAGCACTTGTCTTGGGTGTGAATGGGCGAAAAGCTCTCCAACGAGATCAAGGGGCTTGATGTACACCTGCATAGGGTCTGCGCCTACATTTAAAGCACACACCCCCTAAAAAAAGAACGATGGGAACTGTAGCTCATATGTGCTAGGATTTACGGGTAAACTACGGTTCCCAGGCTTCGATGTACGCCTTAAAGGCATGGTGGCTACGTGGCCTTTCTCCAGTGAATCATGTGGATATCACTTCCCAGTAAACAAACACCGGATCGGAATGGATTTTTATTTAGATGGAGGAGTCCTGTCCTGGCCTTAAAAACGACATACACCTGAGCAGTGTCAAATGGTCTTGCGCGGGACCCATTTCAAGGAAGTAAACTCTTGACCGCCCCCCCCCGGTCTTCCTCGCGAGTCAGAGTTTCAGAGCGGGTTGTTCCAGCGTCCTCCAAAAACCGGAGTCCAAATCTATACCAGTCACAGTTCCCTTGCTCGCACTTACTCGGAAGTAAAGCCTATTAAATGCCATCGGTGCTACTGATTGCTGTCTGGGGACGGGGATGCCTAGGAAATGGGGATTTACCCGAGGAGAGAGAAATATATGTGTTGGGTGGACCAAAGGAATGAAACCCTTACTGTATACGTTAAGAAGTTATATAACAATAAATAATTGCGGGGGGAGCGGGCGGGGGCGCTGTGTGTCTCCGGCTGCCTCTGGCCTCAGAGTTCCGTAGAATTAGCACAGCTTAAAATACTTGGGGTTTTATGGACAGATCAGGAGGCCTTGAGTTCATGATTAAAAAATAAATAAATCTCCTCCCCCCCCCCTCCAGAGGATTTTGATGCCATAAGCGCTTGATTCTTACCATACCCAGTTCTGCAGGGAGGGGGCATTAGGCAAGGGCTTAATTACGTTTTTTAAGGGGGGAGGGTGTCCATTCAGGTTGCCCCCACCACGTGCTACTCCTGGCTGGGGGGAAAAACGCTCTTGCACTCAGGTCTTGCTTGTTTGTTCGCTGCCCATAGCTGCCAAGTTTTCCCTTTTCTCGCGAGGAAGCCTATTCAGCATTAGGGAAAATCCGTTTAAAAAAGGGGATAACTTGGCAGCTATGGCGCTGCCCGACATGGGCGCCTGGGGGGCACTGTGAGAACTGGACGCTAATAAAAATAAATAAATAATAAATCGACCAAGGAGGAAACGTATGTTATCTTCTTTTTATAAGCGGGAACGCTTCCTCGCCAAAGGATTTCAATGGTGTGTGTAGATAGGAGGCACGCTTGTCCACACGCACACACACTTCGTTTCCCCGAAGCTCATCTTGCAATCGCAAGGGGGCAGCTGGAGACAGGACTGTGGGAAATCGGAGAACCACCCACAGCCACCGGCTGAAGGAGAAAATGGCAAGCTGAATCCCCCATCTCTCTCCCGAAAAAGATCGCGCAGGCAACTAGCTCCTTTTGCCGCCTGCCCCTAATGGAGGGGTGTATTTGGGCTTCCCGGCTCAGAGACCTATTCCCCCACCCCACCCCCGATTGTAAAGACAAATCGCAAACGTAACTATTGTAAATAAAGGTATCTGGTACTCTGTGCAACGCCGCGAATCTCAAGTGTGTTATTAGTGTAGTAATAGCAGACTTGTAGCCAACTTACCGTAGTGTAGACCCGTGGATATTGTTGGACCCAAGTCAATCAGGTCAATTAACTTCAAGGGGTCTAACTCTGACTAGAACAATTATCCTACTGAACTTTACTCAGCACAGGCCCATAGACATAAACGAGTCTAAGTTATTCTGGCCGGTTCATTTTAGTGGGTTTACTTTGAGCTGTACTCACGCTGATACAAATCAATGGTACTACATCTGATAACAATAAAGCTTTGGAGCAGCAACAACTGATATCGTAAATTTCGTTCTCCCATTCTGACCATCCATGTTCCTGTTGCGCGTAAAGAATACTTGCTGACAATATTATATATTAAATATATACACAGGGTAAAATGTTTGCCTTCCCAACCGGCTGAAATATCAACTCTTCCTTCCTTCCTTCTATGTTTCTCACCAGCTTTCTGTTCCTGCAGCTACTTATAATAGTGGGAAGGACCAAGCAAAGAGACCAAGGCTGCCTCTCTGCCCATTTACTTGGAAGTAAGTCCCACTGAATTCAGTTAATTTTACTTCGGAGTAAACTTGCACTTTTGGGAATACAGTACTGCAATCCCCAGGCACACTTAATTGGGAGTAAACCCAACCGAAGCCTACGTGGGAATTTGGCGTATACTCGCTTCCGATGGGGCTGGAAGTCTCCGGAGGTTTTGCTTCCGAGTAAACATGCAACAGGCTCGGTTTACAGAGTTTGAAAATGCCACTGATTTCACGCGCTTTACCTCTCTCCCATTTCAAATCGAAGCGATTGCCAGGAAGCTTAAAAGTGCGGGATCGTGCCCCTTTTCAGAGGAGTCTTAACTGAGAGGATGGAGACGAGGAATCACCTACAGACGGCTGGATAGAGACAGTCTCCGGCAAGAAAAGAAACCCTGTTGTTTAGAAGCTGGTTTCCTACTTTTAAAACGATTTCCACTTTCAGCTAATAAGCTATATTATGCGTTGGAAGAGTTTGGAAGACTCGAGAAGTGCTAACATGCACTTACCCAATTTTTGATTTAATATGCCTTGATGTGCAGGTTTGCACGAAAGCGAGGCATTACCTTGTAGCCGTTTCTTTTAATAATAATAACAATCCTCCAACGAAATACTGTGGATGCGTTGAACAAACGCACAGAAAAGCAAGAGGAAGAGAAGCAGGACGTTTGGAAATCGATTACACTCTTCTTTGTTTTGCTTTAAGGGAAGGGCAGGCAGAAATTTAGTCTCTGAATACATCCTTTTTTTTAACGCAGAAATGCCTCCGTTCAAAACTGTTTTTTAATCGGCTTTAGAATAAACGGGGGCGGCGGCGGGGGTTCGTCTAAAAGGGTCCATCCGGTGTTAATTACGGCTTCCAAAAGCCTGGAAACGCCTCCAGATTCGTTGTATTCTTCCCCACTTTTCAAAAGCAGGAGCAGGCAGCCTGAAGTGGCTGCGGGATCGCGGTTGATTGCTAAACGTTTCTTGCCCGGGCGTTTTGCAAAAGAAGAAGAAAACCCGTTTATAGGACTATTTTAAGTTTTTCCATGCCAGATCTGAAAACTCACCGCCCTTCTCCCCTCCTCCTCGCACCCCAAGGACATAAATGCACACACACACACAAAAAGGTTGGTCCGGGTTTGTTCAAAGGTAGCTACTGTTCCTTTTTTTCCACCAGCTTTCTAACAGCTGAATTTTTTTTAGTAACATTGTAGATGTAGGCTAGAAAGACCCCTCCCCAACCCAAGACTGCAAACCCGATCTGCTTGTTTTGCCCCCTCCCACCCTGCCCTCCGAAATATTAAAGCCTCCGGGTAACTCTCTCCCACCCACAAGCGAACAAAAATTAACCTAAATCGGTTTTTTCCTTTTCTTTTTCTTTTTTGCTGCATTTCTAAAGCCATAGATACGTCGTCTGACAAAGGGTTGATTTTTTTTTAAAGAGAATTTTATTTACAGGTACTAGTTCACAAGTTATTAGGATGCAGCCATGATGCCCTACTCAGAGTAGACCCATTGACATCATTGACCAGCCGTGTCTATTCATTTCATAGGTCCTACTTCTGAGTAGGACTGAGGTCGGCTACAGACCCATGATTAAGTTCCCAATCATGACAATTATGCAGACAATCGCCTAATTTATGGTAATTAACAGTCAGAGAGAGCAAATATTATAACGAGCTTCAAACGACCCCAACACGACCGCCTCCTTTTTCCTGCTGTTGATAGAAACGTAATTAGCCAAATGCATCACCCGAAAAAGAGGGTTTTTATGGGGGCGGGGAGAAACAATAATTTCTTATGGGATTTGGAAAATCCACCAGGATTTTAATTTTATTTTTAATTAAAGTTTTAAGGGACCAGGAAGGAGCAATGGAAAGATGGGCTCTATCCGAGAGACGCTGCTTCCCCCAGCTGGTTTAAAACCGGCATTTATTGCAGCAAACAATAATATCTATTAAATGAATACAGAGCGTTTAAGCCAAAGCGCGTTTTGCCTCTCCAAAAAAGCTCCCCTGGCTGCCTAGCCGGATTTGAAAAATAAATGCCGCAGCGGTGAGGCTTGCCTCCGAGTAGACCCGCTGCCGGCCAGCTGCCGAAAACCTGTAACGACGTTCAGTTATTTCCAGCAAACGGCTGCGGAGAATGGTTTAAAATGAAATAAAATAAGAAGAGATGAAGACATTCTTAAAAGGCGAGGAGCAGTAAGCATTTGGGTTGGTGATCCAGCAGAAAGTTCCACTTTACTCCAACCTTACACAGAAATCTTCAAAGTCTGCCTCTACTCAGAAGTAAACTGAGTTATGTAGGGGTTTATGACCCGGAAAGCGGGTACAGGATCTGGATGGCAGCCTTAGAGCTCTGATCTTAGAGGGGCTTACTCATAAGTAAATCTGCATTCCCTTCAGGCAGGGTGGCGCGCGCCTAGGTATTTCTTTATAAAAAAAGGGTTGCAGCTTTAAAGGGAAAAGAGAAACCAAACGCACAGAGAAAATATATATGTTCAAGGAGTCCCAAGAGAGCAATTACTCCCAGAGAGGCAAGTTTTTAAAACAAGGAGGCGACGGCCCTCTTTTTAATTCGGATTAACACCTCCCGCCAACGAGCAGCGACGGAATTCGCGCTTGACTCCTTTCCAAAGATCCCGCGCCTCCCTCCTCCCCGAGGCAGTTTGGCGAGCCGTCGACCAACCAGGCAACCTGGCGCGGAATCGGGGCCCTTTCTCCCCAACTTGCTCCCACCATCCCCACCTCCCTCCCTTTCTCCTGCTGCCTGTTCTCGCTAGCCCCTGCCGCCTTTGCGCCTGTATAATTATTAGCCATTAATTGGGTTCAGGACCTCGTTCACCGGCGGTGGGGTGGGGTGGGGAGGATGGTGACCCAAGAACTCCCCAGAAGAGACGTGGAGGAGGGGGTGGGGGGAGAAGCGAAGGCAGGATCCAACGATTCCTTTGAGGGCAATGCCCAACTATTAAAGGGGTGGGTGGAAAACTTCTTTAGCTGCAACAAGGGACCAAAGGGGGGGAATTAAATTAAGGCACCGCTCCTGGCCAAGGAAAAAGGGTGCTTTTGGGTCTCCCCCTTCGCTTCCTTTTATTTTCAATTCAGGTTGTTCCGTGCCAGGAGCTTACTGGAACAGCCTGGCCGAAGGGGGAGGAGGAAGGGACATGAACTACACAATCAAAAAAAGGGCGTGTGGAGAAAAAAGTTTCGCTAGGCTGCTCTGCCGCTTTGCCAGGAGGGTGTGTGCGCGCACTGCAGAAGATAGGAACATAGGCCTAAGTCAGATAGGAACTTTGGCCTAAGTCAGACCACTGGTCCATCCAACTCAGTAGAGTCTACACTGGCTGGCAGCAGCTCTCCAGGGGTTCAGGCAGGGAGACTTCATCTTGAGATGCTAAGGATCGAACCTGGGACCTTCTGCATGCAAAGCAGGTGCTATTAATAAAATAATGAATAAATAAATAATAAATTCTTCTCGACAAGACCCTTTGCCCAAACACACTTAGAGCCAAACTTACAACCCACAACAAGCACCCCTGTAATGCTATTGTGTGTTCTTCAAAGAGCATCATGCATTTATGTTCTTACACTACAACTCTGCAAGTTTGTCTATATTAGTACCCCTTTATTTTATACACACCTATCCTATTTATTGGATATGAGTTCTCTGCACCCAAGGCCCCAGGCCTATACCCCCTTAATTGAGAGCAAGCTCCATTGAAGTCAATGGGAAGAGGAGGCATGTATAGTGGAACTTCGGTTTACGAACACCTCGGTTTATGAATTTTCAGTTTACGAATGATTGTTACCCGGAAGTAAGTAAACCAAGGTTTCAGAGGCCTCCAGAGGCCTCCACGGAGGCATCAGAGCAAAGGCCCAGCCTCCGTGAAGGCATCAGACGCCTTCACAGAGGCCCGGAGCCATGAATGCATTGTGATTGTGGAAGAGGACCCCGAGCCCCCATCCAAACAATGACTATCATCAGCCCAGGTAAGAAATAAATGTTAATTTTTTTTCACCTAAAGTAATTTTTTTCACCTAAAATACTGTCTGATTTATTTTATAGTACAGTACATTGATTATTGCCTTCATTTTATGGATCAATGGCCTCATTAGACAGTAAAATTCATGTTAAATTGCCGTTTTAGGGGGTATTTTTCGTCGTCTGGAATGGATTAATCCACTTTCCATTACTTTCAATGGGAAAATTCACTTCAGGTTAAGTACGCTTCAGTTTAAGTACAGACTTCATGAACCAATTGTGGTTGTAAACCGAGGTACCACTGTCTAAAATAAAACTGCTAGGACATGTGCAAAGCTAAGCAGGATCTGGTATGGTTTCACACTGGATGGGAAACTGTGTTGTTGAGATACCCACATTGCAGTGGCTTGGATTAGATGACCCTCGGGACCCCTTCTGACTCAGCAATTCTACGATTCTAAGTGTATGGTGAAGGCAGCAGGCACTGTCCACTGAACTCAACAAGTCTTACTTCAGAGGAGACATTGTGCTGTCAGTGCTGTGCTTGTTTGCTTGGTTACTCCATTCATTTGTGTTCTTGATCACTTAATTTTAGCTGCTCTTATTTCAACTGTAAATCACCTCGAAACTCTTACCAGGGGAAAAAGGTGAAGTATAAATAAATATATAACAACAGCAACAATTTGTACCATCATTCAGTAGGTAAAATTACATTTGTTGTGCTACTTGGGTTCATTTTAGTTTCCCACTACCAAACCAAACCAAACCAAACCAAACCATTACTTGATATGCTGGCAGCAACACTGAGCATAAGCACATAATGAGAGCCTGCTGGATCAGGCCAATGGCCCATCTAGTCCAGTAACATGTTCCTATGCAGTGGCCAACCAGAAGCCTGTGGGAAACCCACAAGGAGGATCCCAATCCTCTCCCCTGCTGTGGCTTCCAGAAACTGGCATTCAGAAACATTGCTGCCTCCAACTGCAGAGGCCGAGCAAAGTCATCATGGCTAGTTGTCATCGACAGCCCTCTCCTCCATGGATATGACTTGCCCTCTTTTAAAGTCATCTAAGTTGGTGTCCAGCCTCACAGCCTCCTATGGGAGTGGGTTCTGTAGTTCAACTACGTGCTGCGTGAAAAAGTTGTGGGATGGAACACTGGGGCAGACAAGTCACAACAATTCCTAGAGTGTCCACTAACAGGAACTCACCTGGAGGGACACCTGACTAAGTTCCTCCAGATATGCAGATGAGATGGATTAGCTGGGACAAAAGCCCCTAGCCCAGGGGTGTCAAACTCAAATTCATCAGGGGCCGCATCAGCAGTTTGGTCACCCTCAAAGGGCCGGTTGTGTCTGTAGGACTATGTGTCCACTCTTTATTATCATAAATTATTGTCACTGCATTCAATTATTACTGTTTTTTGTAATAATGTAAGCTCATTCCCGCCCCCACGCGGATCACATTCCTGCGTCGTGGCGCGTGTGTGGGAGGGGATGTAAACGAGGGAAATTTGAACAAAAGGTGGGGATTGACGGCTTGGGGGGGGCCTCAACTAAACCTTTGGCAGGAAGGAGAAAGCCACTGCTGGGATTAAAAACCTGCAGATGGAAAGAGGGCTTCCCTCTCCCGCCCTGCGCACACCCAAACCCCGCTAGGCAGGATGCCACACGCTGTAACCCACCCCATGCTTTGGAGAGGGGCAGGAACATGCGGTGCAGCGCCAACTCCCTGCTTTGCTTTTGCATCCTCCCTCCTCAGCGCCAGAGTCCCTTCCCCTCGCGCTGAGGGAGGGCAGCGGATTTCCCGAGGAGGAAGGCGGCGGCAGCCCCAGCGGACGTGCATCTTCGCCTCAGAGCTGCTCTTTCCCCCACCCGCGCTGTTGTCGTCTTCGCCGCCGCCTCTCCCTACCGGGACTGCAGGCAGAGGAGGCTTGAAAACCTCCCCCCCCCCAAAAATCCCCTCCCACCTACTCAAACCGCGAGGCGACTCCATCTGGAGCCCTACATCACGAGGGGCTGAGAGGAGGCGGCGGCAGAGCGGGAAGAGCAGGAACCCGTGCCGTCGCCGCCTCCTCCCTCCCGGCCGCCCCCCGGGGAGCAGCTCCGCCGGAACTGAGAAGCCAAAGGGCGGCTTGGGGGTGGGGGGCAGAGCAAAAGCCAGGCACCCTCCCGAGTGTCTATGAGGAGAAAACGGGGGAAGAGGGAAGAGAAACCCGGCTCCATCAAGAGAGCGGCTGTTGCGCTTCACCTACTTCCCCCTCAGGCTCACTCCGCGTCCCTTTCGACCGCTCGTTCGCCCACCTCCCGGATGCAGCCGAGGAGAGGAAGGGAAGCGGCGGGCGGCGGCTCCCCAGTGCCGCCTCACTCACTCTCGGAGACAACAGCAAAGCCCGCCCAAAAAAAATCCAGCGCTGCTCCGTCCCGGCACCAACTTTGCCGGCAGCGCCTGTAGGGCTTTCCTACCTCCTCGGCGGGCTTCCTCCTCCTGCTGCATCTCACTTCCCCATCTGGCCGCTGTGCCACCGCCTCCCTCAGCCTCATTCGAAATTGAAATTCCCTAGCCAAGGCCGTCAGCGCGGCTCCAGCGCCCTGGCCTCCGCCTGCAGCCCCGCCCCCGGTCTTGACCCTCGGCCAATCGCAGGCTCCAGAACTACTGTCAGCGGTTATTGTCGGCGGCGGCTACGCGGGCCACATGACGAGGTCTGGCGGGCCGGATTAGGCCCCCGGGCCTTGTGTTTGACACCCGTGCCCTAGCCAGCAGCCATTCTCTCTCTTAGCCTTCTCTCCTTCGATGGGAACACATCTCCAGAGAATCTCCAGTTAGGATGGTTCTCCCTCTTGGCCTGCAGCCAAGAGAGAGACCAGATGGAGCCTTACTCTACTAAGAAGACTCCAGATGTACATAGTTGTAACTTTTCTACATAAGCCTGCCTTTCTGAGATTATGCTGTTAACTCAGGATGAAACTGTAAGTAAACTCTATCTTATTTTATGAAAACTGTGTTGTGTATTTCTTTTAAGAGGGACAAAAGGGGACTTTGCTAGGAAGTATAATATTGTACAGGTTTTAGCAAACCTGAATGCACATGCTTTGCTGCGCACAAAAGGGGAATGTCACTCTGCTGATATTGGAAGCTTGCTAACACAAGCTTGGATAGGATCTATCTAATAATATATCCTAATCCACATCCCTAACATTCCCACAAAAGTGCTGAGCAGAGCAGTTGTTTCTCCATCCCAGATGCCCTGGGAATTTCAGTGCTCCATGAAATTTGGAGGAAAGCACATGGTAGATGCCACACCCACATACAAAGGTCGCCCATCTGTTGAGACCACCATTTCACCTGCAGATAGCAGAAGGTCTTGGGGCTCCAGAAGAGCCCCACAACGACATGCTGTCCTGGGCCTTACGGTGAAGGTGACTGTCAAAATCAACACAGTCATAGTTGCCATTGGTGGCATAGGGAAGTGGAGGCTGGTACCCATTATGACTTGCCAACGAGAGGCAAAGATAACTTCTGGCTTTGTTCCCATCTGCTTCCTCCACGCTGTTGAGTTCTGCAAGACTAAGGAGCAGGAAGCTGGTGGACAGTGCCACCCCCTGGACTGTAGGTAGGAAGTTGCAATTAGGAAAGCAGGCAGGTGGGAGCTGGGAAGAGGCCAGACTGAAATGGGTGGGGCAGTGCCTCAGTCTCCCTAATGGACCAGCCTCCACTGGTGCAACACCCCACTTCTGGCAGATATGAATCCTCAGTGGGGATCATAATCGTTCTGGTTCCTTTTTTTGTTTGGGAACAAATGGATTTCCCTCCCCTGTTCTGAAATGAATTTGCACCTCTGTTTACTTGCTTCAAACACACACACACACACACACACACACACACACACGTTTTTATTTATCCCACCTTTCATTGTAAACGCCCTCGAGGCAACTTAAAAACCATCACCAAAACAGTAAAAGTACCCTATCCAAATTAAACATCACAAACTTCAAATGAAATGCGCAGTGTAGCCCACAAATGAAAAGCGGCAAATGGAACAGTTCTTAGCAGCAGCCAAAAACCAAATACAAGAATGTTAAATACCACTCAAACTAAGAGGGAGGGAGCAGGGATCGACTCGGCCCGCTGTCTGAACAGCAGTGGCATTAGGCGGAGGGCAACAGGCTGAAGGGCAAAGGGTGTAGCGTGGCTCAGTGACAGAGCATCTGCTTTGCA
Organism: Zootoca vivipara; assembly: GCF_963506605.1. Lineage (NCBI taxonomy): Eukaryota > Metazoa > Chordata > Lepidosauria > Squamata > Lacertidae > Zootoca > Zootoca vivipara. Next base: position 78,363,801 of record NC_083281.1, read on the forward strand.
TGCAGATAGCCGCCGGTTCATCCCAGTAAGCATCTCTGGGTAAGGCTGGGAGAGACCCCTGTTTAAATCTGTTTCTAGCTTACTTTTGAATTTAATTATTTCTTAATGTTCTAAATAGCTGTTTTTAATTGCTTACTGTTTTCTTATTTTTGTAAATCACGCTGAGGTCATTTTTTTCTTACTCTCAAGTGGTATGGGGTTTTTACGAAACTAAATAAAGACTGGATGATGGTGAAACTGACATTCCTTGCTCTGCCCACTTTGGGCATTTGGCCCCCCCAAAGGTTTTCTGGAAGGCAATGTGGCCCTTAGGTTGAAAAAGGAGCTCACCCCATTGAAATCAAACGGGCATCTATAGAAACAAAGACCCAAATGTTTTCAGCTTTCAACATCCTTAATAGTTAGGACTGTGGCTTTCCAATGTGTTTCTACCTTTTTTTTTAAGACATCCCTTTTGCACCATAAATGCATGCAAAGGATATTCTGTTTTGCACATCTAAAAAGCAATGCCCCCCCACCTCATTATGTACCAGAAAATAGGGATGATCCAAAATGAATGATAAACACGAAAGTTCCCCCCTCCTCACCCCCTTGCTTTCCCTTCCCCCCCTGAAAAACAGAAGTGTGGAATTGGGGGTGAGGGAAGGGGGGTTGCAGCTTCTGATTAACTCCCCTTGGTTCCAAGGTGAGCGGAGCACAAGTCTCTGATGGGCTGGCAACATATTTTATTCATTTAAGACACAATGAAACTCTCAAACGCAAGCTGGTTAGAGGCATAATTCAAGAGAGGTGGAGGAAGAACTTATGGGGTGTGAGGTGATTTTGCAGTAAGCTCTGATTCACTGGAGGAGAGTGCTGTAGACAGGGCGGGGGTGGGGGTGGGGGTGGGAAGACTAGAAACATGCGAATGGAGAAGTACTTTTGAGATTTCTCAGAAAATGAGAGAGCGGGAAGCCTCACTGGATGGGAAATATTTTGAAAAGCAAAATCATCTTCCCGCATGGATATTGTTAATATCAGTAGTACTGTTTCATTTATAATGTGGAAATATCAAAGCATAAATGGGGTGGAGAGAGAAAATAGCTAAGGATGGAGAGGTTCAAGGGTTGGATTGTCTAAAATGGAAAGGGCCGATTTTGGAAACTTTCCTTTGTGCCAGAGGAAGAATCCGACGTGGGGAGAAGTTTGATTCCGTTCACTTCTAATTTTGAGTCCGTCACACTGCCACTTTCTGAAACAAGGCGAGAAGAACCAAAACTCACCCTGATCAGAATTTCGTGATGCAGTTTTCCAACTATGTCCATGGAAATCCACACGCCAGGGTAAAGGGTGCATATAGAAGCATTGATTTGTGAAAATACAAAATGCATTCTGTTAAAAAAAGACCGCTTGCCAAAATGTGTAGACTGGTAAAAACTCCAAGCAAAAATTTTTTAAAGAGCTTTGCACTAAATTGTGGATGAATTTAAGAGGATTTTTCTCTTTAAGAAAAATCTAATTGCTGTGGAGATGTGGAGAATTGGATTTAAGATTGGAAGAAGCTCAAATAGAGAGCATGGAAATGGACAGAAACTTCCATTCCCCAAAGCATCTGCTTTGCATGCAAAAGGTCTCGGGTCCAGTCTCCCCACAACCTCATCCTAAACCTCCAGGCCAAGCTAGGAGAGACTCATGTTTGAAAGCCTGGAGAGCCACTGCCAGTCAAAGTAGACAATACTGAACCAGATGATCCAATGGTTAGACATGGGCCTAACCAGAATTTTTGTTGGGGGGGGGAGCCAAGGTTGTTGAGCTTTTTGGGGGGGATTCATGGGTAAATATCCTCCCAAAGGCTTTGTTGGGAGGGGGCAGGCTTCTCCAGGGGTGGGGCAGAACCTAATTGAGTACTTTCAATGCTTTTCGATAATTTTTGTGGACCTTGGCTACGCCCATGTGGTCAGATAAGGCAGTTTCTTGTGTTCCTATTTAACACACTCTACAGTCTTCTATTGGTTCAGTTTGACAAAGAAGTTGATATTTTAAGCATAGGATGTCTTTATGAAATATCCCCCCCTTAAAAATGATCCAGTTTATTCTATTGTCAGTTATTTTCTCTCTCCACCCCATCATTTTCTTCCACAGTTTTCAAATTATAAATGGTAAAGGTTAAGGGACCCCTGACCGTTTGGTCCAGTTGTGGACAACTCTGGGGTTGCGGCGCTCATCTCGCTTTACTGGCCGAGGGAGCCGGCGTACAGCTTCCGGGTCATGTGGCCAGCATGACTAAGCCGCTTCTGGCGAATCAGAGTAGTGCACGGAAACACCGTTTACCTTCCTGCTGGAGTGGTACCTATTTATCTACTTGCACTTTGATGTGTTTTCAAACTGCTAGGTGGGCAGGAGCTGGGACCGAGCAACGGGAGCTCACCCCGTCACGGGGATTCGAACCCTGATCAGCAAGCCCTAGGCTCTGTGGTTTAACCCACAGCGCCACCCGTATCCCTTATAAATGGTAACACACAGTAAATCCCATGTGCTAAGCTTGACACATGATCCAGACAGTTAACAGCCAGGCTCATTTTGATTACAGTTCATTAAATAATACAAAGCACACAAATATCATGTTTGCATTTGTATCTACCAAAGTTGAATGTGGAATAAAATCTATTTTTAAATCAAGACATGCATATCTACTTTTTTCATGGTTATAATGTGTTATATCTCGAAAGAAGTCATTGAAATCTTACATATATTTTCTTGGGAATATGACGTATTTAATTCAGTGGAACCTGCTCTCAAACATGCAATTGAGCAAGGCTTTCTTCCTGCCATCCTATATATAATTTTTCAAGATTAAATCTCATTGGACTCAATGGGACAACCAACACAACTCTGTGTTCACTCCGAAGCAGGTCCCACTATGTCCAGTGGTGTTTATTTCCTAGCACAGGATGGAGAACCAATGGCAGCCCCAAAGACACATTCCTTTCTATGCACCCTTTGAGGCCACATGCCAGAGGCTGGAGGGGCTGGGGCAGAAGTGGGTGGAGCAATGGATGCAAATTTTACCACTGTACAATAGGCTAGTTCCTACACAAACACATGCCCCTCATCTCCATCCAGGGAAACAAGAGGCATTGACTGTGTGAACACCATACACTAAAAGCGCACACCCCTCCCCAATAATCCTGGGAACTGTGGTTTGGCTAAGTACTGTGAGTTATAGCTCTGTGCGGACTAAACTACCACTTCAAGGATTCTTTCATGGGACGGCAAGTGCTTTTAAAGTATAGTGTGCTCACAGAGCCTTTGTCAGAGTTCAAGGACTCATTGGAGCCCAGCCAAACCATTCAAGGACAGTGTGGAGCCGGGCTAGTTGGGGTGTGTGGTTGGGTGGGGAGAGTCCCAGGGGCTAGAAGGAGGGGCTTGGAGGGTCATATTTGACCCCCATGCCTAAAGTTCCCCACCCCTGCCCTGGAAGATGAGCTTTATTTCTGAGCAAGCACAATAAAGAGATGGCTTAGTTTCATAATGTAACGAACCCCTTTTTCTTTCGTAATTATCTTAATCATAGCACTGCACAAGCTACACAGTAAGAAACCCGGGTCTGCCACCAATTGCACACTTGACAAGAAGTCGCAGCCAGATCCATTTCCTTGATGGCTGGTAACATATCTGCAATTATGTATTAGTCGCTCGCATCTTCTAACGTCAGACGTCAATCATCTCAGGAGGGTTTTCTGCAAAAGCCAATGTGTGAAGGTCCCCGGATCGCATTCTCCTATGAACATCTTTTTGAAAACACATCACATTGGATTCAACGTGAAGGGGAGAGGCCTTTTTGGCTGGTAAGATCCATAGAACATAGGTTTTACATGGGATTTTGCAGCATGCCTGTCTCCAAAGCTTGGCCAATACTGCTCTTGCTACAACTATCTTATTTAAGAAAACAAATCCACTTATTTCTTAGGTGTATTGTCTTTGATATAAATCTGTATGAATTCCCCTAGGAGGAAAGGGCAAAACATTTGGGGCTTTGAGTTCAGAAAAGAGATGAGCAGTGTGTGTGTGTGTGTGTGTGTGTGTGTGTGTGTACACATGTATAAAATATCCAAGATGTGGTGGATATGGAAAAATAGTTCTTTCCCCTCCTCCTCTCATATTATTAGAACCCAGGGTCATCCAATTAAGCTAAATGCGGGGAGATTCAGGACAGATAAAATAAAGGACTTCTTCATACAGCACATAGTTTAAATATGGAATTCAGCCCCACAAGATGTTGTGATAGCTTTGCCCTCCATGAATTGTTCCAATCCTTTTTCAGAGCCACCCAATTAGGTGGTTATTGGTGGCTATTAGCCATGCTAGGCTCCATTTCCACTATTACAGGCAGTATGCTTCTGAGCATTAGCTCCTGGCAACTGAAAGTGGAGAGAGCCCTGTTGTGTTCAGGTCCTGCTTTCAGCTTTCCCATAATGGAAATCTGGTGAGAACAGGATGCTGGTCTAGATGGGCCTTTGGGCTGATCTAGCAAGACACTTCCTATGTGCTCTAAGCTTGTGCAACAGGCTGGATCCCAGCCACGCAAAAAGCAAGCATCACATCCGTTGCTCCACCCACTTTTGCCTCCAGCCCCTCCCGCCACTGGCACGTGGCCCACGAAAGAATGAGGCCCCCAAGCTGCAGAAGCTTTCCCCTCCACTGGCCTAAACTGACTGGCCGTAGGTCTTCAAACAGGAGCCTGTCTTGGCTGCACCAGGGGAGACAGAACCTAGGGCATTTTTCGTGCAAAACATTGGCCTCCCACTGGCCCTGTGACCCTCTCCTTCAGCACTTTTGTGAATGAGCAGCCATGACTCTAATCCACTTTGTCAACCCTTACACCTGTCTACATGAAGAACCACCAAGGCATCTCATGCCGAGGATAGGGGGCAAAGGAAGCCTGTGCTCAACAGACCTGGAAGCAAAGGGTGAAAGAATAAAATGTGGGTTCACAGATACCAAAGGCTGTAGGCTTGCTCACCAGAAGGTGCGCAATTCCATCAATCGACCAGTCAAGCCATACACCTCTCTCCTCACCCGTACAGGTTGCCTACCTACTTACAAAGCCTTCAGTTTTTTTTTTCTTTTCCCACCAACCCCCTCTCCTGTTTAATCAGCCCAGGTCAATGCTCCTCTTTCTTTGACAACAAATCACTTTTCCAATAGGAAGAGAAGCAATCTACGTCTGGAGGCTCAGGCTAGCTGGCCAGCCAGCCAGGAAAGGGCAGAAACCAGGAACACCCTGAGGCCAAAGACTCTTAGACGTGACCTTAAAGAAGATGCAATCAATCATGTTGGGCTATCAGGAGACCTCAGGGAGGGCTGCCCTGCTCCAGAAAGCCCAGGCGGAGGAGGGGATCCTTTTAATACCTCCCTGCCCCCACCCCCAGCCATGTCTGATTCCCATCAAGCTGTATCTTCCTCAATGACTCTAGCTACCCAGTTGATTGAAGGAGGCTGTGGATACCTGCAGGGCATTTCAGATAGCACTCTCAAAGGCTGAAAGCTCTTGACATGTATCCGTAATCCTTGCCCCTAACTCTGCAAGATAGGTCAGAGTTATTACCCCCATAATGTAGACTGTGCAGCTGAGGCTTAGAGAGAGAGCTCATTAATGCTACTGTGAACTCAATGGAATCTGCCTCATTATTCCAGGTGAGTCTACTTGTCCATTATCACCTAGTATTGTCAACTCTGACTGGTAGCAGTACCCCAGGGTCTCAGGCAGAGGTCTTTCCCACCTCTTGCTACTTTGAGAATTATCCCCAACCACCAGCATCCTTTATTTTGTCTCTTTATCATTGGGTTGCACTTAATGTTAGACCTACCCAGAACAGGCCCACTGAAGTTAACTCAGGGGGGAGAAGTCTACTTCAGGTATAACTTAGTTGGCTAGAACCCATTTTATTTATATTGTAGCTTTCTTTCAGGATAAAAACCAAAAGAGCTTACATGAGACGCGAGATGATGGTCTTCTAAACAGACACTGTCCACACCCAGAACTGTTGAGCTTCAGTACAGTAGACATGTATGCTTGGCAGGACTCCCAGTTTGGCCCATGAAATTGCTTTGGCAATGCCATGCCCACCTGCCATCAGGCACTGGGCAGGTAAAGCCATGGTATCAAATTCAAAAGGAAGAATTCAGTACTCTGAGCAGGCTCCAGAATCTTCATTTTCAGCGGTGACTTGAATTCTGTGCTTTCTGAATTTGATGCCCTTTTCTTGTCCCCTTTTGCTTATCACCATGGAGGGTGACAAACTCAAAAACCACTGACTTCAAGACAAGGGAGGAAGAATTTTCCTTTGCGTCAGCAGCTTGATTTTTTAAAATAATAATAAAATAATAATAATAATAATAATAATAATAATAATGAAGCCAGCTCAAGCCAAGGCTTCGAAAGAAGAGTGTCCTTTTCAACCACAGCTTGAAATGTGAATTGCACGATATTAGGTGTTCAGAAGGTGGCCCATCAGTCAAAAGTGGCCCACACAGGATTGGTCAAATTTTGGATTCATCTCTGACAATATTCTGCTCACCATCTCTGCTTTATACCACAGCCATAGCACATTAACTCATGATTTCAACGGATACCAAGTTATAAATAAACACATAGCCTTTCAATTTGCTGATAGTTAAGGGAAAACATTTTAAAACTTCCCTATTGGATCAGAACAAAGATCCAGAGAGCCTCAGTATCCTGTTCCCAGCACAATGTGCCATAGATGCTCACAAAAACAGCTTGAATATAATCACCTTACTCAACTGTTTCCTCCCTCCATCACCATTTCATACCCGTGAATACAGTATATTGCTCTTCTGCTTCCCTGCTTCCCAGGGTCTTTCAACCTAAGCCAGAGTTCCAAAATTCAGCTCTTAATCTCTACTAGACTGACTATCCTTTTCCCTAACAGAAGCTACACTGCAAACATTCCAAAAGCTTTGTTCCCTGGACAGTCAGAATGCCCACACATTTTACCACATTGCCACACCAGCTCAGCCAATCATTGCCAGAGGTTTCACAGCTCCAACACCATTTAAGAGGGTGGTTCAATGCACAGATTTGCTTGTGTGCTGTACCCCAGGGTCACATCAAAAAGAAGGCATGCTATGTATCTTACATGGGCCACACCTAACTGAAAGGTGTATCTGTGTTTAAAAGAAAGTACCAACTTACGTCTAGGTCTGTTGTAAGGAAGACTCAGTTTCAGGAAAGTTGCTCCATGGACTTGCTGCTGCCCACATCCTGGAGGTATTTCGGCAACTTCCTCTCCAAAGTGGCTACTTCAGAGTAATGCCTCCTTCTGGAACTTCCAAGGCTCCCTTGTTCACTCCAGTCTCCTCGGGAGTAAATCCCCAGATCCTAGAGGCAATCCAATTCTAGCACCAGATTTAGGGCAGTGTGGGCGGTTCCCTAGCACAGAACACTGAGCCAAGGGGGCACAAAATTGATTTGTTCTGCAATTGAGAAGATACATTTGGGTGTGCCATTGCCAATCTTCTGCCTCACACAGGACACCTTATTATGGAAAATTACTGAAGTCCACCTCTGCCAATTCTCCTAGGTGTTTCAGGGATAGCAGGGTACGGGGAGCTCTTCAAAAAGAGGGCAGGAATGCCTTGCCTCAATGCCTTCGGCCTAGGCAGGCTTAAGTCCAAAACTCTTAAGTCTCACATGAAGATTTATCAGGGAAACGGATAAACATAGCGTGCTTATATTCCTTCTGTAGCCCCATCCAGCAGAGACTCAGTCAGCTATTATAGTTTGCCTCTTACCTCTCTCTGCTGAGCTTCTCCTCTTTCTTGGCAAGGCCTTGAGACTTTTTATAAACTCTGTGTCTGCCTCCACACCCTTCATTCTGCCAGAGATGCAGCAGCTGAACTCCATCTTGCCCATCAGGCAGACAAATAAAAGTGCCCGGTCATCCTTCTCCCACAGGTGTAGCCTCTTATAATCCCTTGCTGGTGCAAATTAGGACTCACTTAAAGGGGCAGGTGCTGGCAAAGACAATTGGTCCATCTAGCTCAGTTTTGTCTCCTCTGTCCTGCACTGGCTCTCTAGAATTTTCAGATAGGAGCTCCCGCTAATCCTTACCTGGAGATCCCAGGGATTGACCCAAGGATTTATTTATTTATTTTGCATGCGAAGCAGATGTTTTAATCACCGAGCCATGGCCATGCACTTTTGGCATGAAGTACATGCTGGGGAGTCAAGAATGGGAGCTGAATGAGCATCTCACTTCGAAAACTGCCAGTATATAAATTAATTTTGCACTAGAGAACCCAGATCTTCCAAATGTCCTTATTTTGCAGGGACAGTCCTGGATTTAAAGAAAGCATCCAAGTTTCTGATTTGATCCAGGAATGACCCACTTTTCCTTAGGATGTTCCTATTCTCTTCAGAAAAATGTTAGAGGGTATGGAGCTCTGGAGGAGTTTGTGATGTTTACTTGATTGACAGGATAGAAGCAGAGTATGAGTGAAGACATTCAGGAGAGCTTCCTACTACCAAGGTGGCACATCTTCTAGTCCACGTTCACCCCAAAATGAGAGACCCTGCTCCACTAGGGGTTTTGCTTCTTCCCCTCCCAATCTTGTCTCAAATGCCAATTACTGTTCTCACCCTCCTAATCTTCAACTACATCTTCTCCAAGCCCCTGATGGGCATCTCATTCCAATGTACAGAGAGATCCCCAGCAATCAGGGCACCACCCTTTAAGCGTTTGGTCCCATTGCTGAAGCACCAGGTGAACTGTTCTAACGTTTGGAAACACAGTAAGAGAGAAAGAGCTAGTAAAACAAATTGTAGTTCACATGTGGGGAACCTGTGGCACCTCCAGAGGTTGTTGGACTACAACTCCCATCACTCTTGGCCATTAGCCGCTAACCCTGGCTGTTGTGAGCTCCTTAGGATGAAAGGTGAAATATAAATGGAAGAAAGACAATTGGAAGAATGAGAAGCAGAAATTGACAGATTCGCCCATCCCTAAATACCAGCAGAGGAATCTGACTTCCATTATGATAGAGTTGTATGGCTGATGCTCACAAATCACTTGGATTCATTTCTTGGTTATTTCCCCCCAACCCCACTTTTATTTTCGTAGCCCCAACTGATCCCCATTTGCAAATGCACAAGGGAGGAAAAATCCCCTTTGACTGTGCAGCGGTTGCCATTTTGCATCAACTTCATCCTTTTATATTGTCAGAGGAAGCAGGACAAAGAGTTCCATTTCCCCATAGTATAAAGTTAAATAGAGTGAACTGGGAAGTTTCTAAAAAGTAATTGAGTGAGATCAGCCATGCGGCTGTTTTTAAGTGACTTAAATGTAAGCGGCTCTCGTCTTGAGTCGGAAATGGATCTTTACAATATCGGAGGGTAATGTACTGGCTCAGCCACAGTTGTAATCACATCTGAGATGGCATTGGCACATAGGAATGCGTTTTTTAATAAAATTATTATTAGCCTCCTTCCCCCCCCCCCCCACCTACACCTTTTCAAGGCAACCACCCAGAATACGAACCCATGAAAAGTCAACATTTTTTTTCCAGAGGAAAAAAGGTTATTAATCCACGAATTTGTCCCCGAAGGTATAAAGCAGGTTTTTATTTTCCAGGAGGCCCAAGGTGTCACTCGGAAAGTATATCATCTGCTACAACTTTACTGGCATGGTGTAAAGAAGGCTTGCAGAGGAACAAAAACTCTACCTAGTTGTAAAGGGGGGTGGGGTGGGGTAGATCAGCAGCTGAGCCACCTACTGTTTCTGGAGTATAAAGAAGGGAGCCTCTGTTGTTGTTGTTGGGTTTTTTAAAACCCGCTTTGTGTAGTATTTGTGGGCAGCCAGCAAAGCTTTCTGCTACACCAGGGGTGGCCAACTCCCAATAGACTGCGATCTACTAACAGAGTTAAAAACTGGCAGTAATCTACCCACTTTTGGGGGGTTCAGGTTAAAGTTGAACTTTTTTTTATAGGAAGGAAAGCCCTGTTTTAGGGGGTTCAAGTCAATGTTGTTGAACTTTTCTAGGGAGGAGGAAGGACCGTTTTGGGGGGCGCAGGGCAAAAATGTGGAGCTTTTATTATGGGGAGACAAAAGTTGTTGAGCTTCTTTGTGGGGAGCCAGGGATCTACCAGTGATCTACCACAGACGTCCAGTGATCTACCGGTAGATCACGATCTACCTGTTGGACGTGCCCGTGCTACACAATCAGTCACAGGGATTTCTCCTACTTGATGCCAGACACCAAAAGGAATAACAGGGCAGGGACAGGGATTCTCCCCCCCTTCCAAATTGGTGTGCGCCTTCCCCCCACAAAAAACCCATTTGGAAATCTATTTTGGCATTTAAGCCAAGGAAAGGTAACCATTTGCAGCCTGAGGGCCACATTCCCTTTTGAGAAACCTTCTGGGGGCCACTTGCCACTGGTGGGTGGGGCCAGAGGCAAAGTGGGCGGAGCAACAAATGTCAACCTTACCTTTGCACTGTAAATCAGTTTCTCCATATACCGTATTTTTCCGTGTATAAGAAGCCCCCATGTATAAGATGCCCCCTATTTTTGGGACTCCAAATTAAGAAAACACCCCTCAGCGCTACCTGTGTATAAGACAAGCCCCAATTTTAAACCTAAAATTTTGGTTAAAAAACCTAGTCTTATACATGGATAAATACGGTACTCACCTGCTCTTCTGTATCCTCCATCCAGGGAGGCAAGAGGCATGATCAGTGTGCAAGTGCACATCCCAGCCTGCTACTACCACACCTACGGTTACTTATTTCATAGAATCGTAGAGTTGGGAGGGACCCTGAGGATCATCTAGTCCAACCCCCTGCAATGCAGGAATATGCAGCTGTCCCACACGGGGATCGAACCTGCCACCTTGGTGTTATCAGCACCACGCTCTAGCCAACTGAGCTATCCAGTTGTATCATTTCATTACCACTATTGCTACTGCTAGTACTAGTACTATACTAGTGCGTGTTGTGGTGTAGAGTGCTCCTGTTCATGGTTGGCTGGCTAGATTCTTGCCCCCTTATAGGATACTCCCTGGTACCTCCCTGGTTCTTCCCATCACCATAAATCCATCAGCCATGCGTTCCATAACTGCTGGGCATGCTCAGTCACCATCTGATGCTTTTCCAAGAGCTTTCCCAATATAGAGATATATTTAATGGCAGTCAGTCAAGGGAACCATGCATGGGATGAATTCTTGCCGAGAAGGGACTTTCCCACTCCGTGATGTTTGTAATATCAGCAGCTGTGCAATCCCTACAGCAGAAAGATCTGTTTTAGTTTTGCGTAATCCGTCCCTGAAAGTGTTGGAAATGTTACAGGCAACACTGATATTAGAGCTTCGATGAAGCAGAATGCCAGCTGGAACAGGCTGAGAGCAGGAGAATTCCCACTTGACTGTTAAAACATAAAGAGGGTTAGTCTCCAATGTTCATGGTGTGTGCCGTTTGGAGCTACTGGGGCTGGGGGAATTTAATGTGTGTGACCGCACTAACACACACACACACACACACACACACACACACACACACACACACACACACACATTTTGACAACGCATTGCTTTCCTGCGACATCAAAAACTGAGGTCAAAACGTTTGCAATAACACGAGGCTTGTTTGGGTTAAGACCTGAACAACCCCAGATCAAACTGATTGCATTATCAGATTGAAACCAAATCTGTTCAAAATATGTCCAGGACTGAAGGTAATAGCAGACAAGCACCTGCTTCATATTGTCAGCTTTGGAGAAGCATCCTTGGCTGATGCACCAAGAACTCAGAAAACTGCCTTATGTCATTGACATCATCCCTATAATTGACATAATCCCTACACAGTGGTGCCTCGCTAGACGAACGCCCTGTAAGACGAATTTTTCGCTTAACGAAAGGATTATTTTGAGCTTAGGTTGCCTCGCTAGACGAATTCATTTTACAAAAAATTTGTCTAGCGAATTGCGGTTTCCCATAGGAATGCACTGAAATTCAATTAATGCCTTCCTATGGGCAAAAAATAATAATTCAATGCATTCCTATGGGATTCGCTAGACGAATTTTTCGTTATAAGAATTGACCCGTGGAAGGAATTAAATTCGTCTAGCGAGGCACCACTGTAATTGCACACACTTGATAAAATGTCAAGTGAGACTAGTTCAATATTGTCTACCCACAGGTAGGTTGTGAGGCCATCCCAGGTGGGTAACAACAAAGCTTTTGCCACCATGTTGGACTCCAGCTAAGGCTCACCAAATGAAAGGGGCACTATGTGTAGTAGCTGGCAGGCCCTCCAAGTGTCCCTATTTTCCAGGGACAGCCCTGGATTTACAGAAGCCGCCCTGGTTTCTGATTTGATCCCAGAATGTCCCGCTTTTCCTTTGGACGTCCCAGTTTTCATCAGAGAAATGTCGGAAGGTATGGACTGAGCCAAAACACATTCTTCTGAGGAGACATTTTCTCAATTTCCACAAGTGCTGCAAAGTGGCAGGAGGAAGACAAGAGCCGTTTTTCTAGCACCATCCTTCACTGTAATGGAATCTGGAAGAACAAACAAGCACAGGTCCCTCACTACATTGTGAGTGAGCCTTTCTTTAAAAACCACTGGTTTTCAACAGCTTCCCAGCCTTCAGGTTAAGAGCAAGTTTAAAAACCACCTGTTTTCATTTAGAAGTACCGCTATGCTAACCCTATGTATATTGCTATGCGAATGGCCGTTTTAGGATTAATAAAATGCCTTATTAGTGCTCTGAAGTACAACTCAAAACTGAATATGTGAAAGATGGTTCCGTGTTGCAGGCTGGGAGCCAGAGGTGGGTCTTAGGTCTGTACCAGTTGAACACCAATACAGTCATATCTCGGTTTAAGTACGCCTCGGTTTGAGTACTTTCAGTTTAAGTACTCCGTGTCTGGAACGGATTAATCCACTTTCCATTACTTTCAATGCGAAAGTTCGCTTCAGGTTAAGTACGGACTTCCAGAACCAATTACACTCATACTTCGGGTTAAGTATGCTTCAGGTTGAGTACTCCGTGGACCCGTCTGGAACGGATTAATCCACTTTCCATTACTTTCAATGGGAAAGTTCGCTTCAGGTTAACTACGCTTCAGGTTAAGTACAGACTTCCGGAACCAATTATGTACTTAAACCGAGGTATCACTGTAGTTTACACCAGGGATCAGGAACCTGTGATGTTTGAAATGCTGTTAGACTGCAACTCCTATCACCCCTATCATTGGCCAAGCATTGTTTTTTATGACATGGCATTTAATTTCGTTGTACTATATACAATGAGAATAAAGTATCTATCTATCATCTATCTATCTATCTCTATCTCTATCATCTATCTATCTATCTGGAGTCCAAAAACACCTGGAGGGCCACGCAGGTCTCTTATTCCTTGTCTATACTGTCAGTCAGTCTCTGCAGTTCTAGACAGGAGAGTTTCCCAGCCCTACCTGAAGACACCAGGGATTGAACAAGAGGCATTCCACATGCAGATGCTCTAACAGTGCACTACGTCCCTTCATGACATGCTACCAGAGGCGTAGCAAGCCCAGGTGGTGCCCGGTGCGGAATTTATTTTGTCACCCCCCCACGGCTCTGGCTCTGGCTCTGGCGAAAAGAGAAAATCATGAATTGCAAAAAAAACTAGAGCTTACAGAACAAAACCGACTTCAGATATGAAATCAGCATTGAAAGAACATATAAGAACAGTTGAAAAATCTCATGCAACAGAAAAAAAAGTTCCCCAGCCGAGTGTCACCCCCCTCCAGGGTGGCACCCGGGGTGACCCACCCCCATCGCCCCCCTTGCTATGCTACTGCATGCTACTAAAAATACTATGGTGCTGCAAGACTCAAAAGCACCCCAAGGGTTGGTGCTGAAAATTTCTTATGCAGAAATAGCAAATACTGGGTGAATGGCAATAAAATGGGAAATGCCTTTCAAAGTAATCAGGTGTAAGGAGATGCATGCTGGGAACACGATGCTTTGCTTCCACAGTCAGAGGCAGCAATGCTTCTGAATGCCAGTTGCTGGGAAGCCCAGGAGGGGAGCTTGCTCTTGTGCTTGGGCGCTGCTTGCAGACATCCCTCAGGCATCTGGTTGGGCATTGTGAGAACAGGATGCTGGATTAGATGGGCTACTGCAGGCATCCCCAAACTTCGGCCCTCCAGATGTTTTGGATTACAATTCCCATCTTCCCTGACCACTGGTCCTGTTAGCTAAGGATCATAGGAGTTGTAGGCCAAAACATCTGGAGGGCTGCAGTTTGGGGATGCCTGGGCTAATGACTCTTCTTATGATCTTACCAGGGTCTGTACATTGAGCGGCGCTCCACGTTCGTTTTGGTTCACTCTCTGCTACCGAGGTTCTATTAAGTGGTTACATGTAACTATTAGATACATATATATTTAATTTGGAAACATTTTTGACTGCCGTTGCCTCTCCTCTCTGCCCCCCCCCCGCCCCTGCCACCACACATGCAGGGAGTTAGCTTTCCCGAGGCTCATTAGACTTTCTTTTCCCGCAGATGTGAAAGGGGATACGTCTCAGTTATGCAACGTCAGGTTGCTCTGTAATGAAAGGCGGCAGAGGCATCCAAGAAAAACAATGTTTTGAACTTGGGTGTGTAAAATATTCATATTCAACCATCGTAATTTCTTGAAAAGCAACAACCCTTCACACATCTTCCCCTTTGAGGGAATGTTGTTATTCTTTCATTCATTCCCGAAGCAAGGCAAAGGTCCATTGGCAGGAATGAGAGCCAATGTGGTGTAGGGTTAGGATCTGGGGACACCCAGCCACAGATATGAATTATTATTATTATTATTATTATTATTATTATTATTATTATTATTATTATTTCAATTCTGTGTCCAGGGCAGCTGTCTTTCAGCTCCATCTGGTACACAGGCTGAGACCCTACCTGCTGGACTGTCTCGCCATGGGAGTTGTATGCCAAAACATCTGGAGGGCCGCAGTTGGGGGATGCCTGGACTACTGCAATGCGCTCTATGTGGGGCTACCTTTGAAGGTGACCCGGAAACTACAATTAATCCAGACTGCGGCATCTAGCCTGGTGACTGGGAGCAGCCACTGAGACCACATAACACCGGTACTAAAAGACCTACATTGGCTCCCAGTATGTTTCCGAGCACAATTCAAAGTGTTGCTGCTGACCTTTAAAGCCCTAAACGGCCTCGGTTCAGTATACCTGAAGGAGCGTCTCCACTCCCATTGTTCTACCCGGACACTGAGGTCCAGCGCCGAGGGCCTTCTGGCGGTTCCCTCGCTACGAGAAGCCAAGTTACAGGGAACCAGGCAGAGGGCCTTCTCGGTAGTGGCACCCACCCTGTGGAACGCCCTCCCACCAGAGGTCAAAAAGAACAACAATTACCAGACCTTTAGAAGGCATCTTAAGGCAGCCCTGTTTAGGGAAGCTTTTAATGTTTGATGGATTTCTGTATTTTAATGTTTTGTTGGAAGCCTCCCAGAGTGGCTGGGGGAACCCAGCCAGATGGGCGGGGTATAAATAATAAAATATTATTATTATTATTATACCACCCCATACCCACAGGTCTTACAGTATAAAAACCACAAAATGACTTGGCCGCCAAGGTCCTAAATCCAATAGTGTTCACATTGAGGAACTTTTTTTTGGGGGGGAGGGGCAAATTAAAGAAAAGAAAGAAATGATGGCAGTGATGGCTGGTGCCCATTGGGTCTAGCAGGGCAGAAAGTGGCAAGGTCCACAGTATGTGGCACCAGAGCCAATGGCAGGCAGAGACAACTGAATCTGATTTTGTCCTGTCCATTCTGAACCCTTTTGAGTTCTACCAAGGAGCTACGCTGAGACTAAGCAGGAGGAAGCTGATGAACCTCCCCACAAGGCTGGTTGTAAGTGAGGAGAGCAGACTGGTGGAGAAATGCCCCATTAGCACTAATGGACCAGCCACCACTGAATGAAGGGCATTTACATTAAAACAGGGGATCAGGCCTGTTCTTGCAGATCCTGTTCCTGCAGTGGCCAACCAGATGCTTATTGGAAACCCCTAAGCAAGGTGTGAGCGCAGAGAGTACGTTACATCCGAACTTTTGCAGGCAAAACCAAGGCTTCCCCTCCTCCGTTGTGTCAAATTTCCAAGGTGGTGTGTTTTGGATTTGCCTCTGCGTTCGATTACCAGCGCAGGAGTCGAGTCCCGTACGCTCCTGTAAATCCTCTCTCATATGGAAGTCAGTGAGCTGTAAAATATTTAAACTGGCTACAGTTGTACCTCATTTGTTTACACGTTTCCAGCGGGGCTGCTAAAACGTAACACGCCGAAGGAGAACAAAAGGCCGCCGGCCGCTGAATCGGATTTCATAACAGCCCTGGCAAAGGTGCACTCATCAGCTTGGCGAGGCAGCAGTCCCCGAGCTCACCTTGGCCCTCGAGGCCATACGATGAAGTGTGTCCCTGAACCTTCACTTTCCAAATGCTTAACCTCTTCATTCTGAAACTTCACTTTCAGCAGGGATGGGGAACTTGGACGGGCAGGGAAATGAATGTGGCCCTCCAAACCTCTCTATCTGGCCCCTCAGGTCCACCCCCAGGCCACATCCCTTCTCCAGCCACAACCCCTTTTCTAGACCACACCCATTGCTGACACTGCTTCTTACCAGTGCCGGGTTACCAAATAGGCAGAGCAGGCACTGACCTATGGGCCCCACATAATTTTCTTTCAAGATCAAATCAATATTATTTGGATCTGTTGTCGTGTGACCCCTAAAATGTGTGGGGCCCCTAAAGGGTATGGGACCCATAGGCTGGTGCCTACTCTGCCTATTTGATAACCCAGCACTTGGGTGTATGTATATGTGCTAGGGATGTACACAGAAATCTCTGGATTTCCCTGTACAAAGAAAAGAAGAGCCATACCTACTTTTTGCCTCTGGCGCCACCCACCACAAGCATGCGGCCTCCAGAAGCTTGCCGATGAGGGGATATGGCCCTCAGTCTGTAAGGGTTTCTTCACCCTGCTCTGAATCGACAGGCTTGTGGGGGGGGGGGAGTCACTCACACCAGGCACTGCAATACTCTCCAATAATTCAGATCTCTCTCTCCCTCCCTCTCTATGTTTGGGCCAAAGCTCAGCGAAACCCCGTTCTGCATTATTGGTTCATTTTATATTCTCTGGATATTTATGGCGAATGGCAAAGAACCAAGGCCCTGTGGGCATACTGTAGAATCTAAGGTGGTTGGCTCTCCGGGGTTTAAAAGTCTGGCAAACAAACAATTTTGCCATTCTAGCCATTTTAAATACACTCCCCTCCTCCCCAGCTTATATAAAACAACTTAACAGGGTCGTCAAAAATAGACCAAACAAGGGGTCTTTCTTTAAGCAAACACACAAGGGACCTTTTCTTACCATGCTATATAAAACTGCAACACATTGATCCTTTGTGAAAAGTTTTACTAGCCACTCCCCAGCTGTTCCGATTGACTATTTTTCTTTTTGGTTGTTGGTTGTGTGTGTGGGAGGGTTCCCCCCCTTTCTTGTGGGCCATTTATTCATCTCAGAAGCATTTCTTCTGCAATACAGTTGGGCCAACCTCCTTGTACTCCTGCTGGGTCACCCACATGTCTCTAAACGAAGCCAAGCTGGTGAGCACTGATGCTCCAATCCAAACAGAATGCATCCTATCTGCGGATGCTTCCACCTTCGCCGGCATGCCTTTGGGCGCAAGGGCTCGGAGCTCCTTCAGAAGCCGTTCCCTTAGGCCAGAGAAGAGTGTGGACCCACCCGCCATGATCACGTTCCTCCAGATGCTCTGGTGGATGCTCCCATCGCAGTTGGAAATACTGTCCAAGATCATCTGATGAATTCCTGGTGCTGCGAGTCCTGCATCTGCTGGTTTAAAGAGGGACTCTGGGGCTCTGAAGAGCTGGTCTCCAATCTGGACAGGGTTTCCATCCGGGAGGATATATTTATGAACCAAGGTTTTGCCCTTTTGATAGTCAGGATCTAAAGCTACGTAGCATAGGTTCTCCTTGATGTCCTTCACTATCTCCTTCTCGGCAGAGCTCAAGAAGCTGTGGCCACTCTCTAAAAGAAGCGTCGTCAGGTACCTGGTGATATCCCGGCCGGCAAAATTCATCCTGGAAATGGCATGAAGCAGACAATGGCCTTTGTAGACAGGAACAGTCAGAGTGACACCATCTCCACTATCTAAGACTAAACCTGTTGTGCGAGCGGAGGCATAGAGGGCCATCAAAGCTTGCAGGCCCACAAACATGGCAGGTACTTGGAAGTTCTCAAACATGATCTCTGTCATTTTTTCTCTGTTTGGCAATGGGTTCAGTGGGGCCTCTGTCACCAGCACCGGTCTCTCATGGGCTCTTATTCTGAGCCCGCGTCTGTAGATGTACCTCCAGATCTTCTCCATGTCATCCCAGGATGTTACTATTCCATGTTCCACAGGGTATTTAAAAGACAAGATGCCTCTCTTGGCTTGGGCTTCTTTGCCAACATAAGACTCCCTCTGGACAGGACCAAACATGATCGCTTGGGACTTGGGGTAGCCAACCACTGTAGCAACAACCGTTCTTGGTGCCTGCTCTCCAGAGAACCCTGCCTTACATAGCCCAGACCCATTGTCAATAATGACGGCTGGAAGATCTGCCTTTGCGTGGTGAGACATGCCCAAAGATGAAGGAGGAGGGTTTTCAACCACTTTACCTTCTTTCTTTGTGGATGGAACACTGGGCCATCAATATTCTAGATCTCTAAGTGTCACAAAAAGGGAACCTTTCCCCCTTTCCCTTTCCTCTAGTGGCTTTTAAAATATACAAACATGTTGCATATGCTTCGGGAAACAGATTCTTCTCCAAGAAACTGTAAGCTGGTTTTGGATGATGAAGAGCATCAGAAATGGGTGTTCAGAGTTGATGAACAGCTGTTTTTCAATTCCTGTCTCAAGAAGGAAGCTTCAGAGCACCATGGACATGGGGGACCATGGTGTCTCTGCCTCCCAGACAGCCTGGAATATCAGGAAGGATTTTCTGTTCACAAATGCCCAGTTAAGAGTGGAGGCTGAACCATTGTCTTACCCCTTGTGAAATTCCCACACTAGCTTGGAAAGCTCTCACTAACACAACACAGTTGTTTGCATTCTTGCCTTCACTGTTCAGCCCACATGGAGGTGGTCATTAAGGTGACATCAGAAATGCATCGTGATGTCAAAAAGGGGCAGTGAAATGGCACAGCAGTGGAAGACTTATATTTCACCCTACAAAGCAAAGGCATTATAAAGGAAAGGTCCTTTTGGGTTGTGTCCAGTGCTCATCCTACTCAGGGTAGACCCATTGAAATCAAAAGCCATGACACGGGTTCATCAATTTCAAGACATTTACTCTGAGTAGAACTTAGTTGGCTACTACCAACTTTAAAGGTCAAAACAAACCCATCCCTAAAATCAGTGTGATGATTCAGACTCCTTGTTAGATGTATCTAACATTTATTTCATTTGTAAATGAAGGACAACTGGTTCAATGTTTTCCCAGAGGATATGTATATTAGGGTTAGATAAACTATGGTATTAGGAGTAGGGAACATTTTTGAGCCCCAGGACTTCTGTGCAACCTTCGGGAGGTGAACACATGCAAGAGGTGAGTGGGGCAAGAGTCAAAACTGGGAGAGCCACAAATCCAATTTTACCTTTGTACAGACTAGTTTCTACACACAGTCACACATGCCTCTATCCAGACAACACATTATTAGACCTCAACAACATTTTCCAGCCATTCAAAACACACAGGGTGTGAAACAGGACCAATGAGGGGGTGTGGCCTGGGGAGAAGGGGGTGTCGCCTAGTGAGAGTTCTGAAGGCAAGAGGTCTGAGGGGCCTAGAGGGCTGTGTTTGGCTCTTAGTCTGAAGTTCTCCACACCTAGTACATCGGTTAAGTCTCATTATAATGATATTTCGCCTCTTGTCTATTGAAGCAAGATACAAAGCTAAGAATGAGCCCATTGCAATTAATGGACCTAAGTTGTCCCTGTCTATAAAAACCCATCAGTTAAATTGAAGTAGGACTAACATTGGATACAACCCAACTGCACTGGTCTCGTTCAGATATATTGGCACATCAGGGATGGAGAACCTGCAGTCCTCCAGTTGTGGTTGGACTGCAACTCCCATAGCCTATGACCATGTGCTATGCTAGCTAGGGCTGCTGGGAGATGGAGTGCAACATCATCTGGAGGGTTCACAGGTTCTCCACCATTGTGCTGCAGTTCAGGGCTACACATACAAATCAGTTCTCCTTTCCCAAACTTCAATATGGCTGCTTTTTTTGAGATATTCAAAGGGCAGAGGAACCCAAACTGTTGCCCGGGAGTAGTAGGGAAGAATGATTACGACATTCCAAGTTCAGATCCCCAGACCGCTCAAGGTCTTAGGGGTGGGGAGAATCTATCAGTTTTTCATTTTCCCATTCTTTAGTTCAGTTTGACATAGTCCCACATCAGTTTGCTTTTAAAAAAATGAAGACCAAGTTCACCCCAAATGCTCATTTTTGCATGCTTTTCTCCTAACAAATGTGCAAGAGGTCTGGAGGCTGGCAACATGAAAACGGGCCTTTTCAGTGGTGGATCCCTGTTTGTGGAATGCTCCCCTGGTTGCCATTATTACATAGCTTTAGGCACCAGGCAAATTATCTATGGCCTTCTTGTGTGGGTGGGATGTTTTAATCTATTTTTTTTAAAAAAGTATTTTCATTTAGATTTGAACGCCATTTCTAATGTATGTTTGAGTTTATTTTTTGCTTAAAATAGTATAAGTTGCTTTGAGTTGCTATGGCAAAAAAGAGAGAAAGACTAATAACTTTAATAAATAATAATCATCTTTTGAAAGCAATGTCCTCTAACACAATGCATCTTCACATGCTGTTTCAGTAATATATACATTTTTCTGTATCACATTTTCCTAATATTCTTTTTGCATACCTTTTTTTGAGTTGGAGAATGCAACACAACGGTCCAAGAAAAGAGGATTTCAAAGGAGAGCTGCATTTTAGTTCGCATATTGGATCCAAGGTGAGCAAATTAGGTAGGTCCACAGCAGAATGGGGACTGAATGAATTTCTACCCCATCCCTGGTAGGACCACGAAGAATCAAGCCATATTTAAGGCAACTGGGCAAGGAAATGATTGACGCAAACCTCATGTGACTTGTTAGAACCTGCAAAGGCATTTTTATTTCATCCTCGGAAAGAGATGAATGCACTGCTTTAAAGTAGCTGTAGTTGTTGATGGTTGTTTACAGGTATAGTATGTGATGCAAAATCCCAAGTCCTCCTTAATAGCACCTTCTCTGGACAACATTTGGTCCAAACTCTCTGTAGTCAGAAGCAGTGACCCACATTTGCTTGAAGCTGCTCAGGGACGTAATGATGGAGGCCCCGATCCACGTTGAGAACCACCGATCTGGGGGTGCTATGACCTTTATGGGAACTCCTTGAGGGACTTGAGCTTCGAGCCCTTTAAAGACCCTCTCGTCTAATCCTGGAAAGAGAGAGGAACCTCCTGAAAGCAATACGTTGCTGTAGAGCATGCTGCGGATGGTGGGGTCACATTTTTTGATGCTCTTTGCTATCATTTTGTGGAGGCCTTGCCCACTTCTCTTAATGTTGCTGGGCGTGAAAAGGATCTCTGGAGCTAAGAAGAGAGCATCACCGATTTTGATCCTGTTGCCATCCGGAAGTTCATACTCCTTTGGGTAGTCCTCAGACCTCTTGTTCTGCTCATGGTGGGCATCCAGGGCTACGAAGCACAACTTCACTTTGATGTCTTCCACAATGTTGTTCCCTTCGGGGAAATTTCTGAAGTATTGCCTGTTTTCCAGAAGCAATTCCCTCAAGAACTCAGTGATGTCTCTGCCGCCAATATCCAACCTGGTGACAGCGTGAGGCAAACAATAGCCCTCATAAACTGGCACTGCGTGGGTGACCCCAAAACCGCTGTCCATCACTATACCAGTATAGCGGGCTGAAGCATAGAGAGATAATATGGCCTGGACAGAGAGGTAAAAGGCAGGCACCTTGAAGTGTTCAAACATCAGCTGAGTGAGTTTGGCTCGATCTTCCTTGGGATTTAGAGGTGATTCCGTCATTAGCAAAGGCCTCTCAAATGCTTTGATTCCCAACCCTTTGTCATAGATGTGCTTCCAGATCTTCTCCATGTCATCCCATGAAGTTATGATCCCGCTCTCGATAGGATATCTCAACGACAACACTTCTCGCCTGTCTTGGGCCTCATCTCCTACATAGCATTCCTTTTGCCTGGTTTTGGAGAGTGATAATTTGCTTTTGGGGCACCCAAGGACGGAAGCGATGACATGCCGAGGGCCAACTTCTCCCGAGACCCCAGCCTTGCACAGCCCAGATCCATTGTCAATAATCACAGCTTGGCTGTTGAAGACTCTGGACGTACTTTTCTCATTCTCATGGACCATTTCAAACCAGCTTCCGAGAAGATGGCACCACAAACACTTTATGGCGTCGAGAGTTCAACGGCACATGTTCTTGGCGTCTCAAGAGGGAGAAACAAACTTCATTCTTGAAACAGTGTGTCAGCACTAAAAGGTGCAAAGCCATCCACTAAGGTCAGTGACAACTGGTTTACATAACAATGGGCAAGGCAGCTAGTGATTGTTTGCTCACTGTTATTGTCTGGTGGTCTCTAGGAAACCAGAAGATTGATAAAACCTCTATGTGTGCAGTCGCATAATTGCTCTTATTAGTTTAGCTATCAATTTGATGATGACGATGCTTTAAAAAAACCTTTCTTTAATTTTCAGGCATGCAGTTAGATCGATTCATTTGGTGTTTCATCGGTCTCTTCTCGAGTTTGAAAACATTGTTAGTGCATATTACAATAACGAGGACTTTCTCCATGTGCAAGGAGGCAAGTTTGGTCTCCTGAGTGCTTAGACTATAACCCAGGGAAGGGGAATGGCATCAAAATAGCACTTTTACTTGTGTATATCGTAATTAAGATACATCCACACCATACTGTCATGGCTGATGAAGCACAAATTCAGCAGCCAGAAATCCAGCAGCTGGAAATGGAAGAAGTTGAAAGAGCACAAATCCCCCACTTTTCCCAAACAGATAAGGCTTTCTGTGTGCAGGTAGGAGGAAGACGTGCTGCAAGTTTCTACGGAGTCCAAATAAATGCTTGTCGGGAACTGCCTGACTCTCAGTCTCATGAGGCCAGAG
This sequence comes from Zootoca vivipara, assembly GCF_963506605.1. Lineage (NCBI taxonomy): Eukaryota > Metazoa > Chordata > Lepidosauria > Squamata > Lacertidae > Zootoca > Zootoca vivipara. Next base: position 78,387,082 of record NC_083281.1, read on the forward strand.
GTGAGAACTAGGAGAGGCAAGGAAGTGGGCAGTGCTGCAGCAGCATGGGTCCCTGGATGAACTTCCATCCTCCAGCCCCAGCCCAGCCCCAGGGCTTGCCAAGGAAAAGAATGAAAGAGGAAGAGGGTTAGAACATCTGGCCCAGCCTTCCTATGACACAGCACCTTCCAAGATGTGTTGGACAACAATACCCATCACTGCAGCCAGTGTGGCCAATGGACAGGATTGATGAGAGTTGCACAGGGATGATGGGAGTTGTGGTCTAAAACATCTGATATTTTGGGGAGCACGGCATCTTAGGGGTGGGTAATGGAGAACAAGGGAAGGAGCAGAGTTTTAGTCGATGCCAGCTGGAGTAAGAGAACATCCGGAGAACAGGGATAAATCTTAAAGAGGACACCCTCAATTATTGCCCATGGATTGCTGGAATGTGTACTTTTCCATTACTGATTTATCTCACTCATCTTCAAAGGGAGCTCAGGGCAGGGTGTGTGATGTCCTCTTGATGTCATGTGTCTGTGGAAGTGTTGTAGAGTGGGTGGTTAGATCCAGATGAGGTATGGGAGGCACATACGGAGTTAGTGCTGGAAGATCCATGGGAAGGTCCCAGTGAGTTGAAGGCTGTCAAATTGGAGCCATAAGAGGTGCCTGATCCCAAGGAGAGGGACCCAGAAGGTTAGGGAGCGGAGATCTGGACCCTAGCGAAGGCCAAAGTGGGATAACAGAGGAATGTCCCATTCTTTCCCTCCTGATATACCCAGTCCATTGCCTCTTGCCCATGAGCCACCATCAGCATCTCCTCTTAGCATTCAGGAGATGGTCAGGAGAGATGGTTGAAAGTCAGTCTGATACTGAGCTGTCTGCAACTTTGCCTCCCTTGCCATGGAGACAAAGATGCCACCATGAGCAAAAGCCACCTATTCAAACACAAGGAGGACTGCCTGTTTGCTTGCCCAGTCCGGGAACTTCAGTCAACTTGCTGCACAAAGAGCTGTGCCCACACTATGCTTCAAAAAAAAGATGCAGTAGGGTGGGATCAACATCTTAGCTTGCAGTTAGTAATGGGCTTCACCTCTCATGAGCCTGCTGTTTCCTGTAACCTGCAACTAGCCTTATGTACCAATCTGATTCACACGTTAAAGCCTTTGGCAGGTAGGGCTGGGAATGTTCTTCATCTACAACCTAGAAAGCCACTGCCAGGCTTTGTAGAAGATACTGAGCAAGATGGATCAATGGTCTGACTTGATATAAGGCAGATTCTTACAAAAAGACCTCAAATAGACCACAAATATTTCTTTGAATTTGGTTCCCTTCCAGTGCCTGCCACCCTTATTTTCAGTCATATCTTAGCCATTAGACCATGGGTCGGCAAACTAAGGCCCGCGGGCCGGATCAGGCCCAATTGCCTTCTGGATCCTGTCTGCGGATGGTCCAGGAATTGCTGCGTGGATCGCCAGCGTGCACGTTATTTCCCTCTCCCTTACATGGTGCCCCACCTCCTCCTCCTTCCTCCTTCCTCCTGGCTTCTCCCCGCCCTGCCTAGAGGAGGAAGGGGGCTGGGCTTTGTTGGTGCCAGCAGCAGCAGCAGTGCTCAAGTGGCTGCCATTTTAAGCAGCCCCTCTCCAGACCGCTTTTGCACACCACTGATCGTCCCTCCTCCTCCACTGCCGTTGCTGCCAGCCACTGCCGCTCGCAAGACACAGGTAAGCAGCCACTGGGGCTCGTGGTGCTCTTGCATCACCCCCCCAATAGTCTGCCCCCCCCACAAGGTCTGAGGGAAAGTCTGAAAAAGTTTGCTGACCCCTGCATTAGACCACAGAAGACACAGAATGAAAACAATGAAAAGCCACTGTGATCCAAATGTCTGTTTCTCTTTTTATTTTCTTTTAAATTTTGGCCAGCCAGTAAATCCAAAGAGACAACAGCTGAATCTCTTTCTATAAAAAGAAAATATTTGGGAAGTGCACCTGTTTGTGGCCTTTCTTGAGCTCCCTCTGTTCTAGCAAGATCACAGGTGAAGGCCGTCAGTCTTAAAAACATTTCCGGTGAACGACACCTGGGCCAAAGTCTTTGTAATCGTTGAGGGTGACCCACATTTGTCTGAAAGATGTCAAGCAAGTCAGGATGGAGGCCCCGATCCACACGCAGTACTTCCTCTCTGGTGGGGCAATGATCCGTACCGATATCCCGATCGGCACTTGAAGCTGCATTTCCTTTAAGATGCGCTCATCCAAGCCATAAAACAAGGTGGATCCACCCGAGAGGAGAATGTTCCCATATAGATCTCTGCGCACATCAATGTCACATTTCATAATGCTGTTGAAAGCCATTTTGTGGACTCCAGGAGCATCGACACCAATGTTAGCTGGTGCGAAAAGGGCTTCAGGGGCTCGGAAGAGTTGGCTTCCGATCCTGATGATATTGCCATCTGGAAGTTTATACTCTCTGAGAAGGTATTCTGGCTTAGCTTTCATTTCTTGGATGGGATCTAAAGCCACGTAGCAGAGCTTCTCCTTGATGTCTTTCACGATTTCCCTTTCTGCTGTGCTGACGAAGGAAAGCCCACTCTCCAGAAGGAGCCTCATGAAGTACTCAGTGATGTCCCGCCCAGCGACGTCCAACCTGGAGACAGCATGTGGCAAGCAGTAGCCTTCGTAGATAGGGACTGTGTGAGTGACACCATCCCCACTGTCTAGGACTATCCCCGTGGTCCGTGCGGAGGCATAGAGTGCCAAAGTAGCCTGGACAGCAACGTACATAGCAGGCACATTGAAATTTTCAAACATGATCTCCGTCATTCTCTCCCGATTCTGGAGAGGATTCAGTGGGGCTTCGGTCAAGAGCACTGGTCTGTCACTGGATTTGATCCTCAGCTCACACTCGTAGACATGCTTCCATATCCTCTCCATGTCGTCCCAAGATGTCACGATGCCGTGGTCAATGGGGTAATTCAGTGACAAGACGCCCCTTTTGCACTGAGCTTCTTCGCCAATGTAAAATTCCTTCTGGCCAGCGCCAAGCATGGTGGCTTTGGCTTTGGAGCGGCCAACAATTGCTGTGATGACCGCCCTTGGGGCACTGTCCCCAGCAATGCCAGCCTTGCATAATCCAGACCCATTGTCAAAGATCACAGCTGGGATGTCTAGAAGCTTGGGATCAGACATTCTTTGGACGGTTCTCTACACAGCTGGCCTGGAGAAGCTGGTCTGGTGAGGCAGGGTGGGATTGGAGGCCAAACAGAATGTTCAAGAATGGAAGTTCTAGAGTGGTGATGTCATATACAACCGACACTCGGGTAGGCAAGGCTTTAGCCAAACTGTACAACGCAAAGCTAACCTAGCCATCCTGATGGATGTTTTCAGGTTACTAATTCCAACTTTTTTTTGACCTGGAATACCTGCAGAGTGGAAGGAGGATCTGACACTAGAGGATATCTCACTAGAGGCTATTCCTAATCATCTATGAAATCAGGATCATACAGGATCATAGGTTAGTGGGGAATGTGGTCCAAGATGAACAGAAAATATGGGGGTGGGTGGGTGATTGGGATTGCCTTGTACCAAATCAGACAAGCTTGTCTACCAAGGTCACTATTATCTACACAGACTTGGCAGAGTACTCAGAAAGGATCCTTTGGAGCCAAAGACAAAAAAAATCTTTCCAGAATGTATAGTCTATTGCTGCAGTGGCGCACGGAAGATGAACAGACAAAAAAGGGTATGATAGATTGGGCGAAGGATGTGGGACATAACATTATGATGGATGATTGGGAAAGGTTATGGAAGAAGAATATGAAATTTACTGCATGTACTGTTTTAAGAGAAAATATGATGAAAATGATGTCTAGATGGTATTTAACACCAGTAAAACTTGCTAAGATTTACCATAATCAAGATAATAAGTGTTGGAAATGTAAAAAGGTGGAAGGAACATTCTATCACATGTGGTGGACTTGCCCATTAGTTAAGGATTTCTGGGAAAAGATTTATAATGAATTGAAAAAAGTGCTGAAAAACACTTTTATTAAGAAACCAGAATCCTTTCTATTGGGCATAATAGGAAAAGAATTGCCTATGAAAGATGTAAATTTGTTCTTATACGCCACAACTGCAGCCAGAATATTATTAGCAAAGTATTGGAAGAGAATACCTACAGTGGAAGAATGGCAAATGAAGACGCTGGATTATATGGAACTTGCTGACCTGACCGGAAGACTACGCAACCGGGGAGAAGAGAAGGTGGAAGAGGAATGGAAGAAATTTAGAATTTATTATAAAAAATATTGTAGAATTGATGTATGAGGAGAACTATAAGCAATTGTGAAGTTGCAGGTTAAGAAATTAAGTGAGATATAATTTAAAATAGGTTAGAATATTATAATGAGTTGTAAAATTGAGAAAAGGACATTGTAATTAGATTTGGATAATAAGATATAGAATGTGCCAAGAATGATATGCAATGAACCGTTAGAAGGGGGACCCGGGGAAGTCCCCTACTAAAATGAGAAAAAATGGAATGTATATGTTGTTGCTGTTTGTTTGTTTGTTGTTGTTGCTGTTGTTGTTGTTGTTTTAATTTTCTATTTTTGAATACGGATGTTATAACAATGTACCAATTATATGAATGTTATTCTTTTTTTAAATAAAATTTAATAAAAATTATATGTATAAAAACAGAAAGGATCCTTTGCCAAGCCTACCTGGAGATGCCAGGAGATTGATGCCTGCATTAATGGAGCCTCTCCAGGTTTTGGTTTGGATGTACTTGTGATGCAAGTGACTGTCTCTGACTCTGAACCGTACACAGCACAGTCCTATGCAGTGCCACCGAGTTCAATGCTACAGGGAACAAAGGGGGGCTTCCTTCTGAGTAAGCATCCATGGGATCTAGCTGCCTGCCATTTGAGCTGCAGTGATTCTGGATAGTGCTGTTGTTTTGAGGTGGTGTTATGTTTTAAGACCCCATTCCTTTTTGTTTTGTTTTGAAGAACAGTGGGAGAGAAGTTTCAGTAACATTAATAACAACATATATAATCTGAGTGCATTATAGAAAGCTATCGAGTTTGACTGAAATATACGTGTGTGTGTGTGTGTGTGTGTGTGTGTGTGTGTAGTCACCTGTGTTGTGCAGTTAATGGGTAGAGAGACCTGCAGCAGTTGCATTTTAATTGCTTCTCCCGATAGCCTTAAGTTATGGCCAGCTTCAAAGCTAGGGTGGCTTCCATTAAATTTAATTACTCTCCCTTGCAGCCAGCATGGCAAAGGTGCCAGCACCTAATTAAAGGTGGTTATGAATCAGAAGCAGATCTGAGCTGAAAGATTCAAGATAAAGAGGCACTTCGAAACGTGAGTGGAGGACTTGTAGGTGCAAAGGGGGTTTTGTGTCGCAGGGAAAAAAGAAAGAAAGGACCCCAGTATAGCAATAATGGGCACTGGAGCTCTTGTTGCCTCCAGGAATGTTATAGGTCCTCCCCCCCACCCCATAAGAAATGTTTATTAGCCTTACCAGGAGGGGGGAGGGTCTTTAGCTTTTCAGATGTTTCTCCCTAGGAAACCTCTCCACATTTGCTACAATGTTTTGCTCTGAGCCAGGAATGGGGAACCTGTGACCCTCCAGATGTTGTGGGACTCCAGCTCTCATCATTCCTGACCATTGGCCATGCTGGCTGGGGCTGATGGGAGTTGGTGTCTAACAGCAGCTAGAGGGCGATGGGTCCTCCATCTCTGCTTCAGGCAGAACTGAACAGCAACTCTGTGCAATGGGTGCACTTAGCCTGGATAGCTCAGTTGGTTAGAGCATGGTGCTGATACCGCCAAGGTTGCAGGTTCGATCCCTGGATGGGGCACCTGCATATTCTTGCATTGCAGGGGGTTGGACAGGTGATCCTCAGGGCTCCTTCCAACTTGACAATTGTATGATTCTGTGATTCAAGTTTTAGGGTTGCATCCCAAGTCACTCCTACTCCCTAGTGGACCGACTGAACTTAAAGCATATGACTAATGTAGCTTCATTAATTTCACTGGGTCTACTCAGGGTAGGACTTAGAACCCTTAACCCCTTTACTTTATTACATAGATTTATTAATTTATATGCATATATATATATATATATATATATATATATATATATATATATTACTAGCTGGCCCTGCCATGTGTTGCTGTGGCTCACCCGTGTGATTCCCCCCACCCTGTGCTGGTCCATGACGTATCGTGCCCTCTCTTCCCCCCTACCCCCGGCTCATCCCTGTGAGTGGCCCCAACGTGTCCTGACCTATCCTGTCCCCTCCTCCCCCCAACCCCCATCCAGGCGAGTCAGTACCTCCATTCGACCTAGTTTATAAAGGCTTCAGCCTAGTATGTAAACTGGAGCCAAGGTGCTGTTGAGAGGGCAGGTTTTATAGGTGCAGTACCAGTGTAGCCGCCACTAGAGGGTGATGGTTTGCAACCTGGTTCGTTTCCCAGCATGCATTTTTGTCTGAGTGGTGTGTTTTGAAACACGGGGTTTTGGGGTTTTTACATGGCACAGGTGTGACATCTGTCTTAGCAAATTTTCCTATAGCCTTCGGACATTTGCATGTGATGCTGTGTCAAAATTTCACCTCAATCGGTCAAGCTGTTTTGTTGAACATTGGAGACGAAGGAACAATACCTAGTGTGTATATATATATGTTATATATGTTATATATAATCTGCTAGGAATTGTGCCCTCTTTAATTCTTAGCCTTGATAAATCTTATATACTTTATTTGCTATTTTTATACAACTTTGCATAGTGCCCTTGTGCAGTGGCTGCTGGCTTTATTAATGTTAATATGTGATTGTATTGGAAATGCTTCCTATGGTTGATGGAAATGTTTTTAATGATTTGCAGTTTATTTTACAATGATTTAAAATGTTGTAATGTTTATATGATCAAAAATGATTTATTTGTCATACTGGGTTATAACTTTTATTCTGAGTAGGCCCACTGAAATGAACAGATAAAAGTTAGCCAGTTCCATTAACTTCAGTGGGTCTACTCTGAGTAACCCTAACCTTGGAGACCACTTATGTTTTGAAATGATCTGATATTGAGGTGTTATTGTATTGATGTAATAATTGGCTTTTTTGTGTAGTGAATTATATAGGTGTGGTTGGAGATAGAAGTGTGGGGCTCTCAAGGCCAAGATGAATAATATACAGTGGTGCCTCGACTTACGAATTTAATCCGTTCCGAAGGCACCTTCGTAGGTCGAAAAATTCGTAAGTCGAAAAGCGCCATTGGAAACGCGATTTCCCATAGGAATGCATTGGAAACGGAAAAATTCATAAGTCGAAGCAACCCCATCTAAAAATTTGTAAGTCGAAAAAACCCTATCTAAAACCGCCGCGGTTTCCGTTCGGATGTCGAGAAATTCGTAAGCATGCGGCCATTTGCCCCATTCGTAAGTTGAAAAATTCGGTTGTCGAGTCGTTCGTAAGTCGAGGTACCACTGTATTTATAATGGGTTTTTTGCCTTCAGAGAAGTGTTTTACATGAACCAGAATAGTCACATGACAGCACATTGGGCAATGTGCAAAGCAGGAAGAACAAAGGAGGAGAAAACTCCCAGGTTTTCCAAGGCAATATTCCAAGGCAGCAGAAAATACTTTTTATTCTCGTGACGACAGCCACATGGATGCTGTTAGCCCAGAGAAGGAAAGAAAATAAAGCCCCTACCAGAGAAGAATGGCAAATTAAACTGATGGACTATGCCAAAATGGCAAAATTGACCGGAAAGTTCAGAAACTAAGAAGACCAAAACTTCAACAAAAAAATTATATCTACGAGACCACTGTAAGCAGATGAAGACACTAGCAGGATTGCAATAACAGTTGTAATGTAGCAAGCACTATGGAGGTATTGGAATAACCATACTTTTCTGTGTAGAAGAGTAGGGTTTTGTTTTGTTTTTACTAAAAAACAATGTTTTAAAGGGGGGGTAGTCTTATACATGGGGGCAATCTCCCCCCCATTTTATTAATTTTGAGTCCCCCAATATGGGGGCGGCGGCGTGTTATACATGGGAGCGTGTTATACACGAAAAAATATGGTATATAAAATGTGGATTATTGAAAAAGATGCAGTAGAAAATGTTTAACGAAAGGACCCATGGAAGGGAAGGTGGGAATTCCAGAGATTCGAGGGAATCTTTTACCTGTTGATGTGTGTGATTGTATTGTTATAACAATCAAATAAAAAATATTTCAAGAAAAAGAAAAAGAAAACTCCCAGCAGCTACTCTCCATGAGGACTATTTTCTACTGCCGCTCTCTTAGGCAGGATGTCTCTGAATGCCAGTTTTTGGAAACTACAGGAGGGAAGAGTGGTCTTATGCCTAAGCCCTGCATGCAGATTTCCCAGAGACATCTGATTGAACCCTGTGAGAACAGGATGCTGGTAATAATGGATGAAACTTTTTTGATTGATTTAGATGGTCCGAAACTGGACTGACATATGGAACTCGCTGAAGAATCTGGGAGACCCTGAGTCCAGGGGAAGGGGGGTTAAATTGGTTTTAATGTGTTTAAATGTTAGTATGATAGAATTCATGGAAAGTTCTTGGTAAAAAAATTTAGGCTAAGGGGAGAAATTGAAGATAGAAGGAAGGGAAAATAATTTTTGATTTGGATAAATTGATTAATTATTGGTGGAGAATAGATGATGATTCTAGAATAGAATAATGGTAAAGGTAAAGGGACCCCTGACCATTAGGTCCAGTCGTGACCGACTCTGGGGTTGCGCGCTCATCTCGCATTATTGGCCGAGGGAGCCAGCGTACAGCTTCCAGGTCATGTGGCCAGCATGACAAAGCCGCTTCTGGCGAACCAGAGCAGCACATGGAAATGCTGTTTACCTTCCCGCTGTAGCGGTTCCTATTAATCTACTTGCATTTAGACGTGCTTTCGAACTGCTAGGTTGGCAGGAGCTGGGACCAAGCAATGGGAGCTCACCCCGTCACAGGGATTCGAACCGCCAACCTTCTGATCAGCAAGCCCTAGGCTCAGTGGTTTAACCCATAGCGCCACCTATTTGAGTGTTAATGATAAAATGTGTTAGAGTAATGTAAGACATAAGATGAAAACTGCTTAATTGGAATTTTAAAACGGACCCAGTGAGGGGGGAAATTGAGGAAGTCAATGTTAAGTCAATAATATAAGATTTGAGATGTTTTTCTTTTTTATGTTTTATTTTTGAGTGTTTTTTTGTGATTTTGTATTTGGAAAATGAATAAAAATTATTTGAAGAAGAAAAAGAGAACAGGAGCTGGACCAGATGGGTTGCTTGGCTTGATCTGGGGTGGGGTGGGGCTCTTCTGACAGTCTTTAGGATGCCCACCTAACTCCCAAAATACAGAAAACTTTCATGCTCATTCTCACAGACCAAATCGCAGTCAAATAGCCTCTCTAGAGGGCTCCAGCCTTCCCACGACAGATGGTGACAAAGAATTTGGCTCAAGAAGCAGAATTCTGGAAAACTGTGAAGAACGGGGTAGGGTTTTTATTTTATAGCGAGGGCCAAGATTGCTGGAATTTCAGCCCAAACACCTGTGAATGGCTTCCCACAGATGCTGGTCTCCCTCCCCCCACCCCCCGTGAGGAGGCACAAATCATAAATAGTTTAATAAGCTATTTATAGAGCATTCTTTGCCTGCTTTATTTGAAAATGGCTGAACACACAGTTTCCACTTCAGGTACTCTACATAGCTTTCTGTGTTTATTGACCTCTCTCTCTCCCTTTCAACACACACAAACCACTTTCTCCTCCATTTGATTCCTCTGCTGAACAAGACTCATTAGGTTTCTCCAGCACCAAACTCCAGTGAGTTTTCAAGTTAAAAAAACCAGGACAATTTGAAAGCCATGTTGAAGGGGCAAAGAAAAGGTGGATTTTTCAAGAACTGGAATGAGATTGGTGCTCCTGTGGAACTGGCATTCAGGGAGGATAATGGTTGATTTATTAATTTTAATTTAATGGGGTTATTTCTATGTTGCCGTTTGCATAAGCCACAGGACAGTGTACAGCAGAAGCCAAATAATTTATTTATTTCATTTATTATATTTGTGTCCCACCTATCCTCCAAGGAGCTCAAGGTGGCACGTATGGGTTTTCCTCTCCCCACTTTATCCTCACAACAGGCCTGTGAGGTAGGTTAGGTGAGGAAACAGTGACTGGCTAAAGATCACCCAGTTGGCTGAGTGGGGATTCGAACCTGAGTCTTCCAGGTCCTAGACTGAGACTCTAACCATGACACAACACCACCAGCTCTCTGATGATAAAAAGAACCCATGAAACAGCACCGTTCTTAAAATGCAGCAATTCACAGCAATTCACAAAAATTGGTGATGGAGGAGCCTATAGCCCTCCAGTTGCTGAACTCTCATTCCCATCAGCCCCAGCCAACATAATCAAAGCTGAGGGATCATGGGAGTTGTAGTCAAGCAGCACCTGGAGGGCTATAGGTTCCATAAATTGGTAACAATAATTCGAGATATTCAAAAAGTTAAAATCATAATAGGCTAAAAACAGATTAAAACTTGCATCCTCTTTCTCAACATCTGGGTAGGCTTGTCTAAACAAAAATGCTTTTTAGCAGCTGCAGAAAAATGTGCAGTGGAGGCTCAGCCCCTCCAAGTGTCCCTATTTTCCAGGGACAATCCTGGATTTACAGAAGCCATCCCGGTTTCTGATTTGATCCTGGAATGTCCTGCTTTTCCTAAGGCTTAGGATGTCCCTATTTTCATTGGATAAATGTTGGAGGGTATGGAGTTAAGTGACCGCCCCCCCCCAAGCCAAGGAGAAAAGTAGCTATACAACATTTAAAAGACATCTGAAGGCAGCCCTGTATAGAGAACCTTTTTAAATGTTTAATTATATTTTTTATAAAAGTTGGAGCATCCAAGTCAGATGGGCAGGAAATAATAATAATAATAATAATAATAATAATAATAATAATAATAATACAGTACAGTAAAACCCCAGTTGTAAAATGTAATCCATTCCAGAAGACCGTTCGATTTCCGAAAAGTTCGACAGCCGCGGCACGGCTTCCAATTGGTTGTAAGAGCTTTCTGCACTCACGTGGAAGCCGCATCGGATGCTGGGGTTTCGAAAAAACGTTAGAAAACCGGAGCATTTCCTTCTGGGTTTTCGGTGTTTGGGAGCCGAAACATACGATAACAGAGGTGTTCGGAAACAGAGGTTTGACTGTAATAGAAGAATACGTCTCTCTTGGGGCCCCCTAAAAAAAATTAAAGGAAAATAAACGATGTAAAAGGTAAAGGGACCCCTGACCATTAGGTCGAGTCGTGACCGACTCTGGGGTCGCGCGCTCATCTCGCATTATTGGCCGAGGGAGCCGGCGTATAGCTTCCAGGTCATGTGGCCAGCATGACAAAGCCGCTTCTGGCAAACCAGAGCAGCACATGGAAATGCCGTTTACCTTCCCGCTGTAGTGGTTCCTATTTATCTACTTGTATTTTGACGTGCTTTCGAACTGCTAGGTTGGCAGGAGCTGGGACCAAGCAATGGGAGCTCACCCCATCACAGGGATTCGAACCGCCGACCTTCTGATCAGCAAGCCCTAGGCTCAGTGGTTTAACCACAGCACCACCTGGGTCCCTAAACTGGATGTACATTTCCATAATATGAGATAAAAAAACACAAATAAAATAAAGCCTACATACAGCAACAGTGTTTTGTGTTGTGTAGGCTCCTATGATGCTAGCCTGCTCCCTAAAATATCACTGGTTTGCCCATTTCTATATATAGGGTGCCTACATTCTGCATGGACTGGTTGCATGTCAGCATGTGGAAATGGCTTTAGATACCTATTAGGTCCATAAATTACCATATAGCATATATTCAGCACAAAGAACAGCGGCAATTGGTTGTTGACAAAGGACAGCTGGACACAGAAAGGGCCCCATTACCTTCAGTCGCTTAGGGCCTCATCAAACCTAAATCCGACCCTGGGCAACACAATGGCAAAAAAAAAAAAACATGGTGGGTGTCGGGGAGTTTTGCTTTTTGAAATATGGCAACCCTACTGTTGCATGTTCCTGGGAATCACAAGAAGGGAGAATTTCTGTTCCACTCAGGTCCTGCCTGAGAGTTTCCCATTGTGGTACCTGGTTGGTCCCTGTGAGAACAGGATGCTGGGCTAGATGGGCCTTAGTAATTCCACCCCCCTCAGATGTTTGGGGGGGGTGGTCATGGCCCAGGAAAGGGTATTCTCTGTGACAGTCCCTAAATTATAGCATTTCCTCCCTGCAAAGGTGCATCCTTACCTTTGACCCCTGAGATATGTGTTCTCAGGATGCACATCATTATTATGATGGTGGATTCTTTTAGACTGTTTTGATAATGTATTTTAAATTCTTTTAAGCTGTCTCGGTACCTTATGGCGAAGGGTGGGCAATAAATTGCAATCATATGGATAGATTGCTGTTAATCATTTTTCTTATAATTTTATTGTTTAATCTTTCTGTAAGCCACATTAAAGTTGTTGTTTTTTTAAAAAAATCAAGTGCTATACAGTATAAATCTTATGGAATAAATCAAATCAAATCAAATGGAGTGCTCTCTCAAGGAGGGCCTGGCTGGATGGCTGGCCAGAACCCTGAGCGAGCGTGCCATTGCTAGGAAGTGAGGATCCCCTGCGACATTTTGTTGCATTTTGTTGTCAACTACTCCAAAAGGGGGGATATTGTTTCTCTCTTTGTTTCTGTTGGAACATCATAAAACACCACAGGTAAGATCTATGCTCCGAGCACCTTACAATCATAGCAGCAGATAAAGCAGAGCAGGGAGAGGCGGCTGAGCCGCACATTCTCTAAATAGCTCAGTGTTTCCATCCAGCATGTTAAATATGTGGATTTTCCTTTCCCAGCCAGGCGTGTTTGTATATACATTAGGTATTCAGTTTCCAAGACATATGCCTCTTTAAGAGAGAGAGAGAGAGAGAGAGAGAGAGAGAGAGAGAGAGAGAGAGAGAGAGAGAGAGAGAGAGAAGCCCCAACTATTTTCCCAGAGTAGGAAATAATATATGTGGCTGTAAGTGCCTTTTTTTCAAATTGTTTGGAATTAAATCTGAACTCCTTGGGGGCCTGTACCTTCCTGGTTGTTCATCATGACCAAAGGGTTCATTACATTTCAGATGATACTATTAAAACTGGGCTCCCTCCAGAGATACCAGATAGATGTAATGGGTTTAAAAAGTAGAAGGCCATGTCTTAACATCCCAGAGGGATTTCCAAGTTACCAAATTCAGTAATTTAAGTTTCCCTTAAAAGGACAATGCCGGAGGTTTCACTCGCCCTCCCCCCTGTCATCCAGTTTGTGCAGTTTATAATTTGTTTTCTATATTCTCTCTCTCTCTCTCTCTCTCTCTCTCTCTCTCTCTCTCTCTCTCTCTCTCTCTCTCTCTCTCTCTCTCTCTCTCTCTCCTTCTCTCTCTTATTCCCCTCCATCTCCCCCCCCTTTTGGGGAGTTAGAAATGAAAAAAAGAGCTTTCCTTATTCACCCCCTTTTATATTCCATTAAGAGATATTGATTTTTATAGCTTCTTTGGGGGTTCTGTGTGTTTCCCCTCCCACTGCAGATGCGGCAAGCACAACCTTCCTCCTCCATATGCCCCCAATTTTTTTTCTAACCAAGAAAAAGAAGAAAGGAAAGAGAAAATGGCAGAGAAGAAAGAGGGTAGGGAAAGTGAGAAAGACCGGAGGTGTCTTGTTAAAAGAATGATGGGAAGATGGGGTGTACTGTTCCAACAAGGCACGTTTCCCCCCAAAAGCTCGAGGTGGCATATATGGTTCTGCTGCTCCTTCATTCTCACAACAACCCTGTGAGGTAGGCTAGTCTGAGAGGCAGTGGCTGGCCCAAGGTTGCAGTTCCATGAGTAAGTGGTGATTTGAACCCTGGTCTCCTGGGTGCTAGTTGGAGACTCTAACCCAGGCTTCCTCAACCTCGGCCCTCCACCCTACAATTCCCATCACCCCTGACCACTGATCCTGCTAGCTAGGGATCATGGGAGTTGTAGGCCAAAAACATCTGGAGGGCCGGGATTGAGGAAGCCTGCTCTAACCACTACACCATGCTTGTTCCGAAGGTTTAAAGGAAGGCTATAAAGGTTTAGAGCAGGAGTGGTGAAACTATGGTCCTGCATATAACATTGGCTATATCCCTCAGGTGATGAAAAAGACCTCAGCCTGAGACCACCGAGAGTTGCTGCCAGTCTGAGTAGGCAATACTGAGTGAGATGGATGAACATTCTGATGAGCCACAAGAGAGCTCCTCATGGACCACGGAATGGGGAGCTGCAGTAGGACTCTGATGAACGACCCAATAAGAAAATCCAGCACCACTAAGATAGATAGATAGATAGATAGATAGATAGATAGATAGATAGCTAGATAGATAGATAGATAGATAGATAGATAGATATAGATAGATATCTGCAGAAGCATCTCCAAATTGGGATCAATAGTTTTGATGGGCGGGTTCCTAGGGATATGCAGAAGACATGGAGACCTTTTGCTTCCCTCAAAACCCCAACGTATTTTTTTGCATTTCCAGAAAGCTCAAAATATAACTCAATAAGAAACATGGTGGCAGGGCTGTTATGGGGAGCCTGCTGCAGCCTACTTCACATCACGATTAATCTGGCTACCTTGTCTTGGATGACTTACATGCAGTGGCTGGGTTGCTGCCAGTGAATAGGTCAAAAGTCTGCCCTGGGCAAAGCTTCTTGGTCCTCCTAAGCCATCCTAAGCAAACATTGCTGCACAGTCTCTGCCAAGCTGGCACCCTCCATTTATTTTGCAAGGCAGCTCATTAACAGCTGGAGAGGTTAAGAAAAGTTTACTAATGAAAGAAAAACCACTCCAGGGAGCTTCACCAGCAAATCCAGGCAGCAGGAGGAGGACCCACAGACACATACTCTTGGGTGGAAATTCTGCAGTATCAGCCCAATGTCCTCAAGAAAGTGGGACCTTCCCCACCCCACCGCCGCCGAGTTTATAAATCTCAACCATTTTGAACATCAAGAGCGAGTGCATGGAGCCTTTTGAAGATGTTTACTTTTGCTTTTCTAAATATTTAAAGCCCATCAGCCAAATGAAAGACAAAACCGTCAGGATTCTTCCCTGCTCGGATTTTTGGCTCGCCTGGAGCGTACAGGATAAGGCTGTGTTATATAAACAGGAACTTGATATCTCTAAGCAGCATCCAAGGAGCCTGGAGATGTGAAGCATGAATTAGGGAAGTGTTAATCAAGACAATAGCCTAGAACTCTTGGATCTGGAAGCACGTCTTGAAAGCCACCGGACGGTCTCCTTGGCCTATTCCCCTCTCTGAGATACCCAGGCACTCCAAAGGGGAACTGAAAAGGGAGATTGAAGAGGAAGCAGGCAACAAGCAAAAGGAAATACGGAAGATGGTCTGGGAGCAAAGTGTGGTAGAAGGAATCACAGGAAAGAAGATAGAGAGGACTTCTTTCTTGAAGGCACCCACAACCCAAAATTAGGAGAGACATGGGAGATGGGGTGAACTAGGGTCCCTGCTTTATTTATTTAACAAACAGAGATATGCAGACAAACCTGAGTGTGGGGATCAGCTGGGGCTAGCATACACTTGCTACTGGGGCGTTCCATGGGTTTCAGATGCACCCCAAATCTGAAGATGAAGCAAGGTGCTTTGAAAGGATGGTGGACCCATCCAAGAAGAGGTGAGATCCCTGCAAGGTGCCCTGGATTGAAGCGGGACTACCCAAAGTGCTTTGTGAGACCTCCAGGTATAGGGCGGTGTATAAATTGAATTAACAGCAGCAGCAGCAGCAGCAGCAGCAGCAACAACAACAACAACAACAATTTGTGGCCCCTTGGCAATTCAAAGGCTGAAAAGTAAATGCCTGCCAGGGTGGGTGATGGGAAAGCAAACACTAGTGATTGAGGTGGGGAGAGAGAGCAGGTAGGGAGAGCTCCTTTGTGATTGGTAAGTCCAATTTGTAATCCATGTGACTGGTTTTACCAGGGATCTCTAATACCAATGCTTTGGTGCGCAGGGTGTGTGTGTGAGCTGTTGCTGCTGCTGTGAATCAATAACCTTGATTTCATGGGCTCTTTCGCAAGTTCTCTGAGAAGCAATAATGTCATTTTAAAAGTTCTGGTGAAACAGTAGGAGGCATTTCTGTGGCATACTTTCCAAGTCCCGTCCAGTCATTTTACTCCCCTTTTCCTTCCAAATCCACACAGTTCTTTGTCATTCATCCCCTTAAAAATAACAATAAATCAATCTTGCTGTTTCATTCTTGAGTCAGCGTATCATTCCATTCCGTTCCCTACTCTGTCTTCCCAATTACTATCTTTTGATTTAATATTTCTCTTTGAATTTTTAAACCTGGGTATTGAAGTGTTGCTCAGTGACTCCTTCTTAGAGGCAGTGAATCCCCCCTTAGCAATAGCTCTGGTCTGAAGCGCTTGCTTTTCATTCAGTGAAGTCTGTTTTATTTAGACTGTCTCAAGTAATTTTATTCAGCCGTAGTCTGCTTTATATTATTAAATTCTTAGTGTCCCTCTGTGTGTGGCGCTCTCTCTCTCTCTCTCTCTCTCTCTCTCTCTCTCTCTCTCTCTCTCTCTCTCTCTCTCTCTCTCACACACACACACACACACACACACACACACAGGGTCTGTTCCAAATGATTTTTATTTAGTATTTTCTAGTGGGGAGTGCCTGGCAGTGCATGGGAATTTGTAGACTTGTTTTGTTTTGAAAAATGGATAGTGTAATTTCTGTGTTTTGGACCCATCACACCAACACTGACGTAGGACACACACACACACACACACACACACACACACACACCGGAACATTTGTGCTAAGTTTGGTGACGCTTTCTTGAGAGGTAGCAAAACCTGTGCCAAAAAATGGGCAAAGCCATGCCAAAGTGGTTTTTCAGTCTGCCATCTTGATTCAAAATGGTGGCCACAGGCCCAACATCAATGAAACCAGCTGCCACTGCAATGGAAACCCTCGTGCGATGATATTTCGAGAGGCGTTCCCTGCCCCCTTTTATTGTTTTTTAAAGGAGGCAAGTATCCAGATTTTGACGCAACTACAGATTCTGAAGTCATCCTTTAGGCCAAGTGAGGTGACTGTTCTGGGCAGCGCACTGAAACACCGGAAGGGATTGGCTGTTCACAGCGGATCATCTGACGACAGTCGTGTCTCAGTAGGGCAAACCACTCAAGCTTTTTCAGTTGCAATGATCCCTGCTGCTCCAAGCGCCAACAGAGGTGGAATTGCTGGCCAAGAAATGTTAGTAATTAAAGCTGTCATTGTGATCCCAGAGTAAGGGCTGAAACACCTGCCGGGAAAGGGTGGGGAGGAGACTGAGCGAACAAAGCAAATAGATGGTGCCCCCATTGCACAATGCTACAGAGCGGCCATTAAGGCTGGCAACATCACCCACCAAGCTCTGGGGCAGCACAAAGAGTATACGAGGCATGGTATAAATGCAGGGAGGCCAAACTGGCCTCTGAAAGCAAACACACTTTGCTAGATTGGTGGGCTCATTTGAGTAAACAACTGGGAAAGTCTCACACTCCGCAATGGTGGCGCTTTGCATAAATGAAAAAGCTCCTGCGCCTTCTGTGTTGTGAGGCCTTCATCCGACTTTGCCCACATGGAGATTCCCATTTCGAAATGTAATGTTATATTTTTGTTCCCCCTCTAATGAGGTTGCCAAGTGATTTTTGCACCCCCAGCGGCTCTTTTGACATGGTTCCTTCCTCCTCCCAAAACCGCCAGCCTTCCCTTCCTCACTGCATCTGCCACAGGGGTGGAGACATTGTTATTCAAATACTTTTAAGTGCTTTGGAAAGGCAATAGGAAATGACCATAATGACAATAATAGCAATATTTGCTCTTTAATGTCCAAGTTATTTACAGATATTTCTCTGCAAACAACCATTTCGGGGGGCCCTCCTGGGGCTTCCCGTAAGTGCATTGAAGTCTGCAGTGAACCCCAAATTCACAGCTGCTTGCAGGAAGACATATCTGGTACCATAAAGGGAAGAAGGAGCAATGCCGGCAATCTTGAGCAGGGCACCAACTCCTTGGCAAACCTCCATGCACCAACAGCCTCCATTAAACTTTCTTCGTGTGCAGCAGTTAGGTCTAGCTGCCATTAAAAATCTCTCCCTATATGTCTTTGTGTGTGTGTGTGTGTGTGTGTGTGTGTGTGTGTGTGTGTGTGTGTATGTATATATATATATATATATATATATATATATATATATATATATATATATATATGGCATTCAGTACAAAAAAGATCACTGCTTCTAATTTGTCTGTAATTTCTCCACTCAAGAGATGCTAATGTGCCTGCAAATTTCATCCAGTTCTGTCAATAAAAAGAAAGAAAGTTAAAGCCTTATTTAAAATACCCCCAAAGGGGAAGTACAAATCTTCATTTTCATGGAATCAGGCTAAGGATTTGGACACAAAGTCAAATCATAGAGCCTCTGAAGTGCTTTGTACCCAATCTTTATCTTTTCTAAGGTGCTAAGCTAAACTGAGGTCCATACTCTTTCTGGCCACGCCCATGTTATTTTAAATGCTGATCAGCATTTTGCCACCTACCTGTACTGTACAAAGGTAAGAGTCACATGTCTCGCCTTGCCCATTTTTGCTCCTGGCAAGTGTTGTCAACAAGAGGATGCAACAAGGGGCGGAGCAAGGTGGGGGCAGACCACCCCGGGTGTCATCACCAAGGGGGTGACATTCGGTGCACCGCCCGCCCACGAATCCCACCTACACTGAGCCGTCAGGGTAAGGGGGTAGTTGCGCCACTTTTTGCTGCTTCATCTTGACGGCCCTGCACTCCCAGGCTGCTGGAGGAACATTGCAGGCGGGCAGGCGGGCAGGCAGGCAGGCAGGGAGGCAGGGAGAGGACAGGAAGGAGACAGGCAAGCAAACATGCAGAGGGTGGACCCAAACTCTGCAACCCCCCAAAAAAAGCTCAACAACGCTTTTTGGGGGAGGGTTGGCCAAGCTCAACAACTTGGTCAATCCTTCTTTTGAGTCGAACTAGATTTCAATGTGTGTGAGGTGTGTGTGTGTGTGTGACAAGAAATTTTCTGCACCGGGTACCACCTGACCTTGCCATGCCACTGGATGCAGTCTTCAGACTGGAAAAGGTTGCCCAACTTTGCTATATGGGCTTGGCCTAGAGTCTCTGCAAAACATTATAAAAGTATCAATCACACCTGAGTCTTCATCAAGGATGAGTTTCTGCAGAATGAGGCAACCGCAAATTGCCACTATCAAGTATGAACTTCAGGCTATTAGTGTCAAGCAGAATAATGCCATGTTATAGTTTAATACTTGCATTTAAATAGATTTCCCTGCTAATGCATTTTTTCAATGCATCCCATATGCGGTGTAGCAAACGCCATAATTAAAATATTTTGAGATAGATTAGCGGCATTCTCCCATCTCACCCCTGCAAGAGCCTTAACTACTATGCTATGGAAGTGTTCTCTTGATCACATAAAGGGAATGTTAAAAGAAAAGTCAGCTGTTGTGTTGCTTGTCATTATCAGATAACTTAATTTGCTGTCCCGCAGGTATTGGGTTACCCTATCTTGTAATCAGAGGACACAGCATCTAGCTTACACAAAAAGCTAGAATGAAATAATTTGACATGGAAAGCATAGAAATGGCAGAATGGAAAACCCATTATTTAACCACATCAAAGGGAAGAGTAGAAGCTTCTATTGGGGTGACAATCTTCAGCTGGGTTGCCTACCTCAAACTGCAATAAAAAGATGTGTGTGGGGATTCATATCACACACACCCCCGGGCAAAAATTCAGGAATTGGATTGCAGTGCAAACCCCTCAGATGGAAACCCCACTAAGTTCAATGCGATTTTACCCCGGTTTAGTGTGTATACTGCACAGTGTGGATACAGCCAATGGGGGGCAGCATTCTCCCCCCTCCCCACAGTTAGCCCCATCAAAATGATGCTATGCCATCATCACATAGCTTCACCCAAGAAACAATAATCAATATTACAAATGGCATTAAAAACAGATTCTTGGTTAGGCAGAGAGCAGAAGTACAGAGATGTGAGAGAAGTCTTTATAATGGAAAATCTGGAGATTTATTTTGGATGGTGCGCTAGGCAAAAGAGCCAGCCTTTATTTAGAATGAACCAAAATGCCACAAAACAGGGGCAAGATCAGAGCAAGAATTTAGCAGGCAATTTTTAAAATATAAATAATTGCAAGTAAAATAGAAATCCAATGCATAAAAGAGCCTGCTGGATCAGACCAATGGTCCAGCTCCTGTTCTCACAGGAGCCAACCAGATGCCTATGAGGAACCCATAAGCAGGACCCAGAAGAAAGAGCCTTTCCTCTCCTCCATTTCCCAGCAGCTGGCTTTCAGAAGCATTACTGCCTCTGACCATAAAGGCAGAGCATAGCCATCATGGCTAGTAGCCACTGATAGCCATATACTCCATGAATTTGTCTAACCCCCCCCCCTCATCTATTTTTACAATTTTATTGTAAGATAACATTGATAAAATTCCAACCAAACCGGCAGAGTGTTGCACGCTTGCACCTGTCACTTAGAAGAAGAAAAATCGAACGAGGACACTGTCGAATAACCAAATCATTGAATGCATTGCCAAGGCTTCAACTACCCATGACATTGCCTGGCCATAAGTAAGTGTGAGTGGCTGGAGGCCTAACATTAACGTCACTTCTGTTTACATAGCTGATATATGGGGAACTGTACCTTGTCAAAATGACCATGTTTGGTTTGGCCTCGAACAACTCTTCTGTGTTGCATTAAAGGCTTGGAAAGAGCTGGATCCCAAATATTCCCTTGCTATCCTGTGAGAGTCCCCACTTTTGGGGTCGTTCCCATAGGTGTGTGCAGGGTGTGTGTGCCAGATGTGCCCAGGCACACCCTAATGCTTTTCTTCTTAATAAAAAAAGAAATTGGGGATCAAGGGAAGCAGACATAGAGAGGCATAGGCAGAATAAAAAAAGGTTGGAATGGACCTTGAATAGATCTGCAGCTTCTGCCTGCGTCTGTCTCTGGGAGTATCAGTGGGGTGATTTTGTATGCTATTTCCCTTGATACATGCATTTTTGTACCTGGGGTAGCTCTCTGCAAAATTTGGAGAAGGGCGAATGTCTAAGAAATAAGTGTTTTGGTTGGAGTATTGGCTTAGCCAGTGTTAATGGAGTACTTTTTCCATCAAAATGCAAACAAAACACAATTTCTGCACCACCCCTTCCCAATCCCAATTGAGTCTTCAGACCCCACAAGCTGGATTGTATCAAGAAGATGCCTGACCTTGGCTCCAGAACAAACAAGCAAACAGCATATCAAGGCAACTTAGAGCTCATCAAAAATGCTGGAGAATACGGGGCATAAACATCGACGAAACATAACAAGCAGCGTGGTGGGGCAAGGACAATGGGAAACATTATAATCCTGCCCGAAACAGTATTTGACAGAGAACCTGGTTTTAAATCAGGTGCTTTTTCTCAGAGTATTGTTCCTGACTGTTTGCATCACGTTACCGAATTCTGCATCCCCCCTCTAATAAAAAACGAAAGCTGCTATTAAAAATGAATCAATGGGCCAGTCCTGGTTTTGATCACTCGTGCGCTGGTCTTTGCAGCATCTGTTCCAATTAAAACTTGTTTTTGAGTTTCAAGATATTAGCCCGATCACTAGTGTTCTGTTTGGGATGTGAATAGGGCATTGTTCTGACAGGGTGTAGTTAAACAGACTCCACGGTGTCTATTAAAATGTTTTGCACCCCAATTAGACTGAAGAAGGAGGCGCGGAGACAGGATTAAGCCATATACCTTGGTCCCATATGTATTTTTTTTAAAAAAAAATAGATTCATAGTCAATGAAAAACTGTTAACCGGGACCATGTGTTTGAGAAACGCAGCCTGCACGCTCTCTTGGCCTTTGACGAGAGGCACGCTGGGGCATCCATCAGGATTTAACGGGTACCAAACTTAATTACAGTAAGAACTGGACGGGAAGCCTTGCACAGCTATGACAAAACAAGCCGCTGACATATGGAGGGAATCAGCATCAGAAACGCGGTGATGGCAAAGCTGAAAAATGGTATACAGATGCACCCATTTTTTGCATTTTCTGTTGCAGTAGCAGCATACCGAGGGATTTCCCCCCCTCCATCTAATATCTGCACCACTTCATCCACAGACACTTTCAAAATACAATTGCTCAACAGCATCCTCCCTCATTGCAATAGTAGCACGGTGGTTGAGAAACCTGTCGTGCAATCCAGATATGGTGGGTTCTAATCCTGATGTGTATTGCTACTATTTTGAGAGTGGATTTGTTGTCATGGCTACAAAACCGAGCTTAAAACCAGAAGGAACCAGGTTTAACGCTTCCCTGTGACCTGAACTCCTTGAGCATGATTTCGCTTATGAAGGTGGGGTGCAAATGCCAAAATAAATAGGTAAATTAATTAAACGCATGCTGCACACATACGGCATGAACTGGCAGAGGGTTTGTGGCTTTTCTGATAAAATGGGATGGAATTGCATAACACATGGTGAGAGATTACCGTCGGGAGAACTCAGCCACAGACCCAGTAGCACCATGACCACCAAATACATGGAGATGATCACCCAGTAGAAGCTGTTCCATTAGGGCCGGTAGAGCAGTGCTCCACTAGCACCCGTCTACTCTCAACCAACCCCAACCCCACCAGCCTGCCTGCCTTCTCCTTTATAACCAGATCTAGAGGGTGAGCCTGGCTTTCAGCTCTGCCCTCCATAGCCTCTGTGTTGTGCTTGTAGAACTCAGCAGGGAGGAGGGTGGGGGACAAAGCTAGAATTAGTTGATTAGATTACAAAACGCCTCCCTGTCATTGAAGGGACAACCAAGTTTCTGAGCTATTTGGAAACTTAGTGAAACACCTTCCATTCCATCACTTTTCAGGAGAGGGATGTAAAAAGATACCAGTTTGATCAAACCAAAGGTCTATCTTTAGCTGAACATCCAGTTCTCACGGCAGTTCAGCCTGTGCGAAGCAGGGAAGCAGGACACAGGTGAACACTTCAGTAGTAGCCATGGGTAACCTTGCCCTCCATGAATTTGTCTAATCTCTTTTAAAGCCATCTAAGCTGGTGGCCATCGCTGCCTCCTGTAGGAGTGAGTTCCACAGTTTAACTATGTCTTAGACTGGTGATTGGGAGTGGCCGGCGAGACCAACACCAGTCCTGAAAGACCTACATTGGCTCCCAGTACATTTCTGAGCACAATTCTAAACGGCCTCGGCCCAGTATACCTGAAGGAGCGTCTCCACCCTCATCATTCAGCCTGATCCAGCGCTGAGGGCCTTCTGGTGGTTCCTTCGCTGCGAGAAGTGAGATTACAGGGAACCAGGCAGAGGGCCTTCTCGGTAGTGGCACCCGCCCTGTGGAAGGCCTCCCATCAGATGTCAAGGAAATGAACAACTATCTGAAGGCAACCTTGCTTAGGGGAGTTTGATATTTTATCGTGTTTTTAATATTCTGTTGGGAGCCTCCCAGAGTGGCTGGGGAAACCCAGCCAGATGGATGGGGTATAAATAAATAAATAAATAAATAATAGTTGTTGTTTTTATTACTACTACTACTTTCTTTCATTGTCCTGAGTCTTCCAACATTCAGCTTCATTGGACATCTGTGAGTTCTAGTGTTATGAGAGGGAGAAAATGTTTTCTCTATCTATTGTCTCCAAGCTGCACATAATTTTACCAATGTCTATCATGTCACCTCCAGGGGCTTGAGAGGCAGGAGATGCCAGAAGCTGAACCCGGGCTCTTCAACATGCAAAGCCCATCTCCAGATTTTCTGCCTCTGAATGGTCACCCTGGGGCTTTACCTGCAGTTTCTGTTTATGCAACTAAAGGATTGCACTTCTGAGTACACCAATTCTGCCCAGAAAGTGGTTGAATATTTTCCTAATGACCGTTTTGAAAATGCAAACATTAGTACAGTCTTTGCATGTTGATTAATATGGGTTTCCCTCCCCCCTCCCTTGAGTCTGACTTCCACTGCCAAAAACCAGGCAAAAGTGGAGGCATAACATAAAAAATATGCTTTACAAAAACAGGCAGCGTGACTTTATTTTTTTGGAACTCTCTCTGAAACGTGGTCCAAAAAGTTAAACAAACAAATAAATAAAAAATGAGATTGGTCTTGTCCCAGTCAAATGCTGGTACTCAAGTGCATTTGGGTGGAAAGGTAGCTTCAGAAATAAATGCAGCCTTTGGGCTTGCAAAGTAAATATGGCCCAAGTGCAATGGCTATTAGATCACCTCGTGTAAATAGGGATGTTTGAAGCGTTCCAGCTCAGCAAAGGAAGGCAGCAAAGAATTCCACTTTATTTCACCTTCTCATACTCGAGGGCTTTCTTGGTACAGAGCTAAAGCAGATGGAAGGTGGAAAACCCCCAAATAAGCAAAAGTATTGGGCACAGAGTCCAGCAGAAAGGGAGGACTTGGGCATAAGGATGTAGGGAAAGCCCTGCAGGATCAGGCCAGTGGCCCATCTAGCCTAGATCCTGTCCTCACAGTGGTCAGCCCTTGGAAGCCCACATGCTTGAGTGCAACAGCAATTTTGTCTCCACTTGTGAATCTTCTAAAACAGGGTTTTCTAAACTTTTTTTTAATTTTAAAAACATCTTTATTTCTTCTTTTAAAAAAGAAAATCCATATAAATACAAAAAATAACAGAAACAGTACATAAAATAACAAAAACAAAAACTAAACGTAAAATACAAAACACACAAAATACAAAAAAGAGTTACAGTAAAAAGACAGTACAATAAAATAAAAAGAACTTCCAGATAATGAAATCGGTTCCCTATTACCAATCCTATACCCTTATGTTTCTT
Source organism: Zootoca vivipara (assembly GCF_963506605.1). NCBI lineage: Eukaryota > Metazoa > Chordata > Lepidosauria > Squamata > Lacertidae > Zootoca > Zootoca vivipara. The sequence continues at coordinate 78,412,058 of NC_083281.1, forward strand.
CCTTATTATATTCCTTCACTATTTTTAGATATTCCTCGGATATGTTAATATATATATATATATATATATATATATATATATATATATATGTATTAGCATCTATCTTCCTTGATTTTAATTATCTGTCTAATAACTTGTTGGTGCTAATCTAGACAAATCGCCCATCTTGAACTCACTCCTTCTTTATGAAAATAGTCTACCACATAATTCCATTCCGTTTTTACTTTCTGTTTGGGTGTTTTCCTAATTATTGCTGTTATTCTAGCTAAATTCATATACTCTACCAATTTTAGGTGCCAATCTTGGACTGATGGAACTTTGTCTCCTTTCCAGTTTTTTGCTAGCACCATTCTGGCCGCTGCACATGCGTACAGGAGGATGTTTCTCCTATCCTTAGGGGTGTTCTCCGGTCTTAAACTTAGAAGGAAGATCTCTGGTTTCTTTTCAAATGTCCACTTTAACATTCTTTTCATTTTCTCATATACCTCATTCCAAAATATGCTCACTTTATTACAGCTCCACCAGCAGTGGACTAAACTTGAGTCTCCACCATTTTTGGACTACAGCTCCCATCACTCTTAGCTAGCAAAACCAGTGGTTGATAGGATTTGTAGTCCAAAAACAGCTGGAGACCCAAGTTTGGGAAACCCTACTCTAAAACATATTCCGAAACGTACTGCCTCTGGACATCAGATGGGTGGCTGGCCCATCTAGTCCAGCATCTCACAGTGACCAACCTGTGGGAAACCCACAAGCAGGACAGGAGCACAACAACAGCACCCTCCACACTTGTGATTCCCAGCACCTGACATTCTGAGGCACACAGCCTCCAACAGGAGAGCTAAAACAGCCACTGAAATGCCATCAATTTCTGTGAAGGTGTGAGGGACCTGTGGCTAACCAGAATGGAACAGTTACAGGTAGGTAGCCGTGTTGGTCTGACGTAGTCGAAACCAACAAACAAAAAAATTTTCTTCCAGCAGCACCTTAAAGACCAACTAAGTTTTTTATTTTGGTATGAGCTTTCGTGTGCATTCACGCTTCTTCAGATTGGAACAGAATGTGGTCAAAAGACCACTGAGAATAGGAGAGACCCTGTTGAACTAGCAAAAATTATAGAGAGATGATTCACCCAATGGAGTGTTGGTAAGACTACTCGCCATAGTGGCTGGTTGCGAGAAGAAGGACAGGCATTTGGGGGCTGGCTGAGGGCAGATTAAGGTAATGGACTAGCATTTTGTGTGCTGAGATATTACATATATCACATACCTGCCCCCCCTTATATTTCACCAGAATTAGACAATATTATTACGCATTCCATCAGTATCACTCCTGGCACACAGAAATGAGAGGGTCTTATCCCAAGGTCCTTGCTTACAAAATAAAATAAAAGCAGCACATGGAAAATGAATTGCAAATCAATATATTGCCAAGCTGGTTTTTAAAAAAGTGCAGCTCTTTTGCTGAGCTGAAGCTGTAGAAACAGGGCCTCCTATTGGCAGAGCACATGAACAGCATGGAGCAGTCACATCCGGTGAATTGCATGCTTTGAAATGCAGCAAAATGCTTTTGGGAAATTGAGAGTTGTCCCTCCCATTCACCTTCCAGCACATCTGATGTGAGAGAGGGAAGCTAGCAGTGTAATCTTCTGCACATTTACTTAGGAGTAAGTTAGTGTGTTCAATAGATATTACTCTCTAGTAAGCATATTTAGAATTGCAGCCTCTGTGGCTCAGCACCAGGAACCTCTTTCAGATGCCAGGGTCATGTGAAGCATGTGCCTCTGGGCATGTGTAGAGTGCATTCCTTCATATACTCAAAGCCATATTCACACTAATAAATCTTAAAGGTAAAGGTAAAGGACCCCTGACAGTTAAGCACAGTCGCAGATGACTCTAGGGTTGCGGTGCTCATCTCGCTTTACTTGCCAAGGGAGCTGGCATTTTGTCCACAGACTGTTTTTTCGGGTCATTTGGCCAGCACGACTAAGCTGCTTCTGGTGAAACCAGAGCAGCACATAGAAATGCCATTTACCTTCTCGCCAGAGTGGTACCTATTTATCTACTTGCAATTTTGGTGTGCTTTCGAACTGCTAGGTTGGCAGGAGCTGGACTGAGCAACGGAAACTCACCCCGTTGCAGGGATTCGAACCGCTGATTTCTCATCGGCAAGCCCAAAAGGCTCAGTGGTTTAGACCACTGCATCCTAATAAATTTTACTAGGCGACAAAACAAGGCTATTGGATATCAAGCTGTATCCAACATATTCTATTCAGTTTAGGCCCACTGAAATGAATGGGCCTAAGTTAATCATCTCTGTTAACTCTAGTGGGGTACCTAGAGTAGGATCAGCATAGGATACAACCCTCAGAACTTAATGGTCTGACTGAAGGGGGATGCTCTTTAAATGCGAATTTCTATTCCAGTGGTGAGGAACCTCTGGCTTCCTGACTGAGGTCCAACGGTAGGGCTGCCAGACTCAATAGTGGACAGGACTTCTGTGCCTTTAATTGCCCTGCTCTCTTTTGAGTCTGGCAGCCTTAAAGAGAAACCAGCAGACCCTTTGTTTAATTTCCAAGCAAAGGGTCTGCTGGTTTCTCTTTAAGGTTTCCAGACTCGAAAGAGAGCAGGGCAATTAAAGGCGCAGAAGTCCTGTCCTCTATTGAGTCTGGCAACCCTATCCAACAGTGGTTCCATTTAGGCCTGCAGAGGTCCCAGTTAGGCCTCCAAATACACCTGCCTTTCACCTGAAGTCATATGTGATGTGGGACAGGTAAAGATATGACTGGGATCAGGAGGACTAAGGCACTCCCCATCAGAAGCACCTTAGTTGCAGCCCCTGGGGCATGCTCTCAGCACCATCAGCTGATTGACACTGGGTGCAAACCCCGATCAAGGTGCACTGTCAGTACTGGTCATTTGATTGGCATTGAGGATGCTCCTTCAGCAGAACTCAGTCTCAGCTCTGGACAGCAGATGGGTGGCTGTGGCAAGCCCCTTTTAAGTCTGATTGCAGGCATGTTTTGGAATCGATCCATAGCCACAAACACACATTTCCCCCTCTGCAGTCCCAGTTGATAGGCACAATTAAAGTCCGTACTGCACAGGGCCACTCTCAGTGGCCATCAGCTGATCGCCCCTAAGGATGATCCCCTTTGAAGTCATCACCTGATGTCGTAATGACTGTTGACTGACAAGTCGGCAGCCTCACCCATCTGACAAAGGTGAGCTCTGGCCCCTGGTCTATTCCTTTACAAAATGTGGCAAGCCAGCTCTGCTGCATTTGAGGGCCACCCTGCTCATTCTCCTGAGGGGGACCCTGGACTTCTGCCCCAAAGTCTTGTCCTAATGGCAAGACTGAAAATGCTGGGAAGAGTGTTGTCTTCTATCAGTCCTCTGCTGTGCCAATAGAAACATATTATCCAGCACTGGGGACCCCCCCCCCCCGAGGGCCACATTCCCTTCTCTGCAACCCTCTGATGACCCAACATCAATCGTGGGGCAGAGCCAGAGGCAAAAGTAGACAAAACAATGAATGCATATTTTACATTTGTATAGTAGACTGGTTTCCATGCATACACTTTTCTTTCCTTTGTCCAGACAACCATTATCAGAAGCTGCATGCCATAAATGGTATAGGAGCCAACTCCCAGGGTCCGAGGTCCCTTTGCCCCCCCCCATAAAATATTTGAGGGAGCTAGCCCCCTCCAAAGATGATGGGCATTGCCATTCAAATGGTGTGGGTGCACCACACTGTGTGATCGATTATGCAGGGCAGGGCTTACCTGAGCCCGCCCTCCCCAATAATTTATTCAAGATGGCACCCATGATAAAGTGCATGACTCCCCCCCCAAAGAATCCTGGGAACTGTAGTTTGTTAAGAGTGATGGAAAGTGTAGCTCTGCGAGGGGTAAACTACAGTTCTCGGGGATTTAAACCCCCATGTTTTAAATCAGGGGTGTCCAACAGGTCGATCGCGATCTACCGGTCAATCGCGGGGTGTCCCCAGTTAATCCTGGTCACCCTCCCCCCCAAAAAAGCTCAACAACTTTGGCTCATCTTCCCCCCAAAAGCTCAACAACTCTGGTCAATCCAGTGGGTAGATCACTGCCAGTTTATTTATAGTGGGAGTAGATCGCTGTCTCTTGGAATTTGGACACCCCTGGTTTAAATGGATGGTGTGAAAGCAGCCAGAGTACAAGGACACACTCCAACAAGGCAAAAATATTTGGGGTACGAACCAGGGCCAGTGAAGGGTGTGGCCTGGGGAGAGCCCCAACAGTCAATGAGAAAGGCCTGAGGTGTACCCTCAAAAAAACCCTCCCTTCACCAGTGAGTTCACTGCAGGCTGCTGAATATTCCATTCAGTTATTTCCATTGCATTCTCTCCCATTCACAAGTGGATGCCCAGTCCCAAAGGGGAGAAGTCACCTGACACCCCTCTAGCCATGTCCTTCAATGCCCCCCTTTTCTTTTTCATTGCTCTGCCCTCTCCCCCTCTGCCCTCTTTTTAAAAATGGGTATATTTCCCCCCCCCAAAAAAAATTTCTAATAGAATTACTCTTATCTGCAAGTGATTTAAACCCAGAGCTTTACAGAAGATTTAAAGAGTGAGAACACCATTGGAATGTTTTAAACCAACAGAACAAGTTGCATTTTAAGAAAATAATTAACTCCCAGGGGAGGCGTGGTTCGAGGAGTAATGACAGATTCAAAGCGAGCTTTCCCCCTATATGGTGTTTTCAAATAATAAAATATCTTCGATTCCCTACTGGTGTCAGATGAGAACCTGCTAGCTTGCTAGTTGCAAGTGGATTGTCGTGGCTGTGATATTTCTCCCCCTCCCCTCTCCTGCTTTTTAGTGGGCCCATTAGGACCTTAAAGGCACAGTACACGGTAGGTAATCATCGATGCAAAGCTTTCGCGCAAAACACTGTAAATGAATTCATTTTATAGGCTTACGAACTGCTTTAAAAAATGGCCGGGATCCAAAGAACTGCTCAGGCTCAGACAAGGAGCTTGCACAAGTAGCATGTTTATCTTTAAGTATCTGAAAAGGCAGCTCTCCACCACCCTTTATACCACATCACTTTTTCTTTTAATTAAAAAAAGACATCTATTTAAAAATAATGATTATACAAAATTCATAAAGAGCATTGTTTATTAAATATGGAAGTACATAAGAAAAAATCCTGCTAGCTGCAGCTAGCACAGCATTCTATTCTCACAGTGGCCAGTGGAATGCCCATAGGAAGCCTGCAAGCAAGACTTAAGGGCAGCAACACTTCCCCCTCCTACAGTTTCCAGTACCTATTATTCAGAAGCTCCTCGCCTCTGACAGTGGAGGTGGAACACAGACACTGTGGCTTGTAGCCACTGGTAACCTTATCCTCCACGAATGGTCTAATCCTCTTTGAAAGCCATCCAGATGGATGGCCATCACTAGCTCCTGCGGGAGTGAGGCACCCAGTTTAACAATGCTCCCTTGGTAGTGGTTATAGTGTTGGACAAGGACGTGGGGATGCCAGGGTTCAAATCCCCACTCTCCCGTGAAACTTACTGGATGGCCTTGGGGCAGTCGCTGAAACTCTCACCCTTAACCAACTTCACAGGGTTGTTGTGAGGATAAAATGGGGAAGGGGAGAATTACCATACTATGTTTTTTTTATTTAATTCCAAAAGCATGTTCAAAATTAGGGGTCGTCTTATACATGGGTGGTGCATTGTGGGGCCGTGGGATTGGTTGCTGCCTCGAGTTGGAGATTGTCATTGGTGGCTTCTGCAAGAGCTGTTGTTGATTGGCTGTCACTTTGGCAATTGGGCGGGCCATTTCCTGCTTTTTTCAGCGATGGGGCAGAGGATAGGTTGCTTTGTCGATGTGTGAAGCGGCTTTGTCGGTCTGGGCTGAGGCTGAGACTTGGGAAATAATGAACCTTTTCCTGCCTCCAGTGAGCCTATACAAAACCTCTACAAATTATCTCTCTGCAAAATGTTTTTACCTTGCTGAAACACACACACATAAAGCATTGCATACGGTATTTGGGAGAAGCCACAAATGTGGGTATATAGGGTTATATCCAACTAAGGGTGAGTATTGCATTAGTTTTCCTGGTTATAATGTTAGTGTTTCTGTCCTGGTTTCTTACAATCCTTTCACACTGCATTACCTCTTGCATCATGGAACTGTGTTGTTGTTGTTTTGCTGAATATAGATCTATGTTGCACTTACTTTTGTTCATACCAGTGAGCATGGATTAAAACAAAAGCAGTCATTGACCAGCTGTCACCCTTTCTGCCCATGCCTCCTTTTATTTCCCCATGATTCCCCCATGAAAACAGCAGGCAAGAACTGTGCCAGAACACAGGCCCAAAATTTGTCACATGGGATGATGCATAAAAATGGCAGGAAAATTACAGTGCAAAACTCCCACAAACTTCTGGGCTGATGGGGTTGCAAATGGATTGTTTTCTGGAAGCAACTAACGTGGAAATGAGTGCTATACTTCTACCTGATTCTGCTAGGTTTCCAGAAGTGTCTTTAATGGTTTGTGAAAAATCACATAAAACAAGGAAGCAATCCGAAAGCATAATAAGGCGCATTCTGCACTAGCTGCAGTCTCTAGACCATCTTCAAGGGAAGCCCCACAGACATTGCGTTACAGTAGCGTATGCTGGAGGTCACCAGAGCATGGACAACTGAGGCCAGGTTGTCCAGGTCCAGGAACAGCCCAATCTGGTGAATCTGCCTAAGCCAGGCATAAGCACTCCAAGCCACCAGTCATTTGAGTGACAAGCTGGAATCTAGGAGTACTCCCAGACTATGAACCTTCTCCTTCAGAGGGAGTACAACCCCTCCCAGAATATGTCATACACTTAATTCCCAGACATGGGAACCACTTCCCCACAGCACTTCCAAATCCATGATTCTATAATCAGGATTCAGCCTCAGTTTATCAGCCCCCATCCAATCCAGCGCTTTCACAGCCTCTTCTCCTGATCCCAGTGGAATGGCAATATAGAGTTTTGTGTCCTCGGCATACTGATGACACAGTTTTCCAAATCCCCAGATGATAGCTCCCACTGGTTTCACAGAGATGTTGAATAGTATACAACAGGCACATCCAACAGGTAGGTCGTGATCTACCGGTAGATCACTGGGTGTCTGTGGTAGATCACTGGCTCCCCCCAAAGAAGCTCAATAACTTTTGCTTCCCTAAAAAAAGCTCAACGTTTTTGCCCTGCACTCCAAAGAAACAGGGCTTTCCTCCCCCCTAAAAAAGCTCAACAATTTTGACCTGAACCACCAAAAAAGGGGGGGGGGTAGATCACCGCCATTTTTTAACTCAGTGAGTAGATCACAGTCTCTTGGGAGTTGGCCACCCCTGGTATAGGAGACAGAACAGACCCTTTCTAACAAGGGTGGGGAGAAGAATCAATGACAATTGCCAATACTATTCCTTTCATGTGGGGTTTAACCAGATTTGCAGCTACATAGACCGTTTGTTGGTGGGAGTTTGGGTGGGTTGCTTTTCTTAATAGACTGTGGCCTGGAATCCTTTTCCTGTTAAGTGTTAATGAGTAAAGGTTCCGCAAGCAATTAAATTAGTGTAAAGCACCATCCCTGAGAGGTACAAGGGTTTGTGTGAGTTTACAATAATAATTTTTTTTTTTTAAAAAAACAACCATACCCATGATCACAGGCCCTGATGCCAAAACCCTCCCCATCCTGGTTTCTCCCCAGATTCTGGACTCCCAAATTACCTAATTTTGGTTTGGAAGTGGAGCCAACGTCCGAGGGTTTCTCCATTGTTCTTCCTATGGAGCATGGAGCATCTTACTGTTTCTTTACATCTTGATCAAGGAGCTGGAGTAATTCTCCTATGAAGCAAGATTTATTTTAGGATGAAAATATGAATGAGGGGTGTGCAGAGATGCACATAATGTTGCATGATGTGAAGAAAGAGGGCAGAAAGAAGTTTTTATCACAAAGCAACATGGTGGGAGACAAAAGGAAAAGCATCTTCACATAGTGCATAGTTGAACAATGAAATTCGCTAGGACCTGATTTAGTGGCATCCAATGCTAGTCTGTTCGAATGCATGTCAAAGTAGATAAATAGGTACAGCTCCTGCACCAGAAGCAGCTTAGTCATGCTGGCCACATGACCCGGAAGCTGTCTGCAGACAAACGCTGGCTCCCTCGGCCTGTAAAGCGAGCTGAGCCTGCAACCCCAGAGTCATCCACGACTGGACCTAACGATCAGGGGTACCATTACCTCTACCTAATGCTCAGAGTAAGCCCATTGATGTTAATGAATATGACTGATTTGGGCTCATTTATTCCAGTAGGTCTACTCTCCTGAGTAGGAATGAGTTGGGTACAAACTATGGTCACCGACTTAGTTTAGACAAATTCATGGACAATAAGGCTATCAGTGGCTACTATTCATGGAAGATATATGCATTACCTCTAGTCTCACAGGTAACATGCCTTTGAATACCAGTCACTGTGTAACATTTTTGTCCCCATCTTATGCTTCTGCGCTTCTCATGGGTATTTGATTAGCCATTGTAGAAAAAATGAGGCTGGACTAAATGAACCTTTGTTCTAAACCCTCCCTTTACCCCCATATTATCCATGGGCACCTACACGTGGATGAAACACAGTGAAAAACCGAAGTGTGCATGCACACGAAAGCTCATACCAAAATAAAAACTTAGTTGGTCTTTAAGGTGCTACTGAAGGATTTTTTTAACAATATTTTTGCGATTGCATGTGCAATTTTTCCAGATTGTGCTTATCTGGGTCCCCCCCCCCCCAATGCACGAGAGCCTTTCTGCTTTACTGATGCACACATAGACCCATAGAATTCCAGAGCTGAAAGGGAACCCAAGCATCATCTTGTGCAACCCCTTGCAATGCAGGAATCACAGCTAAAGAACCCCTGACAGATAGCCACCCAATCTTGGTTTAAAAACATCCAGTGAGAGAGTCCAACACCTTCCAAGGTAGTCTGTTCCACTGTCGAACAACTCTTACATAATGTTGATATGTGCATGATCTAGCCAGTGTGATCAATTGGAGATGGTTGGAACTAGAATGCCATGTACACGTCCGATGGCAGAATCCAGGGGGCAATGTGGATTTGCTGTTTCAGGACCACGGATAGCTCCAGCTGAGCAACTTGATCCAGCAAAGTTTCGGAGCAAGCAGACTGAGGCCACATTCACACCATTTTAAACAGCCACAATCTCTCCCAAAGAATTGTGCAACCTGTAGTTGTGAAGGGTGCTGAAAGTTGTTAGGAGGAACCCCACCCCCCTTATTCCCTTTGCCAGAGTGGTTTCACAGTCAATCTCTGTTCACAGGGAACTCTTGAGATTTGTAGCTCTGGAAGCGGAATAGGAGCCTCTTAACTCTCAGCGCCCTGAACAAATTCTGGATCTGGACAGCTCCCAGAATTCTTTGTGCGAAACCATGATTGTGTAAAAGTGGCATGACATCTATTTAAATGTATGGTGTTAATGTAAGCCTGAGCCTTTGTAACCCTCTGCCCTGGACTACCTCTCACAAGCTCTACACCCTTATGGCTAACAGCAGATTCCTAAAGAGCCAACGCTCTTGGCTGAAGACAGACCCCCTCCATTCCATAGCCTGCCAGCTGGTGTGCTGCTGAATCAATGATGTCTTGAAGAAAGCATTTGGATCCTCACTCTTAAGGGAAGGTGCTCGTGAGCATCTGAGCTCTGCATGTACAAGTACAAGAGGTTCTTCTGGAGCTCATTTCCATCAGCCTTAGCCTCAGTGGTCTTCTGGTCTCTAACATGGCTCTCAAAGCCCTTCACCTGGTCTGGCTCCTTGGGATTGTGAGAAAATGCATTAATTCATAACACACTATTATCCATGCTGGCTGGGCTGATGGAGGCCAACAACATCTGGAGAGCTACTGGTTCTCCATCCTTGGTGCAGAGGAACACAATAGTCATTTCTTCTTTCTTCAGCTTACTTGGACATAAATACTGCTGAAACCATCAATTCAGGGGTCACCTCCCAATATATCTGTGCATGACCTAGGTGTGAAGCATTCTGCAGAAGTAGGGTGTTTTGAAACTCATGTAGGTTCTTCCAATGTAGCTCAGTGCTGATGACGTTTGTGGGATTGTGGAGAGAGAGATATTGAGAAAGAGAGAGAGAGAGAACCCCTGATGATTCAGAAATGTTAGCATCCTTCTGGGGGCTGCTCAATGATTTATAGTCCCTTTTATACACTGTTTTCATTAACTGGCAGGCCCATTTGGTACTTCTTTAAAAGCCCTGAAGTTGTAAGGGGGGGAATGCTTAACACTCTCAGCCAATCCAAACACCACGTTGCATGGTCAAAGGCGTAAAACACATTATTATATTTCACGATTCAGCGTTATTAGGTATTGACCGAGTGATGCTTACATTTGTTCCTCAATGCCAAAAGCACGGGGAGTTCTGAACGAAGGCTTCCAGGTGCCCTCTAAGCAATGGGTCAAGAGAATCCATAAATTCCCAGAACTGGCATGGTCGTACTGGAGAATCATAGAACAGCTGGCTTGAAAGCATCAGCATATGATGAAGGTTCTCCCAGGGTGGTCACTTGGGCATCACAAGAAAAGGAGAAATACATCGCACATCAAAAATAAAAGGTAAAAAAGAGGTTGCTAATCTCACAAGCAGGATCTGAGCAGTCTCCTCTCCTGTGGTTTCCAGCATCCAGAGTAGTCATCTTTGCTAGTAGCCAGTGAAAGCCTTCTCCTCCATTAATTTGTCTAATGCTCTTTTAAAGTAATCCAAGTTGGTGGCCATCACTGCCTCCTGTGGGAGCAAGTCCCAAAATTTTTCTATGCAATGCACGAAGTCCTTTCGTTTATCTGTCCTGAATCTTCCATCAATCAGGTTCATTGGGTGTCCATGAATTTGGTGTTATGAGACAGCGAGGAAGATTTTCCTCTCTCCACTTTCTTCCTGCCTGCTTAACTTCACAAACTTCCATCATATCACCTCTTGCTTTCCTTTTCTCTAAACTGAAAAGACCCATCCAGATGTTGCAACCTTTCTTCATAAGGGAGTCACACTACCCTCTGGATAATTACGCTTGCCTTTAGTTGAGCCTTTTCCAACTCTACAATATCCTCTTGGAGGTGAGTCAACCAGAACAGTATTCCAAATGCAGTCGCACCATAGATTTGAATGGGGGGGGAGGGAAATGGAATGAAAAATGAAAGCAGGTGCTGCTTGTCGGGACATAGAAAGGGATTAGAATAAAAAGAAGCAAATAAATCACATGAAAACAAGTGAACTGAGGAAGAGGGAAGGTGAAATGACCCTGCACAGAGCTGTTTGGAAAATTTGCAGATGAAGAATCCAAGGAAAACGAGAGGAAAAGAAGGAGACAAACCAGTGAAATGAAAATAATTTGATTAAATATTGGTTTTGAATTATTAGGAAACAGAAGGCGTTTGGGAAAGATGCCAGCCATTGCCCATTCACCCCAATGCCCCCTGCTTGCAGAAGAATGACCACTTTGAAAATAAATGTCTTGCTTCAACACCAGTGTGATTGGAAAGTCCTGGGGAAATAATTCCCAGTGGTGAAAATATAGGCTTGACCAGGCATCCCCAAACTTCGGCCCTCCAGATGTTTTGGACTACAATTCTCATCTTCCCTGACCACTGGTCCTGTTAGCTAGGGATCATGGGAGTTGTAGGCCAAAACATCTGGAGGGCCGCAGTTTGGGGATGCCTGAGCTTGACAGTCAAAATGGAAGGCCCCCACCCCGGCCAGCTGCTTTCCCCCACTTGAGCTCAGGTCATTTTCCTAGTTAAAGTAAAGGGATCCCTGACCGTTAAGTCTAGTCGCAGGCGACTCTGGGGTTGCGCCGCTCATCTCGCTTTACTGGCTGAGGGAGCCGCCATTTGTCCGCAGACAATGCGCACTCCTGCCATTTACACATCACCCAAAATTAGGAAATGCATCAGCCGGAATTTGCAAAATACAAACAAAATAATAATAATAGGATTTGCATAAATTTTGCATGTCCATATTTTATATGTATAGATGCAAATTTAACAATGACTATGATTTAAACAGAAGTACCGCTCTCCACACTCAGAAAGACTGTGACCAGGTGGCTCAGTTTCCTGTCCCGTTGCTGCTAATTGTTGATGGGCAACTTCAAGGCCCTTCCTGCTCTGCCTTCCTATGGATCTTTACCTTTAAACAAGACATAGGGAGGACAGCCCTTCAGACAGAGGAGTTTCCTCTGCAAAGTAAATCCACTGGTGGGGGGTAAATTCTACTCATTTTGCACTTGAAGGCAAAATTATCAAATTTGCAGTTTCTTAAACAGCGTGAGAAGCGAAACATTGCTGTCCTTTGAGATTTGCACTTACCTGAATTTTGCAGTGCAATTCTCCCACCAAACAATGTTTACAAAAATCCATATATTAGGGTTCAGAAGTTTGAAAATAATGTACCAAAAAATGCATTATTGTACGGGAAAATGGACATCCAATGAAATTTGATTATTTACTTGTTGAATGGTTGATTACGAGGAATTCAAGGCTGTACATACCGTACTTTTCCGTGTATAACACACACCCCATGTATAACATACCCCCTATTTTGGGGGACTCAAAATTAAGAAAGGGGGGCAGTTGGAGGGAGGATTGTACAGAGTTGTTGAGCTTTTTTAGGGGGAAATGCCAAAAATCCCTTTCAGCACAGGGCAATGTCAGACACATTTCTGCCCTGCAAATTTGGCCCCTTGGAATGGGACTACTTAGAGAAGGGAACGTAGGTAAATCTGAATGGATATACTCACAAAGGGATTGTTCTCTTAGCTGGCCCAAAGCGAGGATATTTTATGGCACTGATGATTTTTTCTGGCCTTTGAAACTCAAACCACATGTTCAGTGTTTTGAAAATTTACACATTGTACTGGCACAGCTTCCTTGGCTGAAAAGTTTTCTTTTCTTTTTTGCCTCCAAAGGGGAAAAGGAGCTTAAGGGAGAGGATCCGGGAAAAGACTCAGATGAGCATTTTGCCTGCAGATTGGCGGCCGGGGTTCCAAAACACCACCAGTCTGCACTGATTTTTCAAGGCGGTGTTAATGACTACCTCGATGACTAGAAAATTTAAACCAGCATCCATCTGCCCGGAGCAGAAGAAAAAGTAAAGAAGTGGATCACATTTTCGTTCTTTGGGACTTTGGGGTGCAAAGCAATACGTGACTGTTATCAACTGTTGCAGCAGATCCAAATGCATTTCCTCAAAGGACCTCAAAGGACCTCATCCGTTACTACAGGGATGGGAAACCTCGGGACCAGGCCCCAAATGTACTCTGAGCCTCTCATTATTCTTCACAATGCACAATTACCCCACATTTGTGCTGTGTCATTGCTCTTTTGCTGCACCTTTGCTGCCAACAACTGTGAGGACTAGGGGGATGGCTCCGCTCCACCATCTTTTCCAATAGCTCCAAGGGTTCCTCAGCAAATCTCCACAAAAGAGGACCCTCAAGGGGACCCTCCGCTATGTTTCCAGGGGACTGCTCATTCCACAAGTTTGTTAGGAGCATACCCCCCTAAGGACTCCATCTCTGGCACCAGGCCAGGACTAGGCATGACAATTTCTCACTGTTCTCATGAGTTCCATGTGTTTAAAGGAGGAGAGCCTTAAAGATGGAGAACAGAGTAGACAGATGGTGACTAAGATGGCAATTTCGTCCTTGCATGATGCCTTTCTTCTCCTCCTCCTGAAATATTCCCTCCCAGGTGTGTTCTTGCCAATGCCAAGTATGTTCATTAGAAAATTGGAGAAAGAACCACACGTTTTTATGCTATAGAAACAGCTGATATAATTAGAGAGCTAATGAAGGCATTTCAGAATATTTTTTTAGTGGTGCAGGGGGGGGGGGAGGTTGTAGAATTGCTATGAAATTTCATTTCGCCCTTTTAACAAGCACATTCTCCAAACAGGGACTCTGTGTCTTCGAGGCAGCACACGGCTGGCATTGTGCCAGGGGGGCTTTTAATGGAGTAACAGATTAAAAGCACACGTTTTAAAGGGGTCTCCAGAAACAGCCTGTAACATCAAACCGTATTAGCCACCCTAACATCTGACTCTTTCTTCACAAGCAAAAGGCTGTTTCAGATGAGCAGATGCCATGAGCTCCATTCCATTATTATTTTTTGGGGGGGCAGGCTCTGCCCTACAGTCCCCTGCCCCCAGGTTGTTGTTGTTTTTTAACTTGAAAAAAACTTTTTATTATTGCTTTTTAAAAACAACAACAACAACAACAACAACAACAACAACAACAACAACTCAGCAATCATTTTGACAAGTTTGGCCAACATGCTAAACACAAGAACTGCAGTGCCTTCTGGGCAATCATCTGGGGACCACATAGAGTCACGGAACTGTAGAGCTGGAAGGTATCCCAAGGGTCATCTAGTCCAACCTGCCTGCAATGCAGGAATCTAGTGGTGGGTGGAGCCAAAGGGGAAATAGTGGGCAGAGCAACAAATGTAAATTTTACCTTTGTCCAGTAGGCTAGTTTTTACATACACACACACACACACACATATCTCTCTATCCTCCACCTGAAGAAGTAAAAGAAGCATTAAAAGCTGGTTGATGCAACACAGATCTGCTTTTTAAAATAAGTGAACATCTGAAGAAGAAGGTTTAAATGCTTGTGGGTATATATGTCAGAACATCTGCTGCTGCTATATCCACTCTTGCATATATATTTAAACTGGACCTTCCAACCTTTTTGGAATCAAGAAGTCTCTTAAATCACCCGGACTTCCAAACAAGACCACAAAACATTTTTGGAACATTGTTCTCAAACCACATCAGCAACCCCCTTCCTCCACTCCTCAACAGGAGGTGATATTTGCAGTACTGGAACAGTGTAATGATCCTCGCTCCCGAGGGGACAATTTAGGTCAACCATGTTACTGACGCAGATCCAATTTGCTGCCAAATATTTTTTTTTACAAAGCAGTGAGATTTCCTTCTAGAAGGGTCCCGGTGAGCAATGCAGGCATGAGATGCAAAATCCATCTCCCTCACATGTCATTTCTGATTTGTTACCCACTTTTGAGATCTACAGTTTGTGACTCTTCCTCTTGGTCATAATTGAAGCCAAGGTCATCAACACGGTGGCTTCATGCACCTGTCTAAAACCCCTGGAGTATTGCTGCCAGCCAGTGAAGACAATATTTGATTCAGCTTGTCCTTTGATTCAGCTTGTCCTTCTGATGTTGGTGGCTGAACCTTAGTCTCTCTGCATGCAAAGCAGGGAATCTGCTGTTGAGCCTTACTAACACCATAGGGACGTGGCTAAAGGGGAAGAGTTATCAAGAGCTTAGAGCAGGGGTCAGCAAACCTTTTCAGCAGGGGGCCGGTCCACTGTCCCTCAGACCTTGTGGGGGGGGCGGACTATATTTTGGGGGAAAATATGAAGCAACTCCTATGCCCCACAAATAACCCAGAGATGCATTTTCAATAAAAGGACACATTCTACTCATGTAAAAAACACCAGGCAGGCCCCACAAATAACCCAGAGATGCATTATCAAAAAAAGGACACATTCTACTCATGTAAAAACATGCTGATTCCCAGACTGTCCGCAGGCCGGATTTAGAAGGCAATTGGGCCGCATTCGGTCCCCAGGCCTTAGTTTGGGGGACCCCTGGCTTAGAGCCTCTGCATGCAGAAAGTCCTAGATTCAATCCCCGACATCTCCAGATAGGAATAATAATAATAATAATAATAATAATAATAATAATAATAATAATAATAATAATATATTATTTATACCCTGCCCATCTGGCTGGGTTTCCCCAGCCACTCTGGGCGGCTTCCAACCAAATATTAAAAACAGTAGAGCATCAAACATTAAAAAATTCCCTAAACAGGGCCGCCTTCAGTTGTCTTCTAAAAGTAAAATAGTTGCTTATTGCCTTGACATCTGCTGGGAGGGCGTTCCACAGGGCGGGTGCCACTACCCAGTAGGCTCTCTGTCTGGTTCCCTGTAACCTCAATTCTTGCAATGAGGGAACTGCCAGAAGGCCCTCGGCGCTGGACCTCAGTGTCTGGGTAGAACAATGGGGGTGGAGATGCTCCTTCAGGTATACTGAACCGAGGCCGTTTAGGGCTTTAAAGGTCAGTACCAACACTTTGAATTGTGCTTGGAAACGTCCTGAGAGCCAGTGTAGATCTCTCAGGACTGGTGTTATGTGGTCCTGGCAGCCACTCCCAGTCACCAGTCTAGCTGCCGCATTCTGGATTAATTACAATTTCCGGGTCACCTTCAAAGGTAGCCCCATGTAGAGCGCATTGCAGTAGTCCAAGCGGGAGATAACCAGAGCATGCACCACTCTGGCGAGACAGTCTGCGGGCAAGTAGGGTCTCAGCCTGCGTACCAGATGGAGTTGGTAGACAGCCGCCCTGGACACAGAATTAACCTGTGCCTCCATGGACAGCTGTGAGTCCAGAATGACTCCCAGGCTGCACATCTGGTCCTTCAGGGGCACAGTTGCCCCATTCAGGACCAGGGAGTCCTTCACACCTGCCCACCTCCTCTCTGAAACCCTGAGGTGCCACTGCTAGTCAGGATAGGCCATTCTGCGCTAGATGAACCAGTGGTCTGCCTTGATAAAAGACAGCTTCCTGTGCTCCTAAATCTCTTCTTCTATTCAGTTCCAGCTCTATCAAAACTTGCAACCATATAGTACTTAGCCAGCCTACCAAAGAACCTAGTATTTCACGAGCGAGCGCACACAGACACAGAAACACCCCAAAGTTCTGATTCGGTGAAACAACAACCATTTCTCTTACAATACCATGCATTCATTACTTTCCTTTAAAAAAATGGTGTACTGTGTCTGGAAAACAGGAAGTAAGTAATAAATCTCTAGTTTAAAAGCCATCTGATGCCTGCAGACCAGATATGTTCTCAATCAGTAGTCAGGCACTAAATAAACATTTATATACGGCAACTGCTCTCAACCAGTCTGACCTTGGACTATTACAGGGCACATAAAGAGGAAATTTGTTTAGTCCTGTAAAAGTCCAAGCAATATATCAATAGATTATTAAAAAAATAGGACCAATGTGGGCTAATGGAGTCTATTGATTTTAATAAGGATAAGTATATAGGATTTAAAGATAAGAATAGCATAGGGCACCCCTTGGCGATTGCCCATTCATAGGTATCTGCTAATCATAACCTCAGTTCATTTCATGGAAAAAAGCAATAGGACAGCTTTTGATTTGATAAAGTGTTTAGCAGTTCAGCCAGCTGGAGGAAGCCCTGAATTTTAGGGTTTTGTGACTCACAAATAAAAGGTAGAATAGATTCTCATTTTGGGGTCCCCCCCCCAAAAAAAGAAAACTTTGCCTTTTTAAGCCTACAAGTATAATGCATCCATTGTGTTAGGATATTAGTCATTCCTTTAGTTCATGCAAAACTGGCATAAAGGTCTTTGCAAAATTATTTCTAAATGCACATTTCAGCAATTGTCTGTTTGCCTTAGGTAACATTTCCTTCGCAAATATATTGGTTTCCTACCTACTGTCCGCTAAGGCAGGAATTCTCCACACATGTCCCATTAGACATAAATGATTGATTTTATATTTCCAAAAAGTTAAAAGCTTAATTTCGGGGTTGTTTTTTTTAAAAAAAGCTCTATATTGTTCTGCATTCATAGCACCAATAGCCGTCAGATCTTAAGAATTTTGCAGGCAGCATTCTAGAGAATCCTTATGTTTTAAGGCTTATCAGATGCCGTACTGGAGGACTTGAAGTGCTACCTAAGAACTGTGCTCCCCCGGGGGTACTCAAGGGTATGCAGTACTGGCAACTCTTTTATGGTTAAAAAGTGTGACACTTACCGTAACAATTTCATGGTGAGTACAGGCACCTTTTTTTCCTAGAACAAAAAGCAATGCCTAAGAGGATACAAAGATGCATTGGATTTTTTAAAAAAATGTGTATGCAAGAATATGCACCACCCAACCACCTCTTTGCATCTCCACCTCTTAACTATTTTAAGGTAGGGAAGAGCTAGAAAAAGCCCCCTGCCACTCTATTTCATTATGAAAATGTGGATTTTGAAGTTTTTCTTGACCTAATACGTAAAGGTATTGCCCTCCAAAAGACCTTGAACCAATTTATCTGCAATTTGACAGGCTTGGTCCACTCTGGAGAGCAGAGTGAACCTCTAAATTTCATCTATTTTGGCCTGAAGAGGAAAAAGTCATTTTTAAATTCCACTTACACTGAATGGGGAATATTGGGATTTGGTCTATACAGAGCTGCTTAGAACTCAGTACATAGACTGAAGTGGAGAGAGCATGGAGTGACTCGGAAAGAGATCAGATTTTTTAAAAAACATGCAGATAAAGGGAGAAAATTGGATTTCAGGGCCATGCACAGCAGATAGATAATCACAGTGTACACACACACACACACACACACACACACACACACACACACACACGTGATTCTCTCTCTCTCTCTGTGTGTAAATAATAATAATAATAATAATAATAATAATAATAATAATAATAATAATTTATAATTTATACCCTGCCCATCTAGCTGGGCTTCCCCAGCCACTCTGAGCAGCTTCCAATCGAATATTAAAAACACAATACAGCATTAAACATCAAAAACTTCCCTAAACAGGGCTGCCATCAAATGTCTTTTAAAAGTAGGATAGTTGTTTATTTCCTTGACATCTGAAGGGAGGCCGTTCCACAGGGTAGGCGCCACTACCGAGAAGGCCCTCTGCCTGGTTCCCTGTAACCTCGCAGTGAGGGAACTGCCAGAAGGCCCTCGGTGCTAACTAGATCTCAGTGTCTGGGCTGAACAATGTGGGTGGGAGGAATGTGGAATCCTGAATCTCCACCCAAAGCAAGAGCAAGAGACAGAAAAGGCAGGTTAACGGGTAGAGTAAGTCGAAAGGAGGAGGGGCAGCCAGGGCAGGGGGCTTCAGAGGTGGGCACTGCAACAAAGGGCATTGGTCTCCTTCCCGCAAGCCAGGCAGTGAGTCACGTATCTCAGGTATCATCCACCAATCATTCAAAGCCCTAGGTCGGATGCCTACCTCAGAAACGCAACACATCCAGCACACTGATTGTGGCTCTCATTTGTCAGAAGGAGCTAGGGGACCACTCCCCATTAAAGGGGAGGAGAGTCTTTAAAAGCTGAGCTGCCATTAGAACTGTGTCCGCTCTTTCCATCATGGGAAGCTGACCAGCTTCACTGCTTCATTGTAAGTCGACTGAGATCTCTGTGTTGTTAGTCCTTAGGACACAAGTAGGTTTTGAAGTCATCGTGTTCCTTTTTGCTTTTAGTATTTCATTCGGACCATGATGTCCTCTTGTCTATATCCTTAAAGTGGGCAGGGCAAAAGGTGAGACTTTTCTTGGTGCAGTAAATGACAGTTCCACCATGCAAATCAGAGGTTTCCACAGGGACACCTTTCCATCCAGTAAAGCAAGAGGCATTCAAGCCATGTTATGAAAAACAAACAAACTGGAGAAGGGCCAATGAGGGCTGTGGCCTGGAAAAGCGGCGTGACCTAGGGAAGAGTCTCAGGGGCCAGATTAGAGAGTCCTGGGACATGGCATTTGGGCCCTGGCTCTGAGGCTCCCCATCCCCGTTGAACTGAACACTCGCCATCTCGAAATGTGAAATCCTGCCTCTGATCCATCCATATCCACCCTCTGCTCATTTGCCAAAGTTCCCTCCTCTTTTCCAACCTACAGCTCAACATAACCTTTTCAAGCAAAGCTTGTGCTTACAATAACATTTAAAATGTTTTTAATACCATAAATATATAGGAATTTGAAGGGTTCCCCTCCCTATTTATTTATATTTTTTTAAAAATAATCTCTCTGTTCTTAGCTAAATAATAATTTGTTAATAGCTAAGCCTTCGGTGCTCCCGGTTCTTAATAACAGTGGCATCCGCACTTGTTTTCTGAGTCGGGAGAATAAAGAAATGCACGTCAGAACTTTTACAGTAGATTTCAAATCCCTGTTCATTAGCCCCCTGACAGTCGAAATAGCACCCTTGGCAAATGTTGACTCCTTTGCAAATTACAGTAATTTGTAATTATCAGCTCCAGTGTTAATGAGGCTTGATTGCAGAGAAGGTGTGAGGCCACCTGTACATGTCGTTTACATTTGGAAACCCACTTAAGCTCACAGTCCATTTTGAGAATGTCTCAAAGGTTAAAAAGAAATGGACTTTTTTTCTGTTGTTTTGCAAACTCCTTTGGAGATTTCAATTTGTTACCTGGAAACCAAATGTACCCACAAAGTACTTACTGGGTCCATTGTGCCATTCCCATTTGTTCCTCCCTCGATCAGCTGTTGCTTCCTCGCAGTCCTGATACTGATCTTGGTCCAGGAGCTGAGCTTATTAATTAAGGAGAGTGGCACCTGAATGAGTCTGCTTGACCTTTTAATGAGCATTATTTTGGTAAAACTCCACAGGACTTAAATTGTGTCTTTCATGTAGTTAAAGGATAATGTTCGCTGTGGGAGCATGGAAGGGGGCATAAGGGGGATAATAAAACTTTTTTAAAAAATTCTCTCCAAAAAGAGTGATTACGCACCCCACCAAGGCTACATCTAGATACCTGGGATCACAACACAAAGATCTTGACATTTAAAGGGTTAGATGTTGTGAATCTCTCTCCTGCAACACAGCAGGCTTTCAGAGGTATGATTGATCTCAAACGGTGTTCAGAGAACAGCCTTCCTGAGTGCTTGTTTGGGTGACAGAACACCATATTTGGGATTCCATGGGGGGCTTCGGGGAATGGCAAGTACTTTCTCCATTGGGACAGCCTTGTGCTGACAGCAGAAGACCAGCCATGTAGAGTGAAGAGTTCATACAGCTGATGTGCCAGCTAAGGCTACTGCGAAACTGAATCTTACTCGATGAGACTTTCATGTGAAACTTTGGGTAAGGTCCGTGCACACAGCAGAAGGAGGCAGCAGCGTTCTCCCTCCACTGTTGAAGACAATAGGCCTCTGAAGAGCAGTTGCTGGGAATAACAGGCGTACTGCTGCCCACTGGCTCTGATCGCAAGCATCCCATAGGCGTCTGGTATTCTTATCTTCTCATGCACATTAGATCCATCAGCACCCTGTTGCATCTTTCTCATACTGTGAATGTCACACACAGCCCTGTACATCTGTGAACATGCCCTTAACTTCCTTAACACCCTTAACTCAGGGTGTCTTTCACATTTGCTCCTCTTCTGGATTGCCATAAATTGCAAGTGAGGGTAGACATGCAAACCTTCTTGCCAGGCCTGATTAGCTCAGTGCCCCCTTTAAGGACAGTCAGGTCCAGGCGCTGAAGTCATACAGATAGTCATATATCTCACTTAAAGATGATCCATAGGAAAAGATTCCTTAAATGAAGCAATATTTATTATAATGTGTCCTTCATTTTATAATTAAACACAACTCATACCTTACATCAGGCACCCCCAAACTGTGGCCCTCCAGATGTTTTTGGCCTACAGCTCCCATGATCCCTAGCTAACAGGACCAGTGGTCAGGGATGATGGGAATTGTAGTCCAAAACATCTGGAGGGCCAAAGTTTGGGGGTGCCTGCCTTACATCATGTTTATCAGGTGAGGTCACTTTAACCACACAGCCTTTCAGGAACATGGAGCCTAGCACGCTCCAGCCTGCAAAAGCTGACAACATCTCCCTGCAGCTGCCTTGGGAGGAGGGAGCCTCAGCCAAGAGCTGCCCAAGGTCTTGATTTTTGCACCTCCACTGTCTTTTTCAAACAGTGCTGTTTCCCCCCAGGAGACTCAGTTGCCCACAGAAAGGGACAGTTCTCATCAGGCTTGTAACACCACCCTAGAGGGAGCTCTCTAGAAACTTTCTTCTGTCAGTTTTATCACTTACTCAGGTGTTCCCTTGTGAAAGGAAGTGGGAGAGGATTGTTGGGAACCTCCCCTGAGTTCAGCAGAGAAGGAGTGGCAGAAGCTTCGTTAAGGTTGGGACGCTTTATTGATGCTTCATATTTAAGACAATGCTCTGTAGTGTTGCCAGAAGAGTCCATCGTAGCTGGGGAGCAGAAGGAATGTAGTTTCCAGTGCCTCTTGGTTCAACAGGTTGAACACAGAGGTACCGTATAAACTACACCTTTTATGCCACGCTGAGGCAATGGGTGATCTGCACAAGGAGCTAAGGCTTCAAAATGAGGCCTCTGTCACTCTTGCTGGCATCTCCAATCCTCTGTTCCCCCTTTCTCCCAAAACTTAGGTTTGTGAAATAGACTCGGAGTCGAGAGTGAATTTCATGCTCTTTATTCGGCTTGTAGTAGCAATAGAAGAAGAAGAGAAGAATGGCTCTTCCCCCAAAACGTATGCTTATGTACATTATTTACACAATGGGCTGTGCGTGATTGGCTACTTCAGGGCTGCACCTGTGGGCCAATCAGGTTGCGGATTGACTTCTGCCAGCAGCCTGATTGGCTGCTCCTGCATGATGCATACGTCACACTACGGAGCGGGTTGTCGGGGGGCGGTGCTCCAGTGCCCGGATCGCTGATGCCTCTTGCCGCTCTGCCTGAGCAGGAAGAAGCACAAAGCGTGCCTCAAGCCGATACACAGCACACTTTGTGCTTCTTCCTACTCAGGCGGAGTGGCAAGGGGCGTCAGCGGCCACCGCTGATGCTGCTCTCTGGCCCGCCCCTTGCCTCCACCCCACCAGGAAGAAGCGAGGGGCGAGGCCAGCAACATTGGGGCCTCCGCGATGGCAGTCGCGCCGCCGCTGCCACGGTAGCAGCAGCCGTCGGTGGAGGTGGTGAGGGGGCGCCACGCTACTCCCCGCAGAGTGGAGCCCGGGGTGCCCCGCCCCCACCCTCCTATTGCGATGCCCCTACAGATTCACTTCTGCCAGCAGCCTGATTGTCTGCTCCTGCAGGCCAATCAGCTTGCTGATTCACTTCCACCTGGAGCTGGATTGAGTGGCTCCTGCGGACCAATCAGACTGCTGCATTCTGGATCCTCTCGTTCTAGGATTCAGCTCAGTACATAACACCTTGCAAAGAGAAAGAGGAAACCAGTAGCCTGGAGGTCTGCGAGCATGCAAGTGAGGCCATGTGGACTTCTGAGAGGGCTTGGACTCAGTTCATACTATTTCAGGGTTTTCTGATTTGAGGAGTTCCTCCTGGGGGGAAACCTACTCTGCCCAGTTTTGAACATTGGTGCCATCCAATGAGAAAGGATGGAATATTTCAGCAAGAGATGCTCTTTACAGAGCCAAACTGAAATTACGCAAGATTTGTATTCAACTCCAGCTCAAAAGCACAACCCTGGTGAGCTGTGGCTGATGCAAACCTTTGCATTTCTCATGAAGGAGTGGGTGATCTGATAGGAGGAAACAGCAGCTAAAATTACCCCCATTCAGTTGCCATGTGCTTTTAAACTCCTTGGATTGGATGGATCTTCTAATGTGTGAAAGTAATGTAAGAACTTCTTCCTGTTTTGTGTACTCCCCCTCCCCCCTTTTTTAAAGAGAAAGCAGCCTTGCTAGTCTAGGAAGGATTTCTCCGTGACAGGCACTTGAGTAAAGCTGGTGTTTGAATGGCTGAGGGGAAGTCAATAAAGCATGGCTAATTAGAGAGCAAATTGACATTCATAAGCTGCCATTTAACATGACTCTAGTAAACAGTGTAATAGACGTTTAATGCACTGGACAGGGCTGGCATTGCCCAGCTTGAATAATGGAAAAGGACCAATTGAGCAAATTTGAAGCTCAAACAATCTGCTTAGCGGAGGTCATTGAGGAGCCCAGGGCTATTATGGGTTCGTTTGGCAGGGCTGTGTTTAAAGAATGTGCGAGAACGGATGGCAAGAAATCCACATAATGGCAAATGAAGCCAGTTTACTAAGTGCACCTGGTGATAAGGCACAGGAGGGCAAACACTTCAGTGATGCTAAGAGGCGGAACCAGAGTTTTCAACATGCCACAAGCCTATCAGCGCAGCCAGATGCTTGGATGGGTGGTCTTCCCCATTGTTGACGTGTTCTCTTCCCTGGGGGCCCTTGCAGCTGACAAGATGTCCATCTTTTTGTCTTGACCACATGGAAAACAAAACAAAGTAAACTTGGGGATGGTTAATGAAGGAGAAAGTATAATAAGCATGGCTGCCCTGCTTCATCTCATGCGTTTCCATTGCATCCAATGCAAGTTCGACTCAAAGAAGACCAATTGAAATTAATGGACATCACTGGTTTCTGTTGATATTATCTGAGTAGGACTAACACTGGACACAACCTCATGAATGTACTTCCCTCACCCCATTTAAGATATATAGAAGCACATACATATGCATCAGTAAATTGAACTCAACAGGATTTACTGAGTAGACAGTATGCTATTCATTCATTTTTTCAAATCATTTTAGTAGGCATTTGCATCAGATTCAGATGAATCCTGAGATGAAGTGGGGTGCCTTAGAGGGCTCTTTCACCACATTCTATTTCTTGCTTTTGTCAGGAGTGAAGGTGGTTGGTATCCATTGCAGCTAGCAGGAAGGCCAACACTGGGTGGAGCCAGAGCCAATGAAAGGCGGAGCCAGCTAATTATAGTTTTGCCTCCATCCTTCTTCCCGTTGAGTCCTACAAAGGCAAGGCAGACTAAGGAAGAGGAAGAGGACAACCAGGGCAACTCCCTGGGCTAGTTGTAATTTAGAAAGCAGAGAAGTAGGGTCTGGTAGAGGGCAGACTGAAGTTGGTGAGACACTGCTCTATTTGCTCCACCAGCAGCCCTTTGAATCATAGAACTGTAGAGTTGAAAGGGACCCTGAGGACCATCTAACCATAATTGTCACCAGAGGCCCTTCTTTGTGTGCCCCCCTCCACACAAGAATGGGTCTTTTCAGTGGTGGCACCCCACTTATGGAATGCTCTGTCCAGATAGGCTCACCTGGTGCCATCGTTACATATCTTTGGTTTTTAATTATCCATGGTCTCTGTGAGTGGGTGGGATACTTTGATCTGGCTTTTAAAAAATACAGCCATCTTTAAGATTTTTCTTTGTGTTCTTGGATGCCGGTTTTAATGTATCCATCAGTTTCCCTGGCAGATGATGAGCCAGGCTGCAACAATACATTTCTCTGTGCTCTGCTTAGAACTTAGCTGGTCACTAGCTGTGCAGTATCTGGAACTCTGGGGGGGTCACATCCAATGTTTTCTGCTAGGGCTGCCATACGTCCGGATTTTCCCAGGCACATCTGGGAATCGGGCAGCATTTTGGTGTCAGGCCAGATTTTCATGAAGTTGATTAAAATGTCCAGGAAAACCCGTACATATGGCAAGGTCAACAACTTTGTCCGAATTTTCACTTTTGAGAATATGGCAACCCTATTTTCTGCCCACTGGCGCAAGAACCCTGAAACTCAAACACCATCTAATTCAGCCAGCTGCTCTGTAGAAAATCTACAACATAGAATCACAGAGTTGAAAGGGAGCTCATAGACTTGATGGCTTGTCACAGATACATTGAGATGACGTGTGTGTATCTGTGCTGCGAAGTCTTCCACACAGTATGTTGCCCAATGCATTATCGTACAGCATTATGGATGAACTAATTTAACATCATAAACACAGACAGCTGAGGATGATCATATTGATAACTTGCCTAAACTGCTTAGCGCTCACAGATTAAGTAACCACACACAGCTAAATGGCTCGAGCATCATCATGATGAAGGACAAGCTTGGGGAAGCATTGATTCATGAAATCAGTGACAACAGGCTTCCTATCTAATTGGCTACCCTTCGGTACGCCACGAAAGCGTGTGAATAGTATGTGACTCATCGCTAAGTGACAGCCAATATCCAGCAGATGTTTGCCGGTGTATTACCCTTTCTGCAAACAAGGGGTAATAACCAGGAGACCTGCACATAATGAGAAATTATATAGAAGTTAGACACCAGCAGCCAACAATTGGGTGTCCTGTTCCAAATGTTTACTTATTTATTTGAATTTCATCCCCCTCACATAACCTTTTTGCACATCCTCAAAGCAGTTTACAAAATGAGGCCCTCATAATGAAAGCTAAGAAACCTCTTATAAGTATAATGTTGGGAGCCCAAATGATGATGCTGTTCTGAAAGATTATCCTTGCACCTATCCCCTTTCTTGCCTCTGATGAATTAAGACAGTATAGAATCTAGTGATTCCCAAACTTTTTCAAGCCACCACCCCCTTGTTTCCATAAACTCATACCTAGTCCCGCCCCCACAGGTGGCATTGTGGGTTAAACCACAGAGTCTAGGGCTTGCTGATCAACAGGTTGGCAGTTCGAATCCCAGCAATGGGGTGAGCTCCCGTTGCTCGGTCCCAGCTCCTGCCAACCTAGCAGTTCGAAAGCACGTCAAAGTGCAAGTAGATAAATAGGGACCGCTCTGGCGGGAAGGTAAACGGCGTTTCCGTGTGCTGCTCTGGTTCACCAGAAGCAGCTTTGTCATGCTGGCCACTTGACCCGGAAGCTGTCTGCGGACAAACGCTGCCCCCCCGGCCTATAGAGCGAGATGAGCGCCGCAACCCCAGAGTCGGACACGACTGGACCTGATGGTCAGGGGTCCCTTTACCTTTAACTTTAGTCCCCCCCCCCTACCCTATAAAAGCATTCTACATAATGTTTGCATGACCCCCTAAGGCAGATAACAACACAATAAAACTCAAAACAGCAACTCAAAAAATCCATTTAAAGCTATTTAGTTTAATTAATTCAACAACAACTTTATCCAGTGATGTCACCTTTTCAAAAACCTGGTAGTCCTTTACACCTCCAGCACCACACTGCTGCCCCATTGCCAGGGGCATAGGAAGGGGGCAGTGGGTGCGGTCTGCCCCACGTGCCATCCCGGGGGGGGGGGTGACATCATCGCCTCGCCCCCGGATGCTTGCCATGGGCGGCACACCCCAGGACACTCGCCACAGGTGGTGCACCCCCACAGGATGCTCACAGCAGGTGGTGCAGCCCCTGGGACACTCACCCCACCCCCCTGGGATGCTTGCCATCCCCCCGCGGGTGGCTAGCCCTGCCACCTGGCTGCATGCCACTCTGGGTGCTGGAGCAGCTAGCTTCGCCTCTGCCCCTTGCCTCTTAGCACTCCACTAGTTAATCCCCACCCCACCCTCTAGGAGTGGTATTTTGGGCACTACTGGTCTAGATCCACTAAAGCCACTCAGCAACCAGGACAGATATGTTAATTTCTTTCCATAATTGTCCTGACCAGCCAGCAAGAAAATTAGGTGCTTATGGCTTGGAATGGTTGAATCTGTCAATTTCACTTTCTCATTCTTCCAATCTCAAGTTCGGTTTTCTACATCTCCACAACAGTTTGTGGTCATTATTCTTAAGTCTTCATGGAAATTAATCAGCACCCTAGTGCACGTTTTCTGTAATATCCACATCTTTGGCAAGCCATTTCCCTCAATATCATGCATTTCTATATATTACAGTCGTACCTTGATTCGCAAACGCTTTGTGAGTTGAACGTTTTGGTTCCTGAATGCCACAAACTCAGAAGTGAGTGTTCCGGTTTGCAAATGTTCTTTGGAACCCAAACATCCAATGCGCCTTGGTTTCCAAATGTTTTTGGAAGTCGAATGGACTTCCAGAACAGATTCCATTTGAGAACCAAGGTATGACTGTACAGTGGTACCTCGGGTTACAAACGCTTCAGGTTACAGACTCCGCTAACCCAAAAATAGTACCTTGGGTTAAGAACTTTGCTTCAGGATGAGAACAGAAATCGTGCGGCAGCGGTGGGAGGCCCCATTAGCTAAAGTGGTACCTCAGGTTAAGAACAGTTTCAGGTTAAAAACGGACCTCTGGAACAAATTAAGTTCTTAACCAGAGGTACCACTTTATTTAGGCACACTTGCGTATAATATACACATTTTTGTACACATCACTTGGTTGAAGGGCTGTATTTCAAAATTAGGAGAAGTGCAAATTTCAGAGGATAGCTGCATTTCATTCCGCGTAGTGTTTCAGAAAGTGGGGATTGGTTAAGTTCACATTCAAATACAAGTTGAACAGAATTGATCCCTCACCAGTGGTGTCTGCTGTGAGTCATTGTTATTGAAAATGTCTTATACTTTTGTCCTTCCAAACTTGCCTAGCTAGCAATGCTTCCAGAACAGGGTCCAGCTTTTCTGCCAGGAAAACAGTTGGGCAGGTGGCGATCATTTTGTGTGGATTTCTAGAAGTGGTTTTTATGTAATGTGAAAGATGACATCAAACGTGGAGATTGTCAGATGAAGGAATGGCAGGAAAATGCTATCTAAATGCAGCTGAAATCTGGTCCAAGAAGAGACTCATTTAATAGCCAACTTAGTTGCACTAGCCCCTTCATGAGCCAGCGAACATGCACAACCAGAAAGACACATAGTTGGCAGGGTTACTTATTCCTCCTTAGTTCTCATCTTTGCTCAGTCCTCAGCCTTCATCTCTTCCCCCACATCATAGACACAACTCCTGCATCATGGGGCCTCAGCAAGGAAGAGGTGACTCCTAAACATTTCCTTAAAAGCTCTGCACCTTTAGTGATGTTCAGTAGATTTAGGCAGTATTGTGTGCCCCCCCTTCTCCATCCATGTGTGTTTGGCTTTATGTGCTGTCTTCATATTTAGATGTTCTTTGAGTACCTAGAATGATGAGTGATTTTTCAGATGCTTGGTCCTGGATGCCCATCAACAAAGCTTATCCCCTCGCGGCTTCAATCAGCCCAGCAAAAACAAAACTGAAGTATGAAACATAAGATGTTTATCTTGCTGGGTATCCATTTCACCTCGGCAAAAACAGTCGGGAAACAAACAGCAATCAATCCTGCCATGTCCGTTACAAAAAGAGAGAGTCGTGTTTGTTTCAAATGGCTTCTATAAGTAGGGGAAAATGAAACAGGACTGCATCAATTAAAAAGTGCTGGAGAATGTTGACTTGGCGTTGAGTAGTCACTATGGGACCCAAAGGTTATTTTTAACTGTTACATTCTTTCCTGTGAGTTTTTCTTCAGGGGTGCACATGCCAACTGTCAAGTCCTAACAATGACAGAATTGGTGATGGTGGAAAGCCTGATTACACATTGAACTAGTGTTGAAGGTTCTTCCATCTTTAGGCAAGAATAAATAGGTACACAAAGTAGGATGGGGGGCACCATCATTGAGAGTAGCACATATGGAGAATATCTAGGAGACTTAGTAGGCCACAAGCTTAACATGAATTAACAGCATGATGCAGCCGCAAAAAGAGCTAACGCTATTCTAGGCTGCATCAACAGAAGTATAGTGTCCAGATCAAGGGAAATAAAATCACCACTCTATTCTGCCTTGGTCAGATGCTACTTGGAGTACTGTGCCCAGTTTTGGGTACCACAGTATATGAAGGATATTGGCAAGTTGGAATGTGTGCAGGTGAGAACAACCAAGATGATCAAAGTTTGGAAATCAAGCCTTATGAGAAATGGTTGAGGGAGTTGGGTATGTTTAGCCTGGATGACAGAAGACTGAGATGAGATATGATAGCCATTTTCAAATATCTGAAGGGCTGTCTCATGGATGATGAAGCAAGTATATTTTCTGCTCTTCCAACAAAATATCCAGAAGAACTTTATGATGTTAAGAGCTGTTCAACAAAGAAACAGACTATGTCTGAAGGTGGTAGACTCTCCTTCATTGGAGGGTTCTAAACAGAGGGTGGCTGGCCATCTTCTTGGGATTCAGATAAAATAAAACTGAACCAAGTTGCATAAGAACCATCCAAATTCTTGTTATTCCTTTGTTCATTTCACCAGTCCACTTCTTTGTCCCAAAGCAGTATAAACCAAACCTCTAGCAGATCTCTGCTGCAAGATCTCGAGACTTTAGTGATCATAAGTCTCAAGGATATCACATGGTAGGTGAAGTGGTCTTTTAAAGAGACATCCTTGGCATCTGCAACCTAAATGGTAGGAAGTGCAAACTTGGGGTCCAGTAATGTCTACCATTATTGTGTGGGAATTGTTATTATCACAAGGTTGAAGATATATCCAGAGTGGGATGTTCTAGTTTTCTTGTTTTGTTGACTTTAATTATATAACACAGCTGCAAAATAGCAATAAAGACTTCACATTAAAAAAAGGAATTGATGATCATTAACTTGGATCCATTAATTTCAATGGGTCTACTCTAAGAAAGACTTGATTGGCTGCAATTGGCTCCAGTCTTTATTGACTTTATTGTCTTCATCCTGTCCCCTTGGAGAACTGGCATGGACCAGACTTGAAGGGGCTTGTCGATCCCTACTTGGAGGTCATCTAGACCAGGGTTTCCCAACCTTGGGTCCCCTGCTGTTTTTGGACTACAACTCCCATCATCCCTAGCTAGCAACACTAGTGGCCAGGGATGATGGGAATTGTAGTCCGAGAACAGCTGGAGACCAAAGGTTGGGAAACACTGATCTAGACAAACACGCCATTCAGCACAGGGTCCGCAGTGCAGGATCCCACTGCAGCATCTCTGGCAGATAGCTTCAGAGTCTCTACAGTGATGCCTTGCAAGACGAAATTAATTCGTTCTGCGAGTCGTTTTGTATTATTGCGAAAATTTTCTCTTGCGGTTTTCCAATTTAAACAAATCAAAGCAAAAAAAAAATGCAAAAAAAATCGTCTTGCGAAGCATGGCCATAGAAAAATTCGTCTTGCGAGTCAACAAAAAGATCTCAAAATGCTTTTGTCTTGTGAGCTTTTCATTGCACAAGGTATTCATCTTGTGAGGTACTTAAATACCTCCAGAGAAGGCAAGCCCATCACTTCCCAGGGCATTCTGCTCCATCATTGAGCAGCTCTTGTGATTAGGAAGCTACTCCAAATGTCCATCTGAAAACAACTGTTTTCTTGCCATTTCTACCATTGGCTTCTTTAGCCCTCCCCTCCAAAACTGCAGAGGTCGAGGCTGCTCCACCTTTTGCATGATGGCCTTCCAGATACTGGAAAGTATCTGAAGGCAATAAAAGTCTTGCGTTGGATAGACCCACGGTTTGGTTTTCATTCAGTCATTTAAGTAGCCATCAAAGCCTGAAACTGATAGGCCTGTTCAGGTCCTGTTAGAAGACATGTTAAATTCAAATGAGGTTGTCCTTTAAAAATCCAACTTTTCCCCCAATGGTGGTAGATAGCAGCGAAAGTTGTGTGGGTGGGGGAACAGGGGAGCTTCCAAAATAAAAGGCTCACTCTGTTAGGGCTTTATTATAATTGAATTTTACCTAGGCTTACTCTCTCTCTCTCTCTCCTCTCTTTAATATATTGTTTTAAGTAAAAAAAAGTTAATAAATCTTGAGTGAAATATGTCATGGCAGTGCTTAAAACTTGTAGTGTGGTATCTAACAGTTCATAAAATATTCTATTCAAATAGCCAAGGTTGGTGCCCATTTAGACCAGAAGTAGTTAATTGCAGGATCAGCATTTTATTAGCTACTAAAATTAAGAAAGAGTATGGCTGTTTCACGGCCAGATAATTAAGTACCATTCCTCCCCCCCCCCGGCTGCCCTCTCTTTCTCTCTTTCTCTTTTAAATACTATAAAATTAAACTTCCTGTTTAAAAGGCCTGGTGAGAGAGGAGTCATCTGATGAGCCCTTGGGGCAAAATCCAGAAACATAACACAACACTTTATTCACACAAGATTTTAATGGGGTGGAAAACACACGTGTGTGTGTGTGTGTGTGTGTGTGTGTGTGTTGCAATACGTGAAACACTGCACATAATAAATCAGAGACCCAATTTTTCACATCTTCTTAGCTAATCCATTAAATCTCCCTACAAAAGGGCATCTATCAAAAACAGAAGCTGCTAGAAAACATGGGAGACCTAGGAAGTGGGCTTATGCCAAGTCAGAACACTGGCCTATCACACTCAGTATTGTCTACTCTGGCTGGAAGCAGTTCTCCAGGGTTTCAGGCAGGGGTCTCTCCCAGCTCTGCCTGGAGATGCCAAGGATTGAACCTGGGATCTTCTACATGCAAAGCAGATGATCTGCCTCTAAGCCAGTGATGGGCAACCTTTTGAGCTTGGTGTGCCAAAATTTGCCAAAAGACTGAGCATAACTCAGGTGGTGTGTCATTTCGAGAGAGAAAACCCATAATTTTGCGATATTTATAGTTTAAATGACAAAAATTTATAATTGTAATATATAACTGTATTTAATAAACCAAAAACTAATTATTTAACCAACCAACCAAGCAAAAAAAACAACAACAACCCTTGTTTATCACAAAGTGCCCAGAGTTGTAGTTACAGGTAGGTAGCCGTGTTGGTCTGAGTCGAAGCAAAATAAAAAAATTCCTTCAGTAGCACCTTAAAGACCAACTAAGTTTATATTTTGGTATGAGCTTTCGTGTGCATGCACACTTCTTCAGATACACTAGTATCTGAAGAAGTGTGCATGCACACGAAAGCTCATACCAAAATATAAACTTAGTTGGTCTTTAAGGTGCTACTGAAGGAATTTTTTTATTTTGCCCAGAGTTGTTGAGCTTTTTGGGGGGAGCTGCTGACCAAAGTTTTGGAGGTTTTTTTGGGGGGGTGAAAAGTTGCTTTGCTTTTTTGGGGGGATGCCCCAAAGCTGCTGCACTTTTTTTGGGGGGGGGAGAGAACAGAAATAAATGATGAATAATACCTTCGCTGGAACTAACATGCAGCACCGATATAGTGTGCCAAAGAGCCAAACAAAACAGCACAGAATGGGTTAAAAAACGAATGCTGCTACACCCAATCATTGTCTGCCAAAGCGCCAGAAAAAACAGCACAGAAAGGGTTAAAAAACCAATCTCTGGCTACCAGCAACAACAACAAAAATAAGGATCCGGGTTTTAACAGCGGAGACAAGCTGTAGCATGAGGAGGAGCGGGAGAACAGGGGGGGGGGCAAAAAACAACAACAACAGCGCGAATGGGCCGATGTGGCACGTGCCAGCAGTGAGGGCTCTGCGTGTCATGTCTGACACGCATGTCATAGGTTCGCCATCACTGCTCTAAGCTATGGCACTTTGCCAGAAGGGAGCTATTGCTCCACAATTCCTATCTCATATTGTATTAGAGGAATGTGAGCAGCTCTCCTTCAGAACTCATGGCAGTCTCTTCCATAAGGTTTGGTGATGACAACTCCCTTAGGTGGCTTGAGAATGGGAGGGCATAGGTTGCATCACTGGCTATTAGCCATATGTCTTGAGCACATTTGGCTTTATTTGGGGGTTGGGGTGCAAAATGGGGAGCAACACCAGCTTCTTTGTCATCTCAGATGTTAGTATTTTCCTTATATAGTTCTCCCTCTATATCAGGGGTCCCCAAACTAAGGCCCGGGGGCCAGATGTGGCCCAATTGCCTTCTAAAGCCGGCCCGTAGACGGTCCAGGAATCAGCATGTTTTTACATGAGTAGAATGTGTTCTTTTATTTAAAATGCATCTCTGGGTTATTTGTGGGGCATAGGAATTCTTTCATAATTTTTTTTTCAAAATATAGTCCGGCCCCCCACAAGGTCTGAGGGACAGCGGACTTGCCCCCTGCTGAAAAAGTTTGCTGACCCCTGCTTTATATGATGGCATATTATCCTATTGTGGCTTTCAGAGTGGGTTTTGTGGGACAGAATAGTGCCTCCCACATCTCCACATCTGGGATGGTATTCATATAGCATGTGGTTAGTCATGCATGATCTTGCCCTCCCTACAACAGCCCTGTAAGGTATGTCAAAAGGGTGAGAGGTGTTTCTGAAGCTAAGAGTGACTTCTCTAAGGCCACCTAGAAACAGGATTCAGCAACCAATCTTAGCTGCTATGCCTCACCAGCTTATTTTCTCCCTAAGCTATAGCATATCTTATTATTAGCAATAATAAAATAATGCTAGCCTTAGCTCTCCATAATAGGCATGTTTAGCACATGAGAGTGTTTGTGTGCGCGTGTGTTTTCCTATGAAGCCAGCCTGTTATGCATGTGTACACTGTAAATTAAATGGCGGTTCTGTTTTGACTGCGAGAGTCAAACTGGGGTTGCGGTGGGGTAGGAGCTACCTCCCCATTGCTCAAGAAGAAGGATCCTAACTTTAGAGAAATGTGGAAGTGAATTATGACAGGCTTTAATTAAATGTTGCCTTCACACTACATTACACTTTATTAAAAGAAAAGAGTGCCAAACAGTGCAGGCTATTAAGCTCCTTTTACGGAGCCAGCCTTCCTTCCTTTGTATTAAAATATCGCTCTTTTCTCCATGTCTTGTGGACGAAGCTGCAAGTGTACTGGTGCATGAGGGAAATGTAATTACTCTCAAGGAGACAAAAGATCTGGCCCCTCTGTGAGGAAGGAGGGAGACCTACCCAACCCCAGCCTCGTTCCAGCTCACAGAGCCTGTGTGATCACAGAATCATAAAATTGTAGACTTGGGATGGATCCCCAAGTGTCATCAGTGGCAGATTTAGGGCAGTGAGAGCCGTGCAGTTGCACTGGACACACAGCCAAGGAGGGCACCTTCTCAAAGCCTAGTAAGTGCTTGCCTGGCTTCAAGGAGGTGGTGTGAGGGTTCCGACAGGGTCCCAGAGTCCTCCTGCTTCCTTCTCAAAGCTGTGCAAGGCTCTAGGACTCTGCCAGAGCCCCTCTCCTTCTTCCCAAATCCTTTTCTTAAGCTCATGCCAGATGGCCATCCAACCTCTGTATAAAATGATCCAGTGGTGGAGAGTGAACCACCTTCTGAGGAGGTGTGGTGGTTAGGGTGCTGGACTAAGACCTGCAAGGCCAGGGGTTGGGGCCAACTAAGTTCTACGCAGAGTAGACACATTGAAATAAATGCATATAAGTTAGTCATGCCCATAAATTTCAACAAACATGCTCTGAGTAGGCTGAACATTGGATGCAACCACAGGAATCAAATCTCAACTCAGCTGTATGGATGATAATGTGTGGATGTTACCTAGCTCTCTTTCTCCATATCATCAGAGAATCAGGTGAGGCTCTGGACCACTTCCCAGAGGCAATCATGGGTTGGATATGGGCCAATAAACTGAGATTGAATCCTACCAAGACCGGGGTGCTGTTAGTTGGTGGTTGGTGGTCTGGGAATTGGGAGAGATGGCCTGTTATAGATTAAGTCACACATCCCTCGAAGGAGCAGGTATGTAGCTTGTGAATACTCTTGTATTGCGTTGTCACTGGAAGCCCAGATGGCATCTAACAAGGAGCATTTATTTCCAGCTCATATGCCAGCTATGACCATGATGACTGGACCAGGGTAGCCTTTCCACAGGGACTCACACTTTGGTTGCCTCACAATTAAATTACTGCAGTTTGCTCCACATAGGAGTACCCTTTTAAATGGTATGGGAGATGCAGCTTCTACAGAACACAGCCATAAGAGTCAGGAATTGAGCATCTATTCAGAATCATGACAATAATTCTGCAGGATCTGTTCTGGCTGCCTATATGCTACCAGGCGCAGTTCAAGGCGGTGATGTCCATTTATAAAGCCCATACTTGACTTAGGACCCAAATAGGTGAGGACCCAAATATATCTTCATATAAGGGTCCCTTCCAACTCTACAGTTCTATGATTCTATCAGCCACTGAGATCTTCTGGGGAGATGATTCTCATGGTCCTGCCATTGGGTGTAGTCCATTATGTAATGATATGGGATAGGATTGTGTTTGAAATTCTGTTTATAGCATTCCCCCTGGAAATTAATCAGACACCCTCACTATTGGGATTCTGGCATTGTTTAAGGATGCTTTGGTTCAGCTGGGAATTTGGAAGCTAACTGATGTGCTTAAGGCCAGCTGTGGAAGTTAGATGATTGCTGCAGTACTGATACAACGGTTTTGATTTTGCTCATTGGATTATTTATCATGTCCATGCACACTCTTATTTTTGTTTAAATGAGTTTTATGGTTTTAATGGCACATTGTGTAGACTGCCCTGAAATCCTAATTCATTAATAGTTCTTCTTTTTAAAAAAGAAAATTGATAAATAAATTATATTTTATTTGCACCCTTTTCTCTGAGTGCTGAAAGTGGTACTTTTTGCACTGTTTTTGGATACATGCAAGAAGCAAGGAGGCATTAACAACCATGACACAGCACTTAAAAAACACACATGCCTAATGGATCCTTCTGGACTAAGTTTTTAATGTAGTGACATACTTTTACTCTACCTACACCATTGACCTTGCATCTACAGTAGCCGTGAAACTTTATAGAGGGCTTTGCTCGCAAAATCCTTTTGTGTGCCGTGGGTAACGCGACACCCGATTTTCATAACAAAATACATTTCAAACATTAAAAGAGAAAATAAAGTCTTTTACGACGGTATTAAGTTTTTGAGCAAAGCTATGTTATCAGATTTCATCCTTCTGTTCTTCTGAGGCCCAAAGTTTTAGATTGCTTTTGCGATAAGCCATTGCAAGTGCCAGATTCGCTTCATGTATCCTTCCTATTGCTTCGGGGGAACTCTTAGGAAAGACTAAACATCTTGAGCTGCGCTGGAATGAAGCACGGTGGAGAGGGGAGTAGGGGGAGATCTGTGTATTTTAGCAATAATAAACTGCTTCTCCGAAGAGAAGAGAAATCACCGCATCGTGTTTAGTCTCATATAATCCAAGACTGGTCAGTGCTTCGATGAGCAAAAGATTCCATGCAAATTGGTTGAATTTTGCAATTGGTTCTGACCGGGGCTGTACATGGAACAGTCTCCTTGGTGATCTGATTAAGTCAGAAAGTGTGGGGGTGGGCAGAGGTGGTGATTTAAAAAACAGACAAAACCCCTGTAGGCTGAGGTCGATGTCAGGCTGAGGGGCAGTAAGGATGGAGAAATCAGCCCCCTTTAGCCACTCTGTTTCCCATTTTTCCAGGCTTCAGTTCACCAAATTCATGAATTAGTTTGCTTTTTTTTTAAAAAAAAAAGTCCTATGAAACTCCATCAACACTTTAGTGCACATTTCTCCTGCAATATCTTTATCCCGGTTTGCCAAATGCTCACCTTTATTCATGCAGATATCCCTAAAAGAGATCATGTTTTGTAGCTTGTTTTCACTAATAGATGCACATTTAATGCACTCTCCCCCCCACCCCAAACCCCAAATTCATTTTTTGATCACAGTTTTTGGTGGGAGAAGTACATCGCAAAATTTGGGGAGGTGCAAATTTTGCAATCGCTGCATTTAAGGCCACACATTGTTTGGGAAAGAGAGAATTTGGAAAAAATGTGAGCCAGTCAAAATCTCTCCCCAATTCGTACCTTTCAGACCACTGAATTGGGGGGGGGGGAAATACAGGGATCTTTGCATGCTCAGTGATTAGGGTTCAAAAATGCTCTTGGCAGCTCACCAGCAGCAGCTATATGATGATGGCATGGTATATTGTATAGCCTGTAAAATTGAAAAAAAGCTTTAGAATCTATATCAACTATTTCCTTAGACCTGAAAGTGAAATTGAATCAGGAAAAATTCACCTTATGCCTATATTGGACTCCATAGCATTTGTAAAAAGAAAGCACTGTCTAATGCAGATAGATGTTTGGAGGTGATAATGCTCAGAATGCCTCTTGGAGGCATATGAGGGCAAATGCCCAGAGGCCAAGTGCCCTTTGGTCTGAAGCTGCTACTTGCAGAAGTTGTTGTGCTTTTAAACTATGTACCACTACCCATTGTAGGAGGACCATCAGCTGGAGAACAAAACTTGTGAGCCCTTAAGGTGGCTAAGAGAGTTAGACTTCAACCTTAGAAGCAGAAATACCCACTGCCGAGACCACATAACACCGGTCTTGAAATACCTGCATTGGCTCCCAGTATGTTTCTGAGCACAATTCAAAGTGTTGGTGCTGACCTTTAAAGCCCTAAATGGCCTCGGTCCAGTATACCTGAAGGAGAGTCTCCACCCCCATCATTTAGCCCGGACACTGAGATCCAGCGCCGAGGGCCTTCTGGTGGTTCCCTCACTGCGAGAAGCAAAGCTACAGGGAACCAGGCAGAGGGCCTTCTCGGTAGTGGCACCCGCCCTGTGGAACACCCTCCCATCAGAGGTCAGAGAGATTAACAACTACCTGACATTTAGAAAATACCTAAAGGCAGCCCTGTTTAGGGAAGTTTTTAATCTGTGATATTTGATGTATTTTAATGTTTTGTTGGAAGCCGCCCAGAGTGGCAGGGGAAGCCCAGCCAGATGGGCGGGGTATAAATAATAAATATTTTTATTATTATTACAATGTTCTGAGGATACAGCGTCTTGGATACACTGGAACATATTTCATATAGGCATAAATTTCATGTGGATACCTATTTGGACGTCTGGAGGGCTTATATTAACTCGTATGATTGATTTAAGACCCACACCACTGTATCAGAGATGTGACCTGATTGTGGTTCGTTGCTGCTGTTCTTGTGGCTGAGATAGCTTTTTCAGTAGAGCATGAGACTCTTAATCTGACAGTTATGAGTTCAAGCCCCACACTGGACAAAAATAAATAAAAAATAAATCCTGTATTGCAGGGGGTTGGGCTATAGATGATCCTTGCAATTCTATGATTCTATTTAATAGTATATCACCATCTCTTTCCTTTCTTTGAAATTTTAATTCACGTCTCCCCTTTCTCCTTTTCCTGCTAAATTTGTGCATTGAAACAATAACAATACTATCCCTATCCTGGGGAAAGGGAACAGTTGTCCCATCAGATGTTGCTGGACTCCCAACCCCAGGCAGCTAATGATCAAGCATAACAAGAGCTGTAGTCCAGCAACTGGAGGTTCACAGCTCGTGCCCGTTTCCAACATGCATCTGGTCCATAGCTGCCAAGTTATCCCTTTTTTTAAGGGATTTTCCCTTATGCTGAATAGGCTTCCTTGCGAGAAAAGGGAAAACTTGGCAGCTATGATCTGGTCAGCCACTGTGAGAACAGGATGCTGGTCTAGGTGGGCCACTGGCCTGATCCAACCGGGTCTTCTTATGCCTTTATCTTCTTACTAAGCTGGCTGAACCGCTCAGCATAGGTCAACTTTGGAAGGCTTCCTCTTGAAGTGCCTTGAAATTGTTTGGGATATTTGTTTAGTACCTGCAGCCTCGTTGCAGTCTGATCCTGCATTCTCCTACCTTCCTACCACCAACCCCAGTTTTTCCTCTTTTTTTGCTCAAGGAATCTGTGGTGCCTCCCATTCTTACTAGCTCGTCCACAGTGCTGAAAGCCTGCGAGGGGAATAATAATAATAATAATGATAAATTAAATGAGAAGGAAATGTTTCAAGGGCCCCTATTCATAAGAAAAAATACTTAAAGTGGCTCAGGCCATGAATCTTTCACAAGCCGGTCAAGATGAACATAAAGACCTCAATTCAGAAGAGGGGACTGGCGAGGCCTTTGGTGGATGCCTGCCGCTTGGTAGATTTATGGGGGCAGTGACTGGTATGTGGGCAAGGTTCAGGTCGGTAATTAATTCCTTGCCGAACGCCAATGCACCGTGCTCAGCTTTTGTGCCAATTGTTTAAAGGTGTTTTCTGTTGTGTTGATTTCATTTTTTGAAAAACAAACCCTGAGCAAGTTAGCTATGAACTACTCCTTCTCTCTTCCCCTCCTGCTTTGGGGAGTGATTTCACTTCACTTCCCGGGGTGGGGTGGGGATATTGCACAACTAAGTGGCCACCTACCCCTCCAGCACAAAGATTAATTCATGATTAACTGACGCTGAGAAAACAAGACCCTGCCGCGTGGTCCTTCCCTCTCCCCTCCGCTGCCACCATCAAGTCCTCCCAAATAAGGGTTGGAAACCTGGGCAAGAGGAGGCAAGGATATGTGTGTGCATGTCTGCTTGCGTGGTTATTTATTTAATAATAAATCCAGCACATTCCACTTCCATTTGCTTTAATGTTTTTTTCCTCCAGCTAAGCCCAGTTAATAAGGATTAGCTGGAAAACGTCATTTACCTTCTCCTGCCTCACCGTGTGTTCGAGA
Source organism: Zootoca vivipara (assembly GCF_963506605.1). Classification (NCBI taxonomy): domain Eukaryota; kingdom Metazoa; phylum Chordata; class Lepidosauria; order Squamata; family Lacertidae; genus Zootoca; species Zootoca vivipara. The sequence goes on from NC_083281.1 coordinate 78,452,108, forward strand.
GAGAGAGAGAGAGAGAGCCATTTTTAGCAAACGAAGTGAGGACACAGCTGGGATGGGGATGAAGTAATCTATTTATCCATGGAACTGCAACATTCTGGGCAGTGATGGGTCAAGTCACCCTCTTGTCATCATGGACTTGCCTGCCTTTGCATTCAGGGTGGGTGGTTGAATCGATGGCCTGTCCCACCCACTGTGCTGCCACTCCAACTAAGGATGTGCCCCTGAAAGGATTTTCCTTTTTCATCTTAGTAAAGCTCTTCGAACTTCTCTAGATGTTTCTCCTGGGAAAGAGCAGCCAGGGTTGTCTCCATCTCCAACTATATTTTAGTCGGAGTAGACCGACTGAAATGAATGGACCCAAGTTCATCATGCGCATTGATATCCGTAGGTCTACTCAGAGTAGGATTAGCATGGAAGTGCTCTACCCCTGAGCTTTCCTCGTTCCCTAGGAAAACATTCTGGGGGAGTTAATGACCTTATGACACGATACATTGTGAGACTGAGATGGTGCCATTGACACCTCCTTCCAACAGAAACACTAAAATAGGATTAGACAGGTAAATGGAGGATTGGACTATCAATGACTAATAACCATGATGGCTATGTTTATTTATATACTGCCGTCTCAGGTAGATGTCCAGGTGGTATACAACAATATGTTGCTTTAGGTCACCTTGGGCAAGATAAACCGACTAACAAATTTAATAAATAAATAACACACATACACACACACACACACACACACACACACAAAAAAAAAACCCAGAGCAAAATGGTCTCTTTCCTCTCTCGGAGGCACTGTGCCTCTGAGTACCAGTTGCTGGAATTAACAAGTGTGGAGAGTTGCTGTTGCACTCAGGTCCTGCTTGTGGGCTTCCCAAGAGGCATCTGGTTAACCAGGGTCAGAATAGGATGTTGGACTAGATGGGCCTCATCCAGAAGCTAGGCTCTTCCTCTGTTGTTATGTTTTACTTTGGGAGGTTCGGCAGCGAAAGCAGTCTCTCATACTGCCAAGAATCTTAAGTAGGGAGGTTTAGTGTCAAAAGTGAGATATGCCAGGCCTTAAACCATCTTACAAGTCACAACGATCCAATTGATGGAAGTCAACCATCACATACTTAAGCTCTGTTTATATCAGCGGAGAGCAGGCCCTCCCAGTCCTTGCCAGGTAGAGCTCAGCCTTATCAGTGGTGTCACATTACCATCCCAATAGTTGCTAGAAGGACAATATTGGAAACGGTTTGCTATAAATTCAATGTCAATTTAAATTTCCTGTGTCTTGGTTGTTGTTGTTTAGTTGTTTAGTCGTGTCCGACTCTTTGTGACCCCATGGACCAGAGCACACCAGGCACTCCTGTCTTTCACTGCCTCCCACAGTTTGGTCAAACTCATGTTGGTAGCTTCGAGAACACTGTCCAACCATCTCGTCCTCTGTCACCCCCTTCTCCTTGTGCCCTCCATCTTTCCCAACATCAGGGTCTTTTCCAGGGAGTCTTCTCTTCTCATGAGGTGGCCAAAGTATTGGAGCCTCAGCTTCAGACTCTGTCCTTCCAGTGAGCACTCAGGGCTGATTTCCTTCAGAATGGATCGGTTTGATCTTCTTGCAGTCCATGGGACTCTCAAGAGTCTCCTCCTGCACCATAATTCAAAAGCATCAATTCTTCGGCAATCAGCCTTCTTTATGGTCCAGCTCTCACTTCCATACACCACTACTGGGAAAACCATAGCTTTAACTATACGGACCTTTGTTGGCAAGGTGATGTCTCTGCATTTTAAGATGCTGTCTAGGTTTGTCATTGCATTTCTCCCAAGAAGTGGGCATCTTTTAATTTCGTGACTGCTGTCACCATCTGCAGTGATCAAGGAGCCCAAGAAAGTAAAATCTCTCACTGCCTCCATTTCTTCCCCTTCTATTTGCCAGGAGGTGATGGGACCAGTGGCCATGATCTTGGTTTTTTTGATGTTGAGCTTCACACCACATTACGTTTCATTATATAAACCATTTTGTTGCTTTTGGAGTGTCTGGGATGCCTGATACATTAAGCTCATAAGTCAAAGACCAGGGTCCCAAGCAATGTGGGTGATGTTTTTCTTGTGCATAGTGGCTTTTTGCTTTTGCCTTCAACCATCCTACCTCCATTTCTTCCCCTTCTATTTGACAGGAGGTGATGGGACCAGTGTGTCTTGGTATGTTCCATAAAAACAAAGTTATTTTGTTTTTAAATGATAGGGGTGTTTCCATGTAACACTCAATGAGTGTACTATCTGGGTCAACACAAATAGTTGAGCTGTATGGTCAGATTTAATGACCATTCACATTTAATGTCCAATGGATGTACAGTCTGAGGACACAACAGCTGAGCTGTACGAAGTCAGGGGGTGTGCACTCACTGAGAGGCAAATGGAGCAGAAATGGTGTTTGTTAAAACAGTACCTTGAGCCTTCCTGGAATCGCAAGACGCAGAAACTTATATTTCGAACCCCCTAATCACTTAAGCCTGTCTTGAATACTAAAGAGGTTCCGCACCCAAAGGCTCCTGGACTTTCAATTATCCTCACCGTGTCAGCGAAGTGAGCGTCGGGTTACAATCACAAATTCATACTTCAAGAATGGCAATAAAAAAGGAGATGTAAAACATGCCTCCCCCACCTCCAAAACATTAGCAACTCATCTGATACTTAGGCCAAGGATCTGGTTTCCTGGAAGTTGATGACATATGAAACCGCAAGCCTTGAGGCTGATATTAAATTATACACATATTATATAGAGAAATACAGCGCTGGGGGAGGGTGCATGGGTGGGGTAGAACCAGGCCCAAATAGCAAACGCAGATGTGATGCTGGTGTCATAATTTTTTCCTCCATTAAACTCTGTATTAACTTTATCCCTCCTTTTATACCTGAAAATCTTCACCTATAAAAGATGAATGGCAAATGCTCACGGGGATTCCTGCGATTTAACCTCGATTCAGAGGGTCAAACGCAACGCACAAACTGTATTGCTACAAAGGTGGTGGCAAAGTGGTATTATATTTTCACTTTCCTCCTCTAATGGAAGGGAGGATAACGTTCACATTATTTGCAGTCCTTGTAAGTGAAGTATTCAGGGTGGGTGTGGAGGACAACGCTCAGATTTCTCCATCACCATCATAAGAGCGTGACCATGTGGACTCCTTCCCACTGAGATACCTTGGTTTGGATCCAACACGAATCCTACTCAGAGTAGACTCATTGAACATGTTTAACTTGCATCCATTAATGGCAATGGGTCTACTCTGAGTAGAACTTAAAATCAGCACAAGCCACTTATCTAAGATGGCATGCCGTATTACATCTGCAGTGGCATAGCTAAACCACTCTGGGAATTGTAGCTCCACAAGGGGAATAAGGGTCTCCTACTAGCACCATTGCGGGACACAGGTGGCACTGTGGGTTAAACCACAGAGCCTAGGGCTTGCTGATCAGAAGGTCGGCGGTTCGAATCCCTGCGACGGGGTGAGCTCCCGTTGCTCGGTCCCAGCTCCTGCCAACCTAGCAGTTCGAAAGCACGTCAAAGTGCAAGTAGATAAATAGGGACCGCTACAGCGGGAAGGTAAACGGTGTTTCCGTGTGCTGCTCTGGTTCGCCAGAAGCGGCTTTGTCATGCTGGCCACATGACCTGGAAGTTGTACGCCGGCTCACTCGGCCAATAATGCAAAATGAGCGCGCAACCCCAGAGTCGGTCACGACTGGACCTAATGGTCAGGGGTTCCTTTACCTTTACTTTACTAGCACCATTAGCAAACTATAGCGCCCATAATTATTTGTGGGGAGCCATGATTGTTTAAAGTGGTATCATGGCACTTTAAATGTATGATGTGAATGTGGCCTTTTCATAGGAGATCCATTGCATTTTTGCTGCTGATGTTGATGATACATTTAACAAAGAAGAAAGGGAGGTGGGAAACTGAAGGAGATAAAAGTGGGTGAGAAAGTGGGTGGGGAAGAAAACCCCGTCAGCTCACAGTGCAGAGACAATAGCCTCCACTGCATCAACTGCTTTTCTTTTCCCTTGAGAAAAAAAACAAGAGGCGACAGTATTGCTTTCTTGAAAAGTGTCATGGGTAGCATCACAAAATGGTGGCCCTAGGAAGCAAAACTAGAGGTGATGGCGCTCTGTACCAGTGAGTACTGTCGCAAAAGAAGCCCCGAATATATCCATCTTAAGTTAGGATAGGTATCCACAAAATGTTGATGCTTACATGTTCAAATGTAGCAGGGGAAGTGACATCTTCAAGCTATTGTGTAATAGACACTGGCTATTTATCCTCCCAGGATCAAAGTATAAGACACATTGAAATGAATGCACGTGACTAACTTAAGTCCATTAGTTTCAGTGTGTCTATTCTGAGTAGATGTTAGTTGGATGCAACACCTGGTCTGCAAGATGTAGTAGCTTTTCAAGGAGAGGACTGCACCACGTATTATTTTCTCAGTCTTCAAATCAAATTATGAAATTTCTTTCTTCTATGCTTTCTGAACACATGCCAGGCATCATGTGGGTTGAGACACACAGACACATACATATCTGCAGTAAGAGAAAAAAATACACTCATAAGAACATCTTGGATTGATTTGACTAAAGATCCAGGACATTCTCTACTTGTTGAAAACACGGATGGGCCTTTTCACTATGAATTCAAAACATGGGTTGAGACACATTCCCCCTCTTCTGAAACCATAAAGATTTGAGGGTATAATAAATTGTTGTTTTACAACAGTAGGACAGTAGGACACCATAGCCAGCAGTTTACCTGCTCTCCCCACCCCAAATGCCCATTACAGTATTACTCAAACGCTATATCAGGAGATATTCTTTACAACTTCTGTTATTCTAGGTGGCTTTAGATTTTGTCCTCACCATCACCACCAAAAAAATTACACAGGACTGCTTTACACTTGCCAGATAAGGAAGGAACAAATCTGTCACTGTCTCTCCACTTTCCAATCTTCAGTTTGCTTTTTTAAAAATAATAATAATAATAATAATAATAATAATAATAATAATGAAAATTTGCCATCCTTTTAATGTATTGAAAAATAAAAAGTGCAAGATTACAAGTGCCCAGAGTAAGACACAAAAAAGAATAGTATCCATGTAGAAAACAAAACAAAAGATATTGTATACATTACAATAAAGGGGGAAATGTCATTGTAGTTAACCAGACCTTAACCTAATATGGCATTCATAAAAATGAATTTCAAATACCATTAAATTTGTCCATGACAAGTCTACATTTGAACACAACTTGTTCATGTGTACTGAGTTTGTACATATCTTCAATCCAATCATTAGTGTATGTTTTCCCCAGCAATAGTATACAGATTTGGCAAGCAATTTTCCCTTGGAAAATGCATTTAATGTGTTGTTCTCACTCACATATGCATTTTTGCGTACACTTTCTCATTATATGTGCATTTATGCACAAATTATTTGACTGGAGAAAGTAGAAATTTCAAAGCGTAGCTGCTTCTTCAGAAGACGGAAAATAGAAGGGGAAGGGGGAAAGTTCAAAATATTTGGAAACCATGCTCATGAGCTACTTCAAGAGCAACAACCCTGAAGGCTCCCAAAAATATTTTATGGGATGCCCTTACAAGAAACCCTTGGAACCTACAAAATGCAATCAGGGATCTCATTGGCCAAACCTTGATGATTGTACCACCAAGAGAGGTAGTAGTTGGCAGGGCAAAGGAAGGTCAGCCCTATTTATATGGAGGGTTGCAGAAGAGGTTGGAGGAGGGGGGATGCAAGACTCTGCTATTCCATTGAGACTTCCAGATTTGCTTGGGGTGTATTTACAAAGGATCCGGAGGACTGTGGTCAAGGGGTTCACATGAACCAGTTGTGTTCCAAAGAACCCTCATTTTCATGGAAAGAGAGAGAATTAGGTTGTTTGTTCAACTTGCTATACTTTATAAAGTAGAACTTATAAACATTTTATGGGTCCCATTGCTCATAGGGCCTCATTCCAGAGAATGCACAAACATTTGCACGTTGCCCTGATTTCTCTCTCTCTCTCTCTCTCTCTCTCTCTCTCTCTCTCTCTCTCTCTCTCTCTCTCTCTCTCTCACACACACACACACACACACACACACACACACACACACACACACACTCACACACACACACACAGCAGGGGCAAAAAGCCAGTTTGGGTCCAGAAACTGAAGTCAATGGCAGTATGAACTATTTTTGCTTCAACACAAATGGCAAACGTGTTTTGAGACTATTATTTTTACCAGGCGGGGGGAAATCCTATAAAAGGGAGAAGGAGCTCTACAAGTTAATTTGCTCGTGCATGGCTCATGCCATGACAGTCTTGGGATACTAACCATGAATTGGTAGTTTTCTCAGAGTTAGTTGCAAGTTGGACAAATAGGTTCAAGTTTCAATTATCTCATAAGGTTTCAGATACTCTTTATATTCTGCTTGCAGGAAGGGTGAGTTTGATAATCCAATAATGGAATCCAATAATCCTATGATTAGGAAGATCCTTCAATGGTCATCTAGTCCAAATCTTGACAATGCAGTTAATCCATGGCCATGGTAACCCAGATAGCTGGACATAAATTGATTTTTAAAAAACTCAAAATGTTCTATGTTCTACCTCCACTGTTGGGGGCAGTATGCCCCTGAATACCTCCATCTTTCTCAAATTTCACTCTACTTTGCCCACTGATTAAGATCTTTAGATAATGCTATCTTCTTCCGTAGCACAGGTCTATTAGATCAAGTCCTGCCCTTTGTAGAACCCGAGAAGACACCTTTGCCCTCTTCTCTGCGATCCCTTAAGGACTTTGAAGAGTGCCTTCAGATGCTGGAAGAATTCAGGGGAATTTGCAGAATCAACTCTTCTCTTTGGCAACTCCCACAAAAGATTAGCAACCAGGTATTATATAGAGGCATTACGAGATATATAAAGGTTCCATAAAATTGGATCCACAGAACTAAATTTACAGCTTCTGTTGGATATGAGCCATGCATCTGCGCCATGGAAGACCACTAACAATGTCTCTCCTGAAGCTCTCCATGATTGGGGAAGGATATAAGGGATCAGGCAGTCATTGAACTCTCCTTCTTAAGGGCTTTGATACATGAAACTTGAACCTGGTCTGTTAGTGTATGGGCAGTCAGTGCAGTCTTTTGAGCACTGGAGTTGTATGGTGGTCTGTCCCCATCAACAGCCACAGCCATTTGCACCAGCTGGAGCTTCCGGAGAAGGCCCAAGAACACATTGCAATAATCAAATCTTGAGGTTACCAAGGCCATTGATCACCATGGCTAGGCTATTCCAAGAAAACCAATGTGCTTATCCTTGGTCCTCCTTTGGGACAAACCACTCGAGCCTTCCTTGCAGGAGAGGAGGGGTGTGAGAAATTCACCACACACCCCCACCTGAGAATGTGAGAGGCATTCTTAGCAGACAAAATGATGCGGGGAAAGATTATTGGAAGGCAGAAACTTTGAAACTGACTGACATTGCAAATGGACGAACAGCTGAAATGGCAACTTTAACTCTCGCTGTGTCAAGGCCTCCCTCGACTGTACAAAACCCACCTCAATTCAGCCCCAAATGAAGAGAAGTTAACAACAAGAAGCTGTTGTTGTTACCACTTACAAGGATTCCATCTCCTTGGAACCTTTTCCGTTTTTAAGTGCCTCTTACCGAATCCATCTTGTCAGATCGGTTTGTCCACAAATACGTCCGCACATAAAAACCCTTCTCTCCATATGCAAGATGACAAGCCATTAAACACAAATCTTGCCATCCATATACCCTTCCCCAACCTTTTCTATAATAAAAGATTTAAAAAACAAAACAAAAAAACCAATCCCCCCTTTGTTTTTGCTCCTTCAGCCCATTTGGACATGTTTTAAATATTCACGCATATTGAAAAGGGCCCTTAAAACACACACGCTTTGATTTATTATTTAGAGAACACGTCCTCCCTCTAACACCAGCAAACTACATCCCTTCCACAATCCTGCTCGTTTCTCCTCTTCCATCTCCCCAATTTCCATTAGTCTCTTGTTAAAGTTTTAAAACAGCTTTGTTACTCAAGAGCTGGACCTGGGTTCTTCTACGGGGGTGAAGAGAGGGTAAAGAGAATTTGTTTCTTCTTGAGATGACATTGGCGACCCAAAACTATGATGGATGATAGTGATTTAAACACCCTCCACGTATATGTCTCAAGACAATGTGCACAATATACCGGTAATCAAAATAGCTTTTTAAAAAGTCAGATAAAAACAGGACAGAAAATAACAGCAAATGAATTGAAAAACAATAACAGGAGACCCCCACGGTGGAGACCTATTCGTTCAGCTGGGAAAGTTTCTTGCTTGTCTTCTTGATGGGGGATAGAGAGGGCTTTATGTAGAAACTTGACCACTGTATGAAAGGTCAAAGTTCTATTAATAGCGCCAGCCAGTTTTGCCTCCCGTCCCACCCACTGCTGGCATGTGGCCCTTGGAAGATTGCGTAGAAGGGAATGCGGCCCTTGGGCTTCAAAAATTCCCTCATACTTTGCATTCTTCTTCTTCTTCTTCTTCTTCTTCTTCTTCTTCTTCTTCTTCTTCTTCTTCTTCTTCTTCTTCTTCTTCTTCTTCTTCTTCTTCTTCTTCTTCGAATTTATATACTGCCCTATACCCGGAGGTCTCAAGGCAGTTCACAGAACAAAATCAGAACATAAAACCACAAAATATATAATCAAAATAAAAACAGCAACCCAATAACCCCCCAATAACAATACCTGGTCAGTTCATATGGGGTGCTGAGCAAGACTCTGAGGGACACTCTGCAGGGACACCATGTACACTGAGAGTTCCCAACAACATACCTATCACACAACAACAACAACAACAACAACAACAACAACAACAACAACAACAACAACTTATTTGTACCCCGCCCATCTGACTGGGTTGCCCCAGCCTCTCTGGGCGGCTTCCAGCATATATAAAAACATAATAAAATATTAAAACCTTAAAAAGCTTCCCTATACAGGGCTGCCTTCTGATATTTCCTAAATGATATATAATTACTCATCTCCTTAACATCTGATGGGAGGGCATTCCACAGGGTGGGTGCCACTACTGAGAAAGCCCTTGGTGCTGGACCTCAGTGTCCGGACTGAACGATGGGGGTGGAGATACTTCTTCAAGTATACAGGGGCAAGGCAGTTTTGGGCTTTAAAGGTCAGCACCAACACTTTGAATTGTGCTCAGAAATGCACTGGGAGCCAATGTAGGTCTTTCAGGACCAGTGTTATGTGGTCTCAGTGGCTGCTCCCAGTCACCAGCCCAGCAGTCACATTCTGGATTAGTTGTAGTTTCCGAGTCACCTTCAAAGGTAGCCCCACGTAGAGCGCATTGCAGTAGTCCAAGCAGGAGATAACCAGTGCACGCACTCTGGTGAGAAGGTGTGCAGGCAGGTAGGGTCTCAGCCAGCGTACCAGATGGCGCTGGTTATTATAGACTCATAGAAGGTACCTTAAAGGACAACTGATCCAACCACTGGCTCATCCTGTAGCATCCCTGACAGATGGTCAGCTTAAGAACTAGAGATGTGCATTGGATTTGGCTTAACCTTGAGGTGAAGCAGAATGCCTCAGACATATTTTTGACTTGCCAAATATGATGCAGGATCTCTACATCACATGGCATGGGTTGAACCAAGTGTTCCATAGCACTTTGGAAATCCAGACATTAAAAATGCTGCAGACAAGTATCTGCTGAAAGCGAAAGCAATGGATTGTATTCACTGTTAGTTCTATTCAGAACAGACCCATTGAAATTAATGGGCATGGTTAACTCAGGTCCACCAATGAGTCTACTCTGAGTAGGCCTTATTCTTTAAGCTTACATTGATGATATAACACCAGGGTGTGATGATGTGGAGAAGAGGGACAGCAAACACCAAAGTGAGCAGGGGCAGAGAGGAAGAAGCCTCACCCCTTGACTGACACATCTAGTTTATAATCAGAGGGAATGGCTTTTACCAGTACCCTCCTGCCATTGTGACTCGGGGGCAGAGAAAGGAACCCCTTTGAGGCTCATCTGGCTCATGCACTCTGAGCCACAGGGTCCGGAGGGGGGGGACACTTTCTCTCAACACCTGTAAAGGTAAGACCAGATGGGGAGGAGGCAGGTAGCACAAAACCTCTGGCTCACGGCTGGGTTAGGCTTGCCCTAATTTAAAACAGGAATCACCATACTGCAGCCCCTTCAGCATTACAGTATCCTGCACAGCAATAAGATCCACTGCAGGTCTTTATTAACTTAAACATAACGAAGTTGTGGCCCTAGTTTGCCCAATGAGACTTGTCTCATTTCATTATTCTGGGTGTGGGTACAATTCCCGCCCACACCCCTAAATTCTGGCCTTTGATTTATTTCTGCCAACTCTATACTGCATTTTTTTTGTTACCGTACATACAGCTTTATAGAAATATTTATAGCACACATGCACCATATAAAACACCCTCATAAAGATGCTTAGTGCTAAAATAAGCAATGTTATTATGATGATGATTATAATCATTTCACAGAGTTATATCTGTTCCATAATGAGAAAAGCCTGCAGCTGTTCGAACTCTCAACCCCGGTGAGTTTTTATAGATTTCTGTTGGTGGGGATGACCTCATGGCATTGCCAGATTTGTGTGTGTGTGTGTGTGTGTGTGTGTGTGTGTGTTTGGGGTGGTGGTTGACCTTCCATGATATAAAACACAAATTGTAGGATGGAATTCTCTCCCCGTAGGTGGCATATTCCAGCTGCTAGATTTGGGGAGACTTTTCCTTCTCTCGGAGTAGGATCCCACTATATAGGAACATTTTGTGTCTGTTGATCATATAATTGTTGGAAGGGTCTACCAAGTGTCATCCAGTCCAGCCCTCTGCAATGTAGGAATCACAGGTAAAGGATCCCTGACAGATGGCCATTCAACCGCCAATGAAGCAGCAGAAAACAGGCTTGCTCCACCTTCAGTCACCTGGAGATGGCTATCCTATTACCCCCCCCCTCTCTTCTCTTTACTCATGCTGAACATGCTCAACAACCTCAACCATTCCTCATAAGGATTGGTTTGCAGGTGTTAAAGTGCGATCCACTGGATACAAGCTTTAGGAATGCTCGAAGGTTTTGATCTGCATAAATTCTGATACAAATTGACCCCATCACATCACCCTGGCCCCATCTACACCATATATTTAAAGCAGTATCAAACCACTTCAAACAGTCATGACTTTCCCCAAAGAATCTTGGAAACTATAAACTGTTTAGAGCACTGAGAGTTGTTGAGAGACCCCTATCTCCCGCCTCCAAGCTGCAATTCTCAATGCGGATTAACAGTCAGGTGGAATCTACTCACATATAAAAACCATTCTGAAAACGCTTTTTTAGAGAGTGTTTTTTAAAAAATACATTGGATTTCCCACATTGTACATTGCACATTGCACTTAAAGTACACATTAAAATGTTTCCTTTGCAGCTGTATAGCCGAGTCCTCCATCTTTCTTCAAAGGGAACTCTGGAATTTGTAGCACTGTGAGTGGAACAGGGCTCTCCTAACAACTCCTTGCACCCCTAACAAACTACAGTTCCCAAATGATTTGGGGGGGGGGAGCCACGACTGTGGTATGGTGCTTTTTTAAATGTAAAGTTCAGATGGGGATTCCATTAGCCTTTCAGATAGGCCTTGGAAGGTGACCCGGAAACTACAACTAATCCTGAATGCGGCAGCTAGACTGGTGACTGGGAGTGGCCACCGAGACCACATAACAGATCTACATTGGCTCCCAGTACGTTTCCGAGCACAATTCAAAGAGTTGGTGCTGACCACTAAAGCCCAAAATGGCCTCGGTCCAGTATACCTGAAGGAGAGTCTCCACCTCCATCGTTCTGCCCAGACACTGAGATCCAGCGCCAAGGGCCTTCTGGTGGTTCCCTCGCTGCGAGAAGCCAAGTTACAGGGAACCAGGCAGAGGGCCTTTTCAGTAGTGGCACCTACCCTGTGGAATGCCCTCCCGCCAGATGTCAAAGAGAACAACTACCAGACTTTTAGAAGACATCTGAAGGCAGCCCTGTTTAGGGAAGCTTTTTAATGTTTGATGGATTACTGTATTTTAATGTTTTGTTGGAAGCTGCCCAGATTGGCTGGGGAAGCTAAGCCAGATGGGTGGGGTATAAATAATAAATTATTATAATATTATTATTACTATGCCCTAGTGGGCTGGTGCATAATAGGACTGGCAAGTGTAAGAGCTGGCATGTAAGAGCGCAAGGAAACTCAGGACACACAGAGATGCAGAAGGGCACATGAAACATTACAGTGGGGAAATTGTTCCTGGCGTTGAATACTATTGATTCTCCCCACCCATCTCAGGCTGCTATTTCATTTTCCTTGTGGAAGCTGCAGAGTTTGTGAACTTCACATTTCTGAGGTCTCCCCATTTCATCCCAAGCAAGAGGGATGTTCATGAACATTCTGTTGTAGCAACACTGTCGTTCTATGGCTAGTGATCTTTGCCTATTCCACGTATAAAACTTCCATGACTGCAAAATGGTGTTTCATTCATTGCACATGGTGTATATATTGCAGAGTGTAAGAGAAGGAGCAAGACAGCTGCTGGCATATGTACAAAGGACGGAAGATTCTGGAATGTTTCAGCATCCTGTTGGCTATGAAAAAGGGAATAGGCAGGTACTGTTCAAAGATAGCTTGCTCCTAATGTGTTCCATGCTGGAATGCTTGGCAGGAAAATCACTTTGTGTTTTGCCCAGATCTGAAATGGTAGTTATTTAAGCACACAGATGACTGGAATGAAAAGTCTCCAATCTTTGCTACCTTGTAATGGAGAATGGACCTGTTGTTTTATTGCTGGCATCTGTCTTTCTCAGGAGTCAATAGCAGAGTGCACCTTTGAGGTTGGAGAATTACAGTGCCTGCTGTGGCTGCAGAGACTGATATAGGAGAGACATGTTTTGATGCAGCTGGGGCAGATGAATGTGCCTGCTTTCGCTGCTACCAGATGCACCATGGCGTCTCTTTCTTACTGCACTCATCCCAAAGGTTATTCCTCCTCTGGTCAATGCTAAAGATAGACAACTTGGCTGATTTTCTTCAGGCGCTGGAAAATGAACCACTCAGGAGAATTACGGGGTACTTATTTTTAAACACACACAATACAACACACCCATTTTAGCTTTATGGTGAAATCAGGGATGACTTTTGATCATCTGAATTGCCAGTTCACATCTGGTATCTTAAACTGGGGGTGCACAGATCTGTCTAAACCAGACAGAACTTCTTCTTTTTAAAATATTGTTTATTATTTTCTCCTTAAACAATATTTTCGACAATACAGTAACAAACACAAAGACTTTCTGCTCTGCTGAGTGTGTGACTTCCCTCCCTCCCTCCAGCAGGTTTTCCACTTTCAAGTCCTATCTTGCACTTTAGCTCTTTAGCTTCTATTGGCCACATTGTAGGATTTATTTCAATCCTGCTAGTGTCTTCAGATTTTTGCAGTTATTATTCAAATATACAATAAATTTACTCTAATCCCTTTGAAATTTTTGATCATCCTGGTCTTGAATCCTGCAGGTCAGTCTGGCCAATTCTGCAAAGTCCATCATCTTTGCCTGCCACTCCGCAATCGCTGGTAACTCCTGTAACTTCTACTTTGGGGCCATTAAAGTTCTCGCTGCTACTGTGGCGTACATAAATAGTCTTTGGTCTATCTTTGCAGTTTCCTCTCCCGTTAAACCTTGCAAGAATGCTCAAACCAGACAGACCTGGTGCTGCCCCTAATCTGGGAAATAGCATTTAGCCATCATAACCAATAGCCACTGGCAGACCTATTCTCCACGAATTTGTCCAATGCTCTTTTGAAGCCATCCAACTTGGCTGCCATCACAACCTCTTGTGGGAGCCAATTCCATAGTTGGGTGAAGAAGTTGTTCCTTTTACCTCTCCTGAATTCCCCAGCATTCTGCTTCATTTGATGGCCCCAGTTTCTAATATTATTATTGCTGGGGGGGGGCAGGACATAGACCTCTCTACCCACTTTCTTTGCACACCACAGAATTTTACATACCTCTGTCGCATCCTTCCATTACTTACCTCCCCCCGTCCCCCCAAGAAAGCCCTCAATAGTCCCAAATTCTGTAACAATTCATCTCAGGGGAGTTGTTCTAGCCCTTTCATCTTTTTGGCTGCCCTTTTCTACCAAAAGACCAAACAAAACAAAAAGCCACAGATCCCATCTCTGACTGCTTCCAGTTTTAAGGCAGTGTTGTGTCCCTTCATAACCTTCCAAGAGTAGCTAAGGGCATCCACCAAAGACAGCAAGGAGGCACGCCCTATGTAACATCCCTTCTGTAGCTCATGCACTGGGCATTGGTGGCAATGGGTAGGCAGCCTAGGTAAGCAAAGCAATGGAGAGCTGTGGACCAGGCTGCTCTCTTCAGCTAGGTGCACAATCACAGAGATATATGGTTGACAATTCCAGGCCAGAGGATAGAAGCAGGGGAGCGAAATGGCGTCTGCTGTAACCTCCTAAAACAGTAGCTCTAGGATAGACAACATGGTGCCATCCAGATGTTGTGGACCACAGCTCCCACCTGCTCCAGCCCACATGGTTAAGAACAGGGGAGTGATGGGAGTTGTAGTCCACATTGACTACCCTTGAAGTGCTAAAAAGGCCACCCTGAGATGTGGCAGGTAGGCAGGTAAGCAGTGCTGCCTTCCAACATGGCTCCCCCACTTCCGCCTCATTGGCTCTCCTGAACCTGACTCGCTTCTAGTGCCTTGAAGAAATGTCAGGCTCACGAGAGCCAATGAGGAGCACAGGGTGGAGTCATGTTGCAAGGTTCTAGATCGGGGTGAGAGACCCATTTCAGCCTAAGAGGCACATGGGCAACCTCCCTGGGACTCCATGCCGTGGGATTTAGGAAAATGTAGGCAGGACAAGAGACGTGGCTGTGTTGTAGGCTATATTCCAGCCTCACAAAAATAGCAGAGGTTTCTGGATGCACCTAAAACCTCCCTATTCACCATCCAGGCAATCATTACAGTACAAGGAGGTATTCCAGTCAAAGTGCAAAAGCACTCTGTAAAGGCACAGGGCTGGTCTAGTGGGAGGTGTGGTCTAGGAAAGAGGTGTGGCCTGTGGTGGGTCCAAGGAGACATATAGAGACACATTTGGCTCCAGAGCCCGAGGGCCGTCACCCCTCCTCTAGATGATGCTCATTCACCACCCCTCATTCAAGATGATGTTAAAGAGTTTCCCTGGGCAAGAATTCCATCTCCCATTTCCTTCAGACAGATACCGGTAGATACTTTGTCTTCAACCCTGGCCTATGCACCACTGTTTGGAACATGCCAAGATCTGTGGGATCAGTCAAGTCTCCTTTCCCCTGACTTCCCTAATTGGCCACCCCATTTTTAGATCAAGTAGCACTTTCAAGCTCTCTCTCATCTCTCACTGTAAGGCAGGAAAAGCTCTCTGGCTCCCTCTAGAGGGTTTGTTGGCACCCAAACGTTTTGGCTGCTTCCTGCGTCTGCTGGCACCGACTGCTAACTGGCTGGTGAGT
Source organism: Zootoca vivipara (assembly GCF_963506605.1). Classification (NCBI taxonomy): domain Eukaryota; kingdom Metazoa; phylum Chordata; class Lepidosauria; order Squamata; family Lacertidae; genus Zootoca; species Zootoca vivipara. The sequence goes on from NC_083281.1 coordinate 78,467,748, forward strand.
TGAGCTCCTCACATCTGGCTGCCTAATTCGTCCCAGAACTTTTCTGTACCACTTGATTTGGCAAAGACAGGTTAGGAAGTATATTGAATGGGATCTTTCATGATATTCACACCCCCTTGAGCTTCCATTAGGGTTCAAAAGGCCACAAGGAGAGACGCGGGAGCTGTTGGAACAAGCAGCAAGGCGGATAATGCTGGAATCCTTGCATTTGCCCACACATTGAGTCATCTGGGGTTTGCTTTCTCCTACTAGCGGTGGAAGATCTTGGAGCCCCACACCTTTGTTGTGGTCGTGGAACTTGGATTCCGTTCACACGCTATGTTCCTCTTGATTCAGAATTCGCTCAGCAATTTGCGATTTTTCGAGTTGAGGATGAGGATGGGGCTGTTTTCGAAAAATTTCCTCCCAGCTTGCATTGTTAGCACATGCGAGCCAATGGTGCTGTGTGTCGGAATGTAGGAGCCTCAGATCATTGGTCCATCTAGCTCAGCATTGTCCACACTGAAGGGATGCGGGTGGCGTTGTAGTCTAAACCACTGAGCCTCTTGGGCTTGCCGATCAGTAGGTTGATGGTTCGAATCTGCACGATGGGGTGAGCTCCTGTTGCTCTGTCCCAGCTCCTGCCTACCTAGCAGTTCAAAAGCATGCCAGTGAAGTCGATAAATAGGTACCACTGTGGCAGGAAGGTAAATGGTGTTTCCGTGCACTCTGGTTTCCATCATGGTGTTCCATTGCGCCAGAAGTGGTTTAGTCCTGCTGGCCACATGACCGGTAAGCTGTCTGTGGACAAACGCCGGCTCCCTTGGCCTGAAAGCAAGATGAGCACCGCAACCCCATAGTCGCCTTTGACTGGACTTAACCGCCCAAGGGTCCTTACCTTTACCTTTTACCTGTCCACACTGATTAGCAGCATCCAAGCTGTGGGCAGCCATCACTTCTTCCCCTCATAAGTCCCCAGGATCAAGACTACAGCATCACAAATTATGATTCCTGCTGGGAATGGTTATAGCTCACTGGCAGAGCATCTGTTTTGCATGCAGAAGGGTGCAGGTTCAATACCCAGCACCTGCAGGTAAGGCTTGGAGAGATTCCTTGCTGGAAACCCTGGGCAGCCTCTGCCAGTCAGTAAAGGGAATGCTGAACAAGATGAACTAATGGTCTAGCTCAGTATAAGGCAGCTTTCTACATTCCTGTGACTTATGGAACAAACAGCAACCAAAAGCCCCCAAGAGGTGTGCTTTACTGTTGCTGGTAAAGCCATCACATTTCCCCAGCCTTTCCCAGTCCTGCTCCATATCACCAAAATGCCCCACACTCATGTTTCACCAAGTAGTGTTTGGGCAGACTTAGAGGGAAATTGCACACTAGATGTGAGATGCCTGAGAGCCATATGTAGGAATGGGCACCCCCCCCCAATTTTCATTTCTCTCCATTTCTTATTCTTCCAGTTTTAAGTCCAGCTTACCACATTTCAGATATGTATATACAGTCATACATTGGAAGTTGAACGGAATCCATTCCGGAAGGCCATTCGACTTCCAGAACATTTGAAAACCAAATTGTGGCTTCTGATTGGGCTGCAGAAAGCTTCAAAAATAGTTCACAAACTGGAACAGTCACTTCCGGGTTTGCGACATTCGGGACCCCAAACGCTTGGGAACTAAGGTGTTTGAAAACCAAGGTATTGCTGTAATACCCCCCCCCTCAAGGAAGATGACAGAATCCCAAAGGATGTGCTCAATAGGGACCTAGCTTCCGGCACCAGGCCCATTGGCAGACCAACTTTGCATTACAAAAATGTCTGCAAACATGACATCAAGGCTGGCAACATTAACCTTGCAATATGGGAATCCCTTGTAGATGCACACGGTGCCTGGAGACCTTTGGTCACGTCATATATCTACAGCAGTGACCAGAGGAGGAATGACTGCTGAAAGGAATGCAGAAAGAAAGAATCCCATGGTGCATCTGTAGCAATGAAACTAGACACCTTCATCTGCCCCAGCTGCAATAAAAACTGTCTCTCCCATATCAGTCTCTACAGCCACAGCAAGCACTGTAACTCTCACCTCTTTGACTTCAGCCCCGAAAGCGCACTCTCCCATTGTTTCCTGAGACAGACGGGTGCCGACAACAGAGCAATCTTTGCAAAAATCCACCTTCGTGTTATTGTGCCTTTCTCCCAACAAACCCATTTTTTTTCAAGCAAACTTCCCTAATCAAACGCATTTTTGGTACGCTATTTTCTCAGATACCTACTATGCCTTTTGATGCACACATTCCCCTAATACATGTGTTTAAGCACATGCCGTTTGAATGGAGGACTGCATCGGAACATTCAGATAAGTGTGAGTTTCAGAAGATGGTTTGGATTCGAGGGCCGAAGATCAGTGGTGGTTGGGGCCTGAGGCAAAAGTAGGCCAAGCAACGAATGCATCTTTTACCTTTGTGTAGAAAGCTGGTTTCTCCACACATTTGCACACACCCGAAGGCACATTGCAGGCAGGCTAAAGGGCTAGTGAAGGTTGTGGCTTGGGAAGAGTTCTGAGGGCCAGATTCAGAGGGCTTGAGGTTCACCTACCCCAGCACCATGCAAAGGTAGCTCCATATTCTGTATTAACCTTATTTCCCTGAATACCACCCCTCTCCACTTCAGCACTGAATCACCCAGAAACTAGTGTGATGCTCATAGAGACGTTGTCCAACAGATAAGTGGGTTCTGGGTAGGCTCTCTCTCAGCTAGTAAATTCTGCCCAGCTCCCCCCCCCCCAGCCCCTTAAGCCAACATGTCTTTCTAAGAGTGGGGAGCGGTAGGAACTAACCAGCCCCTATTAAGCAAGGGGGGTAGGACACACACAAAAATTAACACCATGCATCCTTAGCCTGTAATTTGGAGAATTTATTACTCGCTTGAAACTGGGATGACTTATTTTTATGACAAAGGCTGTAATAAGAAGTGGAAAATGAGCCGGCTCCTATGGCAGGAGTTGTAACGAGAATGGGGAATGACAGAATGCTCCGCTGAACGAATTTGACTTCATAATTACAATCATATGGATAACTTTTAATGTCTTCATTGGGGTCATTTATTGCTCATTTTCTCTCGGGAACATTTCCATTAAAAAGACTCACACTAGGCCTTTTAAAAATAAACATGCTTTCTTGCCGAAGGAAGAGCCAGGAACCCATGGAAAAGAAAACCATTTTTTTTAGTACTAAACTTCAGTACTAAACTTGTACTAAGTATACAATATATGCAATGCACACTTGCAAATTGTCCCTTTGCCACAGCCTCATGGCAATGACTTTTAGTGCTAATTATTTATTGAATATTTGAACATTCCACCCGTGCCAGCTAGGGACAGACGGATCTGTCAATTTTGGTTCGTCTCACTTTCTCCTTTTTCCAATTTATTTGGAAAAGGGCATTTCTACATTGGTTTACTTTTTACTTTTTTTAAGTCATTGTGGAAATTTGTCAGCATTTTAATCTACATTCTTGCAGTGTAGATTATTGCAATTACATTCTTCTTAATCAATGCATTTGTTAACATCAAAGTTTCACGAATATATTCATTTTTATAATGGGTGGACCGTACAAATTATACTTAGAGTACACTAATGGAAAGTAATGGGCCTAAGATATTCATACCCATCATATAATTGTGGAGCTGGAAGGTACTCCTGAGGGTCATATTTGTTTGTTTGTTTGTTTTTATTTTTACTATTACTACTACTATTACTATTATTATTATTAGCCACCCATCTGACTGGGTTCTGCAATGCGGGAATCCCTGACAGATGGCCATCCAACCTCTGTTTAAAAGCTTCCAATGAAAAAGAGTCCATCAACTTCTGAGGGAGTCGATTCCATTGTCAAACAGCTCTTACTGCCAGAAAGTTCTATTTCAGTGGGACTACTCTGGAGTTGCACTACAACCAGTGCTTTTTTTCTGGGGGGAAACAGGGGCACGCATCCACCGAAACATTTTGTGAATCTATGTTTGGCCTCATTGAGGGGCAGTATTTCAATATGAGTAGGAAAATGAGAGTATCCCCTAAACATTTTTTTTTGGGGGGGGACACTGACTACAACCCAATATGTGCATTTAAAAACAACAAAATCATTTTGTCAGAAAAATTCATCAGAGAACATTTGGAAAAGGGCAGATTTCAAAGAATGGGTACATTTCACTTTGTTAGCAGTTTTGGGAAGTGTGAATTAATCAGGTTCCAATAATAATAATAATAATAATAATAATAATAATAATAATAATAATATAATACAGTGGAACCTCGGTTTACGAACACAATCTGTTCCATGGAGGCATTCGTAAATGGAGGCATTCGCTCCCCGAAGGCATGCTTCTGCGCATGTGTGAGCTGCGCATATAGTGCGCTTCTGCACATGTGTGAGCTGTGCAGATCGCGTCTAGGCACCCGCTGCTGCGGAACCCGGATGTAAACACTTCCGGGTCTGCGGCGTTCATAAACGGGACTGTTTGCAAACTGAGGTACCACTGTAGTAGTAATAATAATAATAATAATAATAATAATAATAATAATAATAAATAATGATAAGTTCACCTTAAATTACAAACTGAACTCTATTTCTCCACTACACCCAGCCTAGGACCAGCTCAAGGTATATGGATGCATGAAGCAAGCTCCAAATCACATATCCTCTACATGCTGAGAGATCTGCATGGATCATTCAGTCACAAGTTCCAGGATTGCACCCAATGCTAATCCTACTCAGAGTTGACCGATTGACATGGCTGACTTAGATCTATGAATGTCAATGAGGCTACTCTGAGTAGGATTCTTCATCCAGTGATCCCAGAAACAGCTCTCTTCTCTTTATATCATAACAAGGATGGCTTTGAGTTCAACATTGGCCAGTCAAATCATTTGTTTAAATTTGTAGTTCAGCCCAAAATATCAAAGGCACATCTTTAGACCAGGAATGTGTTGTCCTCCAAATGTTGTTGTCAAACAAGACGTGATGGGAATTGCTTTCTGCAGCTAATTTTCCTATCACAGATGCAAAAGGGCCCCTTCCCCTTTGATAGTTGCGTGGAAGAGAGCATGAGAAGTGAGCATAGCATGGAATGTCGGCAAGGGGAAATGGAATGGAGTGCTCTGAAGGAGGGCATGGCTGACTGCAGCATTTTGTAGTTGGTAAAGATGTAAGAGTGCTCCCTGGAAGGACAGATCGTGAAGCTGAGGCTCCAATACTTTGGCCACCTCATGAGAAGAGAAGAATCCTTGGAAAAGACCCTGATGTTGGGAAAGATTGAGGGCACTAGGAGAAGGGGACGACAGAGGACAAGATGGTTGGACAGTGTTCTCGAAGCTACGAACATGAGTTTGACCAAACTGCGGGAGGCAGTGCAAGACAGGAGTGCCTGGTGTGCTCTGGTCCATGGGGTCACGAAGAGTCGGACACGACTAAACGACTAAACAACAACAAAGATGTAAGAAGGTTTCGTTTTCTGTTCTGCCCTTCCTTTGTAAAAACGCAGCGCTGTTTCCATTTTGCTGCACTTCCTCTTCCACCAAAACCTACATCTCAGTCTCATTCTCCACTGCAGCAAAAGAATGCAATTTATGTAATTTACACAATTAATTCTGCAAATCACATAAATCACATCACATCACCACTCCGTCATTCCACCTTATTCATTTCATCTTGAAACACAATGGAAATGGGAGCTGGGGTTAATGTAACGATAACGTTTAAGGGTTGGTAGCAACAACAACAACAGTGAATACTGATTGTATTCAATGGATTGATTTCCATTCCAGACAAGGGATGGCTGAGGAAATATTGGAAGGTTCTACACCTGCTTCCATTTTGTTGGAGTACTCTGACGCACCTAGCCTCAGTTCCCACTTAGTTTGCTGCAATCCTTAAAAGAACCCTCTCCCCATACGGTAAATCAGAAACGGGAAGACGAAAAATTTTGGTAGGGCTTGCAACATTTTTCAGAGGTGGCAACCTGACACCCCGGCATTAATCCCACCACATTCCTACAGGGCATGCTTGGGACGTTTGTTTGAGAAATCCCACCCCCACCCCCTTTCCCTTTCTGCACCCCAATATTTTTGCTCAGCTCCAGAAAAGGAGCAAAGTCATCTTCCAAATGTGATCTCCCCTGAGAGCTGCTTGAATGAGATATTTCATACCCAAGAAGTCACCAAGTCGAGAAACATCAATGGGAGACGCCTGGGGTGTTCTGCACAGGCTGGAATGCATTTTTGCAGAGGCCACCGGCAGAGTGACAATACTGGCACGTTCCATGTGTCAACCCTCATTTAATTCTCCGAGCAGCGTGAGCCCAGACAGGTGGGTGAGTAACGCTGATGTGTTACAAGATTTATTTAATAGGTATCTGATGGGACCCTGGGTCCTCCCAGAGCCCTATTATCTCTGCCAGAAATAATAATAATAAAAAGAGAGACGGGCGAAATGGTCGGGTTTTGATAGCCACAATCTGTTATGTGAAAATTGAACTGTCACCCGCGTGTGTCATGTTCATTTGGGCTGATTAAAGAGATATTAATCTACTGTCATTATTACAATATCTGTCATTGGAGGGAGCTCGACTGGGGATACAGCAGAGAAAAACTCTTCCGCGGAGCCACAGAGGAGGAGGAGGAAAGCGACGAATATTAATGCACGCTCTACCCTGCTGGAAATGAGGACGCGGTGAAAACGGACAATCAGTTCTGCTCCTCATGCTGCAAGCAGATGGCATTGCAGAGCGTGGAGTCCATAGAGGACTAGCCAAATGAGTTCAAGACCAGGGTCAGAGCAAAAGAAGGAGACTTGAGAGTCCGCTGTAGAGTTTCAGGCCCTGTGACATTGCAAAGGATTTTGGGGGCACTGCCAGGAGATGGGTGGGTGAACCTGCCAAAAAAGAGACACATGGCTAGCAGGGAGGGGTCATCAACCCAGTACAGGCCTAGAGGCGGGTGGTGCCTTGAAGGGCGTCTATTTCCACCCACCTTCAATCCAGGAAATGCAAATCTAGAGTAGTCTGGAACCTGGCAGGGGAGGGAATTGGCCTATTCCAAAAGTTACCCTGTTCCTAGCCTCCACTGTATCTGTTTCTCCTCCTTCCTTTGGGCCTAAGGTGCTTCTACAAACTACAATGCCTAGAGATCTTTGCACCGGGAGCTTCCTGATGGGAAGATTTTTTTGGGGGGGGGGGTCATGAAATCCAGGGAGTTCCTTCCATCCTTCATGCACACAGAGTCATTACTGCTGGAAGGGATGTTTTGGGGGAAACAAAAGGGAAGACGGGATGATTCCAGACCCTTCCGAGGGAGTCCGTTCCACTGTCAAACAGTTCTTCCCCTCAGAATGCCAAATAACAAAAATCAACACAGAACAATCTATGGTGCGTAGTAGGCAAAAAAAGGAAGCCCCAAGTGCCGGGGGGGGGGCGCTCTCCCAAAATTATTTATTTATTCATAAAATGTAGACACTGCTTGATTGTTTAAAAAAAAGAATGGAAAAAAAATGCCTCAAAGCAGTTTACAAAAATGATAAAACAATGAGATCATCAATTTAAAAATTAACAACAATGATTTAAGACTTTCAATAAATCAAAATAACAGTAGATTTAAAACTGTTTGCATATCAGCTTTGTGAGCACCTGGGTAGGCTTGTCTAAGCAAAAAAAAATGTCTTCAGCAGGTGCCGAAAAGAGCACAGTGAAGGCTCCTGCCTGATATCAATAGGCAGGGAGTTCCAAAGTGTAGGTGCTAAAAGATTGATCTTTTGCAAATGTGGAAAAGGGTATTATGTGGCAACTGAACAGTTCCAGTTCTGCCAATCAAAGCACCATAAAAGGCTACTAAATGACACTCACACTGTAGAGGGAGGGAGGGCAGATGCTGCAATAGACAAATGGAGTGAGAAGGGTGGGCGGAGCATCTTTGCCTACCAGGCTAGTCTGACCCTCCCATGAGGCACTAAGTCCTGTTGCAGAGGAGGAGACCACCCTGAGTTTCTTATCCGAGGGGGGGGGGAGTTGGAGGCAAATTTGTTCCCCGGGCAAAAGCAGGAATGGAATTGCGGAAAGGAGTCAAAGCCCTATTCCATCACCCTCTTTGGCGTGCTCTCTTTCTCTCTCTCATACTGTTACCTTTACGCTTTCCTTTTCCAAGGTGTTGAGAGGCTTCAAGTTCAAATCGATAGTTATTTGAGAGTTAGGGCCCAAGTTGGCCAAGTAGGGCATGCATTTGACTCCATGCCATCAGCCTGACGGTAGCCACTCTGCATATGACACATTAAATATTTAGAGGATTTCTATTGTGGAATTAACTATTTATTGATTTATAATTTAAAAGATTTATGCCCCGCCATTAAAAAAAAGGGGAAAAACCCAAACGGACTTTCACTTATAAGAGATGTCAGGTGCCATTTGGAAGTTGCAAATGTCTAACGTACCCTTTTCACCTCCATGTGGAGAAGAAAGGGCAATTATTCAAGGCCATATGGTTCAATAAATTCATGCTCGCTGCATAGGGAGGGGGCTATGTGTATTTGCTTTCCCACCCCCTACGTATTAGGTTGTGCTCTGCAACTCCTTTCCAACCCCAGAGTCTCCACAAACTGCCTTGCTAGCATTCCCCCCCCCCCCCACGGTGCGAGCTTGTGTATTCCGGGAAAACTTTGAGAGATTTTTGCATCTCAAGTGGTTATTGAATGCTCATAGCAAGAAGTGGCGCTGTCATCAGGGTGACTCTGGGTGGAGTGATTTGCTGACACAGCAACATATTTTAGCAAGATTGAGAGCATTGAGACAGTGGGCTGCTACAGAAACGATAAAAGAGTTCTATTGGCTATATACGGAATTGTCTGCATGCAGTTGTGGGCTTTTTTTTTTTTGCATTGTGAAATCTCTTTTGCTTCCGAGGAAGCAATTCATAAACACATTTAATAATTTTAATAATGATAATCATCTGCAATATATATTTTGGAAAAAATGCTTGTTTGGTATGCACCTAGATACCTCTTAAAACAGGCATTCCCAAACTGCGGCCCTCCAGATGTTTTGGCCTACAACTCCCATGATCCCTAGCTAACAGGACCAGTGGTCGGGGATGATGGGAACTGTAGTCCAAAACATCTGGAGGGCCGAAGTTTGGGGATGCCTGTCTTAAAATATCACAGGCAAATTTTGCACAATGGTTTCTGAGATCAAGGAAAAGGGATTTTGTCCATATTTGGACACCATTTTGAATCAAGATGGTGGACTCACTCTTTTGAAATGGATCTGATTTTAACTGATTTCAAAACTACACTGATTTTAACCAAACGTATCATGATGGTTCCTGATATCAAGGAACTTTTTTTGTCTATGTTTAGATACAATTAGCTGGTATTTCAAATCAAGATGGCAGACTGAACCACTGAATTTAACAACTGATTTCAAAACTGCAACCATGGTGTGAAGGGCTTCTTAGAATTCCTGAGCAACATCTGTCATGAGGCTGCTGGAAAATAGACATTCTTAATCGGAAATTGACACTTACAAAACTTAAGCTTACTGCCAATTTCTTATTTACGACGACTTCACTGTCATGCTTGCAGGTGTTTCAGAGATATTTATGTATTCTATTTTAGCTTGCTTTTCAGACAATCAATGTCATCAAAGCAGCTCATATCATTTTTTTTTTAAAAAAAGAGAGCAGTCCCTCCTATAAGGCATTCAAAACAACAAAAAACCTCAAAAGGAAAGGAGAATGGAAGGGAAAAGCGTAGAGGAGGAATATCAACTCTTCAAGGCCAAGGCAAAGAGATGAGCTTCATGCGGACAGTGATACCCAGTTCAGACCAGGTTGGTTTTCCCTTCCTGAGACCCTTTGACTAGTGGTGGCTTGTATTCTTTTGACTATTGGGTGAGGCCAGAGCATCCTTTCCCAAGGCAATTGGCAGGTGGAACTAAGTGTTATTTCTGACTCAAGTTCCCTTCAGGTGCTCTTGCTCTGGCCAATAGATGAGGCCATGCTGTTATTCTCCTTGCTATGGTGCTCTTCCTGGTAGGCAGGGGAGCAACCAGTGGAGGCAGGCCCATTTGGGCAAATGGGGGCACTGCCCCACCATCCTCTGTCTTCATTCTACACAGCTAGAAAGTCTCCCATAGGCAGTTGACCTACTCATTTATTTTTTCTTTCACTTCACTCATTCATTTTATTTAAGAGCGTTACTGTGAGGGGAAAACAGTACAGAGAGCCCCCTCCCATCTTGAGGAGCAGTTCTTCCACCAGCAGCGGAGCCAGCGGGGAGGGGGAAGAGTCCAGTGGGGAAGGAGGAAGTAGGGGACAGGGCTCTGGCAGGATAGCACGTGAGAGAGGAAGAGAGAGCGGGGGAAAGGGGGGAGAAGGAAAACATGGAAAGGAGACCCTGTTTCCCTCCGGTTCCGGAATTACGCAGAAGGAAACGCAGAAGGAGATTTGGGGTGCCCAGACTCTTATGTTGGAAGAAAACGCGGGAAGCGCCATTCCAGGGTTCTGGGTCAGACTAAGAACATGTACCCTGTACAGCTCTAGCACTGTAAATAGCCTGCACACAATAAAAGCATGAAAAGGCAACGGTTTGGAGAGTCGTTACTTTAGAGTAGTCGCAACGCTCCCTCTGTGACAGCTACATATGGCCAACTTACTGACATCCCTAAGTGTGTACATGCAGTGTATAGAATCAATTAAAACCAATCACGAATGCAGAAAACTCCCTTAAAATCCCAATTGAAAAAGAAAAGTATTTAAAGGTCACAGATTTGGGTCCACAATGCATGGCTTCTGCCTCCTGGCAGATATGAGTTTTGTATCTGAACTATGAGGGGGGGCTGCTAATACAGTTTGCCCCAAAGCTCTCAGCAACTGAGCCTTGATACAAGGGATCCATCTATCCTTAAATTATCAGGAACATAAGAAGATCTCTTGTACCAATTTAGGCCTTTGGTCCACCTCGTTCAGTATTGTTTGCACTGACTGACCGTGGCCTTTCAGGGTTTTGAGCCAGGATACTTACCAACCCTACTAGGAGATGACACAGATTGAACCTGGGACCTTCTGCATGCATAACAAATGCTGTATCACTGAGCCGCAGGCCTTCCCCAAACTGTTGATCTCTCCTGGTCAGCTCAACTGTGTAATACACTTCTATGAGATGTGGTGAGGACTGCCACATCTTTAGACAACTTTCTGGTTGGGTCAAAATGACCTACTGGTTGTGATGGTTATATGCTATCTCCAGGAACAGACAGTATGACTCTCAACACCAGTCAATAGGGAACAGCAATGGGAGATGCTTATTATGTTTATGTTCATGTTATGGGCTTCCTGAAAAAACTTGGTTGGACATTGTGGGAAACAGGATGCTAAATATTGATCTGATCTGGAAAAAGTGATGCTGTGTTCTTTCACTGGAGATGAACAGAACCCTCAGTCCCACCACCAAGGGGAAATGTTGCCAAACACAAATCTCTTCTCTTCTCTTCTCTTCTCTTCTCTTCTCTTCTCTTCTCTTCTCTTCTCTTCTCTTCTCTTCTCTTCTCTTCTCTTCTCTTCTCTTCTCTTCTCTCTTCTCTTCTCTTCTCTTCTCTTCCCCTCTTCTCTTCTTCTCTTCCCCTCTTCTCTTCTCTTCTCTTCTCTTCCCCTCTTCTTTTCCCCTCCCCTCCCCTCCCCTTCCCTTGATATTGCACAGATGCTTCTTCCAGGCAGGAATCTCCAAGTTAGTTCTTGGGATTTTGCTGAAGGAAAAGTTTGGTGGCAACTCCACTTGATTTATTTAATAATAAAAAGACCCCCTGCTTAGATGTCTATCAAAACCACAGAGTATAATTAGCAGGGTCCTATCAGACGGAAATGTAGAAGAGCCTAATGGATTATACTTGAAAAATCACTGATCCGGCTTCTTCCCTCCATGAATTATAAATAACAATGGCTTGGGGTTGAAAGGAGGAACCTACTATAAATAATGACTATTTGAAGACTCCCATGTAGCGTTCCTGCGTGGCAGAAGGATTAGCCTCGGGAAGATAATTATCAGAATATCAGATGCTAAATGGTAACAAGTTGTATTAAAAACTGACATGAAAGAAAGACAGGGGGATTCTGGAGTAAGGAAACCGGGGAGCTTGTTCCTGATATGATATTACCGCAGGAGAATACTTGCCTTCAATAAACTGTTATATATAAATATTGTGTTACAAGTGGCTCAACAGAAAGTTGCTCTCCAGAAAACAATCTGCAACAAAGCTTTGGTGAAGCTACTATGTCTATCCACGGCAAACCAGAGGTCCAAGAAGAAGAGCCCTTGTAATTCCAGCACTTCTGGTCAACCCAATGCCCCAGTGGGAAACCCACCTGAGTGGAGGCAGATCATAGTCATCATGGCTAGCAGCCACTGGTAGCCCTCTTCTCCATGAATTTGTCTAGCCCTCTTTATAGCTCTTTTGTAGGTTGCTGGCCATAACTACATCTTGTGGGAGCAAATTCAATAGTTCAGCTCTTTGTTGTGCAAAGAATGATTTTCTTTTCTTTTTTTTAAAAAAATACCAACATATCATACTCGACAAACTCAACAAACATTACAGTACATAGTTTCCTTCTTCGTTAATACAATCCTACTTTCAAAAGTTTTACAATTTGTTACCATTCACTTTGTTTTGTCATGTCCTTGTCTATTCCTTTTATTGACTTCCATCCTTTCTTTGCCGTCTTGTTAATTCAAAATTTCTTTGCACATTTGTTTAGCCACTATACATCATATTATCCATCATGTCATTACATTACTATTAATTTGTTTATGTATTGCATTTTTGTAGAAAGAATACCTTTTGTATAGTTGTATATTTATCCATAATAAAAGATTTTATACCAATTGTTCCGACTCTACTGATTTGGTCTTTGAGTTTCATGGTGTTATCTCTATATAATCCATAAATTTCTTCCATTCCTTATTAAATTTCTTCCATTCCTTATTAAATTCCTTATTAAATTTCTTTCACCTGTCCTGAATCTTCCAACATTCATCTTCATTTGTCTCGTACCATTTCACATATCCTTTGGAGAAACTATTCCATGAGGTCGCATCTGTAGAAATATCCCACCATGGTGGGTCATGCATGGTATCCTAAGAAAGGAAAGAAGAGATTGCAAATGCAATTGAGGGAATTACCACAATGGATTCCTTGCTTAGATTAGGGATAGGGTTCTCCAACTACAGTGGTACCTCGCAAGACGAATGCCTCGTGCAACAAAAAGCTCGCAAGACGAAAGGGGTTCACAATGTTTTTTGGTGACTCGCAATATGAATTTTTCTATGGCCGTGCTTTGCAGGACAATTTTTTTTGCATTTTTTTTGTGCAATTCCCCCCCCCCATGGGAAACTGCGCTTTGCAAGACAAAATTTTCGCAATATGAAACAACTCGCGGAACGAATTAATTTCGTCTTGCGAGGTGTCACTGTATTAAGGAAGGGTAGACAGGAAACCTACAAAAAGGCTCTAGAAATAGCTTGTATCTTAAAGCAGTTCTTTCCCTGAGTGCCAACAGGTTGTGGCTATGCATTTTTAAATGGGTGTTGTTGTCTAACCTGGATGGTTTCTTTTTCACTCTGCAAGTGTGAGAAAGGGCTCTCACAGACAGGCGGATGTTCACAATTGTCTCTTTGTTGATGCTTCTTCAGTTTCCAGTCAATTAAAGATGACATCTGTGGTAGGCAGCATGTCTGTCACAGCTGTCCCATGGGATAAACATCTCCCTCTGATGGACTCTTGAAATTTATCTACTCAGTAGCTTCTCTACACTTTGGGAATGCATCTGAACCCCGTGTTTCAATTTTAATGGCAGATCCCAGCCCTAAGCTCACGGAAAGTATAGTCAATTCCGCACCGTAGCCACCAAAACCAGGTCACTATGATTAGAGGGAAGATATATTTTCGAACATGCCTGACTGTTCATAGAATTGCTTATGCTCTCACTTTAAAAGGCACAAGACGAGAGGAAATTTGATTCAGTTTGCATTTAAAGGCAAACCCACCCAATCTGCACTTCCTATAATAGTCGGAGAAACGTAACACAGCCGTCGTTCAAAATTTGCACTTCTCCAAATTTTGCAATTCAGTTCTCCAGCCAAGTCATGTGTATAGAAATGCATACAGTCGAGAAAATGGAGTAGGGAGAGGTCTTTGACCAGCAAGGATGAGGGGCTAAACAAGAGGTGGTGGTGGAGGAGCTGGAGGAACAGGGCAGACGCAGTCTTATCTCCAAAACCAGGTGCCACCTTTGTAGATGGGGACAGATGCACCTGCCTAGCTACAGCATGCAGCAGACCTGAATCCAGCTCCCTAGGCAGCACGTTCTTGGGGAATCCTGCCATCTTCCATTCTGTAGGCATGACCAAGCCAGTGCAGGCGTCGCTGAGACAGGAGTGTGACCTTTAGGTAGTTAGTAAAAGCGAAGGAGTCCATGAGGAAAGAATAGGATGTCTTTCTGAGTATCACACACACACACCAACTCAGGAAACTTATTGCAAGCCTTTGCACTGTACTCCCTGCTGGTCCCCTGATCAGAGCGCCAAAAGAGCATGATGGCAAAGACCAGTGGTAACTGGTGCCTACTGGAACTGGTGGAAAGGAAAACAGGGAGTCTACCAGTAGGGGGAGCCAGAGCCAATGACAGGTAGCATTGTCCCCAAGCTCTTCTCTGCTGTCTTCTACAAGGGCAACTCTAGGACTGATGGTAAGAAGGCAGGTGGGGGAGGCTGGCAGAGGGGCAGAGTGAGGTTGGTAAGGCTGTGTCCCTTTCACCCCAATTGACTAGCCTCCACTGGGAAAGGCTCAGTATAACCTAATGTTAGAAAGCATGGGATGGAGGTTTGGTAGTTCCCCCTGGCATGCTGCCTTCTGACACTTCAGAAGGTGGCCCATTATAAATTTCAACCCTGCACTCATTCCTCCGCCAAGCCGAGTTTAATATCAGAGGATTTTGTTTTATGGTGTTTATTTTAAGTCAACTAATTTCATAACAAATTAAGGGTGATGTGGGCCTTGAACATTTTGCCAAAATTAGAATTGCACCACCCAGGCAGGGAAGGTAAGGTTGGTGAGAAAGCAACTTCAATTCAGCTGAAAGTCGTATGAGGAGTGTGCAAGGGTGAGGCCAGTGTAATATTTTGCAGCAGTGGGAGAACTGAAGGCATTCACACAAGTTTCTTGCTACGCAAGGGGTGGGAAAGCTTTTTCAGCCCAAGGGCCACATTGAGAACCTTTCAGGGGTCACACAACCAGAGAGAGAAATGTGAATGTTACCTTTGCTGGGCTACTTTCTACACACACACACACACACACACACACACACACACACACACACACACAAGCTTCTAACCTCTTGAATGCTGGGCTTTTGACAAATATATACATTTGAATCCCCCTGACAGGGGAGCTCCCGTTGCTCTGTCCCAGCTCCTGCCAACCTAGCAGTTCGAAAGCACACCAGTGCAAGTAGATAAATAGGTACCGCTGCAGCGGGAAGGTAAACAGAGTTTCCGTGCACTCTGGCACCCGTCACAGTGTCCCGTTGAGCCAGAAGCGGGTTCAGTCCTGCTGGCCACATGACCTGGAAAGCTGTCTGTGGACAAACGCTGGCTCCCTCGGCCTGAAAGCGAGATAAGCGCCACAACCCCATAGTCACCTTTGACTGGACTTAACCGTCCAGGGGTCCCTTACCTTTACCCTTTTACCTTACCTTTATCAGATTAAGAAGCTCCCATATCTGATTGGCCCTCATGATATTCTGGAAAAATAAAAAAAAGTAAGGCAGCACACCAAGGAAGAAGTGTTTGCATGTTTATTTAAATTATCCTTGCATACTGTCACATGGTTGCCTCGCTAACCTAATCACACAGTCTGATCTTACTGGCATCATTAACCTGTTCCATTATGTGTGTACCAATTCAGGTGGGGGAGAGGAGCCTTGGGGAAAGAATAAGAACATAAGAAAAGCTCTACTGTGCCTAACCAATGGCCCATTTAGTCCTGCATCCCGTTATCACACTGGCTGACCAGGTGTATGTGGGAACCCAGTAGGCAGGGCCTGATCACAGCAGCTGTCCCTGCCTCTAGTTCTAGCAACTGGCTTTCATTTTTTAAATAAAAAATATAGAATTTTATCAGAGGTTTTTAACATATTAAGCAATAAAACTCAAACTCTTTTTACAGAAAGACAATAAAAGGCAATGCATCACAAGAAAAGAATAATATAGAAAAAGAAAATATAAAATACAATATTCACAATCCTTATAAAATACAATTACTTATATCTATATAGCCCTCTATCATCTTTTTTATCTCAGTTTCCCACCTGCATACTGTGAGTTGAATCCCACCCACCCAGCTACCCCCAATTTTCAGAGGCATTCAGGGGAGGTAGAACATAGCCAATGTGGCTGGGGTAGCTATTGGTCACCTTTCCGACAATGCCAAATATGACCAGAGAGTGTGTGCGTGGATACTATCAGCACAGTCTTTTGTAGAGAAATTCCTTCCACATGCAAAACATTCATTTTGTTTTAAAAGGGGACAGCACAGAATTATATAGGTTGCCGTCCAACTCTCAGTTGAGTTGGCAAAATAAATAAATGAACAGCTAGACTAATGCAGCAGAGACCTTCTCATGTAATGCTTGAGCAGCAGTGGATTTTCTTTCACCTCTCTAAGGAACCTCAGATGTCCCCGGGACTCGCACGAGCAAAGGCATATGGATCTGACATACAATCCCTCTGTCATTACAAATGTTTGTCTGCCTAATGTCATAAAAGGTTGAGTCGTCTGCGCTACCAGACATGCTCTCTGTTTCTCCAGAGGGCAGGGCGAGAAGCAACGGATGGAAACTTCAGGGGAGCGACATTTTGTCTTAAGCACCCACATGGTGAGAACTGTGCCAGAAGGGAACCGACGACCTCAGGGCTCCCCTTTGCTGAAGGCATTCGATAACCGCCTGCACTGTGACTGGCCTATTTGGGCCAGTGGGCATACGTGGAGTTTTGAGGGTGTGGGAGGGAGTGTCACGGGCGCCAGTCCCCAAATGGCTGCTGCGGAGGGTGCAACAGAACCCAAAACGGATGCCTTGTGGCATGGCATAAATCAAAATGGTTGCAGTGGCGTTGGGGCATAACATAAAATGGCTGTCACAATGGAAAAAGCAGAGAAAAAGAGACAGGGCCACAAAGGAGTTGCCTCCCAGGGCCGTCTTAATCATATCTGGCGCCGTGGCGCGACGGATCCCTCCGGCGCCTCCGCCCCGTTTCCCAGCGCGGCGGGTGGGCGCAGTGTGGCTGCTGCGGGCGCGGCTGCGCGACGCCCCCCCTGGCGGCCTGGCGGCCTGGCGCCCTGCACCATCCAGCCTGTTGCTTCCATAATCTATCCCATAAATGCGGGGGGGGGGGAGCAATTACATAAGCTACCACTGCACTAGCTCATAGTTATCCAAGACTATTTTCTGCTAAGATGGAATCGACGGATTGGTCCAGGCTAAATTGGTTAGTCAGACCATTGATCCATCTCACTCCGTATTCTATGGCAGCACCTCTCCAGAGTTTCTCTGGGAGCTTCTCCCAGCCCCACCTGGAGGTGCCAAGGATTTCAGCATACAAAGCCAATGCTCTAATAATCAGCCACAACCCTCTCCCAACGGATGCACTTAGTTGCATTTAATTTCCCTTTAAATAAATGGAGCTGAACCTAAGTCAAGATGAACTTGTGCCGTTGCTTTCAATGGCAGCTACATTCAACTAACTTAGTCTGCATCTAGCCCCCAGTCTCCATCTTGGCCCATCTCTGAAGGTTACTGTGCTGTCTTTATTTCCTGAAAAGCAAGCTCATTTTTTTCCATCCATTGGATACGTGAAGCTCGCACAGAGAGAAATATGGTAGCAATTAGCTTAAGAGCTGTCTTTGGGGGAAATTCCCATAGAGACGGCGGACCCTGTATTTATGAAGCCAGTTGTATTGGGCCCTAATGAAACAATTAAGCAAAGGTCCTCTGCCTTTGATCTAAATGTGGTAATTTTTACAAAAACATCACCGAGTGATAGATACCCATAACTCAGAGTCCTTAATTGTACTTAATTTGTTTGGAATACGAATGTGCATTTAATTAAGACTGGGCTTTGGCCCGTATGTTTTAAGAACAGCTGTCAAGGAAAATTAAGACCTACTTTACTTTCAAAGTTACTGGATTTTATCAGACTGGGACAACCATCTTCGAACAGAAGGTTACCGATAATTAGGGAGACTTCTAGTGTGGGGCGGGGAAGGTTGTAATAAAGACACTATACAGCTGAGAGAGAAGGAAGGGAGTCAAGGATAAAGGGCCAGGGAGGACTCAAGAATTTGCTGTTCACTTAGTTTAGGGCATGCAGTGTTACAATACAGTATTTTGTTTTTTGCAAGAAGCAGGCTTATTTTCTGCAACCTCAACCATCTGCCCAGGCGGTTGTGCATTTGTTAACAACTTTATTCTCATGCCAATGATTACTACCTCTTTCCCTTGGTATACATAATTACTAACTGCAGAAGGCTATCATGTGTTGCATTCATTCATTCTGCAAAAGGCTACCCTCTGCTGGTAGAAAAATGAAGAGGGCATTTGGCTTTGGGGTTCAAGATAAACTAGAAAAAATGTCAAGGATGTTGGGAGTTGATGTCCCCAATGGGGAT
Source organism: Zootoca vivipara (assembly GCF_963506605.1). Lineage (NCBI taxonomy): Eukaryota > Metazoa > Chordata > Lepidosauria > Squamata > Lacertidae > Zootoca > Zootoca vivipara. Next base: position 78,486,488 of record NC_083281.1, read on the forward strand.
ATAAGAAACTCCCCTTTTGTTGTTTTTTTTTTCTCAGTTTCTCCAGTCTTTAGTTCAGTGCCCCACATTTACACATCAGCTGGCAAATAAAAATAAATGAATAATCACCCCCGTGAAAATTCACCAGCATTTCTCCTTGCACGTGCAATTTGTATGCAATTTCCCCTAACATAACACTTTTGCAAGACCAATTTCCCTAATGTACCACATTCTTATGTTTCCACAGGTTTATGCTTTCATGTGCAGAATTTACCCTAGCACATGCTTATATTTGTACATCTTGCCTACCTGGGAAATGGCACTTCAAAATTCAAAGGATGAGTCGGTTTCAATGCACATGTTGTTTCAGGAAGAGTGAGTTAGGTAGGTTCACCTTTAAATGTGCACTGAAATATCAAGTACCCTGTTCTGCTAATCTCATGTTTGTGGCCATAAAGATACAACTGGCATAGCTTTAATCCTTGTGGCCAGTTATGCTTCACTACCTGACATTGCTTGGGAATTCTAAGAACCCTCCGCCCACCTCCAGTAGTGCAGTGTTGAAATCCTTGAATAAAATCGGCGCAGCCTGGTTTCAGTCCTCCATCTTGATTCAAAATGGCGCCCATTTCAATCCAAGCATACACAAAAACCTGTTCTTACATCTTGAGGACCGTAATGCACAATTTGGTGCGTAATTGTATCCCCAAACAGACAAAACTCCTGCTCCTTGATCTCATAAACCACCATGCAAAATTTGGTTACAATATCTTAAGAGGTGTCCAAATGCATAGAGAACAAGCAACTTTCCAAAATCTGTTACAGATTTGTGTGTGAGAGGGCCGGGGGGGGGGCAATTTTTCTGCAGCAGCATTCTCTCTCCATTCTGCAGGTGCTACATTATTTCTTGATTGCTCAATTTCTCTAAAACATCCCACCAGCACACACACACACACACACACAAACATCAATGTAACAAGTGGAAAGGGTGAAAGGTAAGGAAACATGGACCTCTGTTTCCAAACTGTCCAGTTTCTGACAACAGAACCCATTTCCAAACTGACCCTTTGCTTTCCACTCTGGCCTTCATTAATGCCACCATCTCGCACACCTGGAAGGATGTCAGTCACCTATCAATCATTTCCCTCCTCTCCCTCCCGCCCAGCCCCACTCAATCCTCTCTTAATGCCAGATCACTAGGTGAGGAAGCCAGGGTTTGAAACTTTTAATCTCCAGGCCCTCAGGAGATGCAGAGGAAAATGTTTGACAGGGGTCTTAGGCTGGAAAATGTCATGCACACAGAGAGAGACATATTAGTGAAGCCAAGGAAGTTTCTGAGCTGGGAAAAGAGTCTACAGAACTCAAAATGAACACTGCTCTTTAGCAGTGGTGGTTGGTGACCATATGAACTGGTGAGCAGGAAGGAGAATAGGCTCAGAGTAGGATACCCTCCAACATTTATCCGATGAAAATAGGGACACCCTGTTTCTTCTTCATCGTCATCGTTTTATTAACTATCCCCCACCCATCTGACTGGTTTGCTCCAACATATATAAAAACATGTTAATGCTACCTTCAGATGTCTTCTAAAGGTTGTATAGCTATCTCTCTCGTTGGTTTGGGGTTTGCATAATTCCACACCTTCCAACATTTCTCTGATGAAAATAGGGGCATTCTAAGGAAAAGCAGGACATTCTGGGATCAAATCAGAAACTGGGACGGCTTCTGTAAATCCTGGGCTGTCCCTGGAAAAGCAGGACATTTTGAGGGTCTGCAGTAGTTGGATCCAGAGCCAATGGCAGGCTGAGAAGCTGATTCTACATTGCTTCCATCCTCCTCCTCCTCCTCCTCCCTGCTGAGTTGTACAAGGGTAACACAGACTAAGAAGGAGGAAGCTGATGGCTTAGGCTAGTTGTAAGTCATGCAGGTAGAGGTTGGCTGAGGACAGGCTGAGGTTGGTGGGGCAGAGTGTTCTATATGCCCTCATGGACCAGACTTCAGACCTGCCTCTACTCAAACCCCAATGCATAGAATCAAAGTTTATTATACGTTCTAAACCCACCAGTGAGTGTGAACCGCTCCTCTTCCTTGGTGGAAAGACAGTGTCTCCATGGCAGAGCATCTCCTTTGCATGCAGAAGGTCCAAGCTTCAATCCCCGACATCTCCAGACAGGACTGGGAGAAGACCCCTGCCTGACACCCTGGAGAGCCACTGCCTGTCAGTGTACACCATCCGAGCTAGATGACCCACCCAGTGGTTTGGCTTGGGATAAGGCAACTTCTCACAACAGCTCCTCCTCACAACTCCCATGGGGGTTTGGAGGGCAGCCACATCAGCCTCCCAGCTGTTTCCCTCTGTGAGAAGATATTACTGTGTGCATCTCTTAAGCTAGCCTGCTGCCTTCAAGAGTGGTGTAGGATGCTATCCCATTGCCGGGGTGGAAGTAATATCCAGCTGCTTCTGTGCACAGAATGGGGGAGCACCCTCTTGCACTTTGCCCCAGGCAGCGAATTGTCTTTGGCCGGCCCTAACTACAACTTGCCATTCCCACTATCGCCATCCTGGATGGTGCAGATGGGCAGTAATGGTCCCCGACGGGGTGGGCAGGGCAGAAGGCAGGAAGGTCCACAGTAGGTGGAGCCAGAGTCAATGACAGGCAGAGCCAACTCATTCTACTTCTCCCCCACCTCAATGAGTCCTGCAAGAGCAGCCCTGAGGATAAAGAGAAGGGAGTTTGCAGCCACACACTGGAGTGCTTGTAAGGAAGGAGGCAAATTGAGGCTGGCTGACTGAGGTTGATGGGACAGTGGCCCATTCCCCCACACAGACCAGCTTCCATAGCTGTCAAGTTTTCCCTTTTCTCGCGAGGAAGCCTATTCAGCATAAGGGAAAATCCCTTTTAAAAAGGGATAACTTGGCAGCTATGCAGCCTCCACTGCTGGTGGGAGCTGTACCCTGACCACCAATGAAGGGCTTCAGCAGCGGCAGCCAACACAATGCCCTCCAGATGCAGTTGGACAACTCCCAGACTTTGCATGCCCCAGATTCTGCTCCCTTGGCCTTATGCAAGGGCCCAATGCAATTATGAGGCAAACTTGCAAGGAAGTGACAGGAAGGGAGAGTATCCTTGTGCTTGCATCCTGCTTGCAGACTTCCCATTGGGCTAGCTAGTTGGTCACTGTAGGGGCGTAGGAAGATAGGGGTGGGGGGGCGGGGCGCCCCAGGTGGTGTGATCCCAGGGGCGCCATCGTGGCTGCCCGCCCTGCTCCCCAAATGCGCACCCCGCCACTGCGTGTGGTGCGCCCTGCCCCCAAACGCACGCGCACCCCTGCGCATGGCGTGCCCCGCCCCCAGAACGCGCACCACGTTCCTGGGGGCAGCGTGCCTGCTCTCCGGCACCAGTGGCAGAGCATGAAGCTCCACCACTGGGCCACTGTGAGAACCGGATGCTGAACTAGATGGGCCATGGGCTTCAGCCAGCACGTTCTTCTTATGTTCTTAAACTGGAAACCTACAGGGCTGAATCATAGAACTGCAGAGGTGTGAGGGACCCTAAAGGTCTTCTAGCCCAACCCCCTGCAATGCAAGAATCACAGCTGAAGAATCCCAGATGGATGGCTATCTGATCTCTGCTTAAAAACCTCCAATGAAAGAGAGCCCACCACCTCCTGAGGTTGTTACTACTGAGTTATTACTTCACGGTTTGAGCATAAAACAGAGAGCAAGGAGGGGAGGAAGAGTGAGCACTCTCTCTAGAAGTGCCCATGTTGCAATTTCCTCCTAAATCAAGTGCGGGTTGGATTTATTTCTTATTCATGCAGCAGGCTTTAACTGCTGGCTGCTTTCTAACCACGTCAACCATGTCTTTGTCTCCCCACTGTCGCTGCTGACACCACACACACACGCAACCCCCGCTATGAAGCCCTCGTATCTAAGAGAATCAAGAGAGACATCTCCTTTATCAAATCAGGCATGAAGCCATTAGATTGCCCCTGTAAACATTCTGCAATCTGGGGCGTTTTAAGAACCGCACGGACCGAGGACACGTATAAACGGGCGCTGGCAAAATGTGAAGATGACGAATAGCGCAGCGACGCTGGCGCCCCCTCGCTGCAATCATTACCTCCTGAGTGCTTTGTGTGGAGTGCACCTCTTATCTCACACTGACAACACTAATAGAATATGCATAGCCCTATTAGCATACCAGATAATAGCCCCCTGGAGGGGACACAGCCATAAAACTTTAAGTAGAAATCAAAACAGGGGGAGGGGGAGGGGGAGGGGAGGGGGCGGGAAGGGAGGAAAAGGAACGTTGTCACAAGTAAAAAGAGCGCCCGAGGGCAAATTTTGCTGCAACGGGCAAACATAGTCATAATTCTTATGCTAGTCACCATGCAAATGGTAATAGGCTGGAGTCCCATGAATACGATCAGGGCCGTGTTTGCCGTGAAACATTAATTGAGATAATGTGCCCCTTTCAGAGGCGGCGCGGAGCCGTATGTCAAAGTGTACCGTAACAAAACCACGGCAACATCTTCTGGAAATATATGGCGGCTGTCGAGGGTGCTGCATGGCAGTGCCAGAGACACAACGGGGAGCCTCCCGTTGCAGCCGGGGAAATCTGGAGATGTGGAAACACAGCCCTGTTTACGTCTGTAGGTCCATTTGGTGGATATTGAGACCCAACTGCATGTGCTCAGGACTCATCCTCCATGAACCCAAGTCAATGTCGTCGTGGAGCGCTGGGGAACTGCAGGCCCCATGGGGCAAATGGGGGCTGCCTAGGCCTCTCCATCAAGTCCTTCGGATTCTCCTCACACCACACCCTCCACCCTGCTCCACACTCCAGGTGTGTGGTGTTTTTTCTTTTCTTTTCTGGGCTGTGAGGCATCCATCCTTGATCTCCAATAGGACGCTAAGCATGAGCTTCCCCAGCAATGAGATATGTGAGTGAGGAGTGGGAAACCACTAACAGAGGATGGGAGGGCCGGATTTAGGTTGGATGAGGCCCTAAGCTACTGAAGGTAATGGGGCCCTTTGTATGGCCAGTTGTCCTTTGTCAACAGCAAATTGTCGCTGTTTTTGTTTGTTGAATATATGCTCTATGGTAATTTATGGACCTAATAGGTATCTAAAGCCATTTCACACAACAAAATATGTATTTTATCAAAGTAATTGTTGAACTGAAATACAATTAAGAAGTATCCAGGTTCCCCCCCTATTTTGGGGGGGGGGAGCAAGAGAGTGGGGCTTTAAGCTACAGTTTGTTTAGCTTATATGTATATCTGGCACTGGAGGATGGTGAGAATAATGGCAGCAATAACCAAAAAACTCCTTATTATTGAATAGTTATGCCATTATTATTATTACTATTATTATTACTATCTGGGATTCCATGCCTCTCCTTCTATAGAATTTTGGAAGCTTATTGGAACCTTTTTGAGTTCCCCTCACAAACATCTCTAAAATTTTGCCAGGGGGCCAAAATGTCATTTCAGCTGAAATCCTGCTTCCACTCCCCTCCCCCCCTCTCCTCCTCCGCCAATTAGCACCTTTGTCTCATTCAGCAACAAATTTATGGAGGGAAATCTGCGCCTGCCACTTCAGGACTGCGGAGCGAGCGAGATTGCGCAGGCAGGATGTTTAGATATTTATTAAGTTTGTTCGGGGCCCCATTTAATAGCCGCTCTGCCGTTTATCACCCAACTCTTGAATGCCAAAGAGGAGAGGTAAAGAAAATAGCGATATAAAAAATTTATCTTGGGATGGAAGGGGGGGAGTGGTTGGGGAGGTGAGGGGGGGGGGAAGAGGCAGAAAACGGCAGTGTGGAAGGCAAGCCTTCCTTCAGCGCTAATGCCTCCCATCCTTTTTGCCAATTGGCTCTCTCTGTGTGTGTGTGTGTGTGTGTGTGTGTACACAAACAAGCCATGGATGAAGGAAGGAAAGGAGCCTTTGCTGATGTTTGTTGTTTGGAAAGCACATTCTGGCTGCTGGCTTAGGTCAGCGGGTGGCCAGTCTGAGGAAAATGAGTCCCCGGGGCTGTAATAATTGTAACTGTCAGGGAAAAAAGTCAAGGTCTTTTGATAGCACCGGGCTGACCTGACTTCTGACCACTGAGAAATATATATGAAAACTATCGCCCGAGGCCCTAGCTGGAGAATCCAAAGAGGTTTTTTTTTTTTAAAGAGAAAAATCTCATAGTGGTGGATTATGCTTGCGAAGCTGAAAGCTCATTGGGGCACAATCCACTAAGCTCTGTTTGTGCTTGTTGAGCCAAACAAATGGGCCTCTCTCTCTTTCTGCTGAAGTAGCTCCTGGTGTATTGCATTGGTAATACTTCTGATGCTTATTCCTCTTTCTTTTAAAGGCAGGGGCACTTCTGAAATCTCTCCCTGAATATTGGGAGCCCAGGCTACCTGTCATCTTTGCAAAAGTGGTGCGTTAGAAATCTCTGCATCCGTCTTCAGTTGTGTTTTTTTAAGAACAAAATAAAATAAAATAAACGAATACAAGCATTATATTACGGTATATGAGTAGCAGCCAATACTAGATCTACTCTGAGTAGACCCATTGGAATTATTAGACAGGTCTAAGGCTAGATCTACTCTGAGTAGACCCATTGGAATTATTAGACAGGTCTAAGGGCACATTCACACTATATCATGATACCACGTCAAACAATCATGGCTTCCCCCAAAGAACCCTGGGAAGTGTAGCTTCTTAAGGGTGCTGAGAGTTTTAAAGAGGCCCTTATTCCCTCAGAGTGGTTTAACTTTTCACGAAGAACTCTGATAATTGTAGCCCATCAGCTTTAACAAATCACACCTCCCAGGATTCTTTGTCATTTTCACTAGCCCTCCTAGAAAATGGATCACTAGATATATTTCATGCACTCTTTAATTAAATTTCATATTTTGTCTTAAAACAGAGTCGGGAGAAAAGTTGGCATTGTCCCATTTTGCCAAGGCACATCTGAGACTGAGAAAAGAGTGGCTGCTTTGAACTGGCTTGGTAACTTCATGGATGGTCAGCGATACAATCACACTTCCTACTTTCAAATCCAGCACTCGCCCCCTGGATGAAGCTGTCCAATCACAATGAATGCAAGGGCCTTTAAAAAATATATCACACAACAGCAGCCCACTCCCTGCAGCAAAATGTGATGATTCCTCTTTTTTTCTTTTGAGCACTGACCGACTCAAACTTTCTTGGACCATGTGACGTAGCACATGCAGGGCATAGAAGGGATGCCACAAATGGTAAATAATTATTATACTTCCTCTCCCCCCCCCCAACAAGCAAGGATGAATGAATTTGCCAATTTCCATTTCTCCTTGGTTTTTTAAGTGCAGTTCTCCACATTCCCCCCCCCCACCATTTGCAGTGTATTTATTTATTTTAGAAAAGGTCCTCATGGTTCATCACTTTGAGGGAGCATGTGGACATATTAGTTGAATTGTTTACAATTCTAGCACTTCTGTCCCAGTTTCCAATGTTCCTTTCACACTGCAGTATGGAATGGTGTCTTTTTGACCAATCTGCTGGCATGTTGCACAAAATTTCATTCTCGCCTGTGGGTGTGGTGCAATGCATCAACCAACATTGATGTTAGTCCCATACCCATTCTTCACATGCGTGTTTCTGTTCTCCCACAACTCTCTTGTGAAAGCGGCAGGAAAAACCGAGCAGCGGCAGACCTTGGCGTCTCAAATTTAAGTGGTGCCCTATGTAACATGAAAATCTGTCCCCCCAGCTCTCGCCTTTCAGTGGATGCTATAGTTATTGTGCTTGCTGCGCTACCTCAGAGGCTCCGCACCATAGATCCGCATTTGAACTGTATGCTGGTGGTATATGACCATGAATTCTATCATTTTACTCTTGCAATTTTCCAGGTCAAGGGAACTGCAAACAGATCCCCCCCCACCAGGGATGAGGAGGGGTGTGTGTGGTGGGCACAGACTGCCCTGGGTGTCACCACTGAGGGGGGGGGTGAAAAAATGCCAGGTGGCACTCACCACGGGGCCTGCAGTGCGCCCGAGCCATGCCCAAATGGTCCGCCCGCTGCCTCATCACAAGTTGTAGGGCGACTGAGTGGGAGGAGGCAGGCAGACTCTGGAGGCCCCGCAGTGCACCTCGCCCCTATGGGAGGCTCGCCCTGCCCTCGCCCTGCCCCTGGTGGATTGCCCCGCCCCAGGCACCCGAGCGGCTTCCTCCGCCGCTGCCCCCCACCCCCAGAATCAAATAACACAGAAATGACGTTTGAACATGTACATAATGACGAAATGACGTTTGAACATATATTTCATTAGGTTTCCAGAAGCGGCATTAACATTGCAGGAAGCTCAAACACAACACAGAACAAAAAAGTTAGGGAAACATTGGCAAAATCAAATAAACTATCATATGAATGCAGCCTTAGTGTACATTTCCCCCAATGAACACCTTTGTATATGTAATTTTTGCTCTCTCTCACACATTTTTTTCCAAGCAATTTCCCTCTATATGATGAAATGCTTGTGTGTTGTTTTCACGAATATATGCCTTTCCACACACACTCTTAAGGTATGCATATTATTATTATTATTATTATTATTATTATTATTATTATTTTCTTTTTTTACCTGCATTATTTCACCAGAGGGCTGCACCACCAACTTCATAGCAGGAGTGTGAATTTTGAGTCTTCGTCACACCAAATAAAATATTTGAGGGGGCCGGACCTCCCCCCCCCAAGTTGATGGGCATTGCCATTGAAATGGTATCTGTGCTCCATGTCATGTGATCAATTATGTGGGGCAGGGCTCCCCCCCAATATTTTGTTCAAGTTGCCATCCATGGGTTTTGAAGATGCTTGAACTCTGGACGAAAGGGAGAAACACGCTAAGAGGAAAACACACTTGGCAAACCCTCACCGTGATCAACTCCTGCCTGGAAACTGATTTCCCCACTGTGGAAGGATGTGTGGATCCAGAATTGGCCTCCACAGCCACTTACAGACTCACTGTTAAGACCGTGTTCATGGAAGACAATCTTACTTGGCTACGAGTGATTGCCAAAGAAGAAGATTAGGTAGGTTCATGTGAAAATGAAAACTGAACCAGATTTCTCCAACATCCCTAACAACAACAACACTGCCACGTTCAAAAAAACAACCCAACAAAAATAGCACCCAGGATCTTATGAGAAACAAATCCCATAGACTACTAGAAAGGAGATGGTGAGATTCCTGGCTGTGTTCACAGGCAGGGGGAGCATGTCTTGGAGTGTCCACTGTGAAATCACCCACCACCACCCCTTTTTCCACACTGCACATTGGGTGGGAGGTAGGGAATTGTGCTTCCTACCTGTGGCTCGCTAATGCAGCCTTGTGCTTTTGATTGTCCTAGCCAGAGATTTTGCTATTTTAAGGCAAAGGTAGGTGCATGTGGAGAATCTCAATGTCACGGCGTGGCAGGGGAGGAGAGAGAGAGAGAGCGTGGGGCGGGGGGGAGCATTAGGGGGGGGGCTCAGGCCCAAACCCTTCACAAATAATGTCAATTTTCTGCATCAAATATTTTGATAATTAAACAAAGCTGATCAAGAGAGGAAAACAGCGTGTCTCCAGAGCTCAGGAAGCAGGCGCCCATTAAATAGAAGAGTCAGAAACTGCCAGAGGCTGCAGGCTCAGATTAATGACAGTCCTGTAATGGATTTTTCCCAAGCACGGTCACACAGGAGACAACTACCGCGTAGCACTCTGGTGATGCGGCTGTTAAAGGAACAGTAACATTAAATCACCGTGCTCCATAGGGGTGTGGGGATGGAAGGAGGGAAGCCAGGAGTCTGGTAAGGCAGAGAGCATAAAATAAAATAAAAATATCCCTGCAATGCGCCCATAAGCCACTGTCACTAAGGGAGCGAAGCTGTCCAGAGTTACAGTGTAGATATATAGATATAGATATATTAAAAAGGTAAATGATAGCACATAAGCCTTTGGAAAACATGGGTGTTTAGGGAACATCGTTGCTAGCGCTGACCTATTGCTACTAAAATGGGATATAGCTTTCTCCTCCCGCTGCTTCCCCCCCCACTTTCCTAAGCAATCATTGCCATTCCCCCTGCCCCCACCCATAGGAAGCATGATAGTACTGGAGGGAAGTTTTTAGTTTTTTCTTTGGCAAAATAATCCATCCATTCCTCCCTGCCCCCTTTCTCTGGTTGGCCACTGTGAGAACAGGATGCTAGATGGGCCACTTTCAGATATATTTTATTGCATTTCCAGAAATTCCACATATACATTCCAATACATATTATATTTTTGCTTTGTTTTGTCGACTTCCCATCCTGTTTTCCATGGTGTGTTTTTTTAAAAAAAATCTCCCCCTTTCTGCACTCTACCTTCTCTCTCTTATATCATAACAATAATACAATAGTCTCTAATACCTTTTGCTGCTCATAGTTCAAATCCTGCTTGTGAATTCGTCATGCTAGAATATTTCTTTAAAGAGTCCAAAAAAGGGCTTCCCTTCTTCCATAAAGCAATCATCATTCAGTTCTCTTATTTCAGTTGCTAGCTTTGCCAATTCCTCATAGTCCATCACTTTATTTACCCACTCCTTTTTGGTGAGAACTTCTTCTCCCTTCCGTTTTCGTGCATAAAGAATCCTAGCTGCTGTAGTTACATACATAAACAGATTCATCATACTTTTAGGAACTTCTGTCCCTATAATCAGTAAAAGAAAAGCTTCAGAGTTTTGTTTCTTTTCTTTTTTGTATAGTCACTTTAATCATCTTTTTTTTATCTCATCATATATCATTTCCCAAAATCCCCTCGCTTTCTCACAGTGCCAGCTTTTCAAAGTCTGATAGTGATTGACACCTCCCCCTGCCAACCCCTTGCCTCTTAGTGCCACCCCTAGGTAATCCCACTACCCGCTTTGGGTACCTACTGCTGGGCTAACCAAATGGCCTTTAATTTCAATAGGCCTACTCTGAGTAGGAGTAACCCGGGAGAAAATCCATTATCCCTGAATATAGACACATCCCCCCTCTTCCTTAGAAAAGAGAGTTTTGTAGCTTTTAATAAGTTCTTATCCATAGCATAATTTCTTCACCGTCGATGGGGCTGACCCGGGGTGAATTTGATTCAAAGCTAACCAAACTCTTGACTGCTCTGTTCTCCTGTGTTCAATCTTCACGGTTATCTCATTTGCAGAGCTAGTCCTCTCCCTCCTCCCTGCCCCGCCGCCCGCTGCCCGCCTTTCAGGAATGGCCACCTTGTCCGAATAACTTCTATCCGTTTCCCTAATACAGTAATTCAACAATAACAGCCACGGAGAGCGGCTCCTGCACTAGCCTGGCCCGGATTATAAAGGCCTTCACAAATGCTCTCTGTGGACAGCTGGGGCTGTATGGAAACCAGATGAGTGCTCTGAAAATCGGAAACAACTTTTTAGATGTACTTGCGCCCTGATACGATCGCATCACCAGGATGGGTTGAATTTGCAATCTTTATCCAGGAGTTTTGCTCGTAATCAGCACCAGGTTGTCTGGCTGCTCCTCCGATGCCGCGCGAGATTTCTTTGTGCTATCTAGAAAAGGTTAGGGCACCAAGAAATAGGAAGCAACGGGATAAAAACTGACTTCGTTGTGGTGTGCAAAGGTTACCTTTTTTTAAAAAATCATCTCATGTCTTACATTCCCAGCCAATCGCTGTAGACTGCAGGAGAGGGCATGCTTCAGGTACCAGCTTGTCAAGAGGTCCATTCTGCACAATGTTGGAACCAGGTCTTCAGTGTGGCGCTGCCTGCCCTTTGGAGCTTTCTCCCACTATACCGTATTTTTCGCACCATAGGACGCACCTAGTTTTTAGAGTAGGAAAACAAGGAAATTTTTTTTTTGCATTCTTGAATTGCCCTAGGCATAGCAGACAACTCCTAGAGGCCTAGGTGCCTTTGCCCCCCATTAAATATTTGAGGAAGCTTCTTTTGCAAAGGGGGAAAGCTCCATTTGTTTTAGGATCAGCTCAAAGTTGTGCAGCTTTTTTTGCAAATGGGACAAGCCCTGTTTTGGGGCGGGGGTCAGCTCAGAGTTGTGTTTTGTTTGTTTTTTTGCAAAGGGGGGAAGCTCCATTTTTTAGGATCAGCTCAAAGTTGCTGAGTGTCCTTGCAGAGGGAAAAAATCCTGTTTTATGGGGTTCAACTCACAGTTCTGCAGCTTCTTCTATAGGAAAGGAAAGGGACCCATTTGAGACCTAGGCAAGGGGCTGGGAGGGGCTGGGAAGGGAGCTAGCTCTCTTATCTCCCTCCCTGATCTCTTGCAATCAGCTGCTGAGCAGGTCCTTTCAGCTCATTCCCTCTTGTTATCTTTTAGCTTTTTCTTTTAAAAAAAGAAGAAGCACGATCTGCCTTTAGCCCCTGGGCAATTCGGCTCCAGGGACCACACATTCGCTCCATAAGACGCACAGAATCTCCTCTTACTTTTTAGGAGAGAAAAATGCGTCTTATGGAACGAAAAATACGAACCTTCCCTGTTTTTCCTTTAAAGGTAAAGGGACCCCTGACCATTAGGTCCAGTCACGGATGACTCTGGGGTTGCGGCGCTCATCTCGCTCTATAGGCCGAGGGAGCCCGTGTTTGTCCGCAGACAGCTTCCGGGTCATGTGGCCAGCATGACTAAGCCACTACTGCCAAACCAGAACAGCACACAGAAACGCCGTTTACCTTCCTGCCAGAGCGGTACCTATTTATCTACTTGCACTTCGTGCTTTCGAAGTGCTAGGTTGGCAGGAGCAGGGACCAAGCAACAGGAGCTCACCCTGTCCAGGGATTCGAACCACTGACCTTCCGATCGGCAAGCCCTAGGCTCAGTGGTTTAGACCACAGCGCCACCCGCATCCCGCTATTCCTTTAGTACCTGCTAAATGCATTCCCCTTTCAATAAGCTTTCCAAATTGTGATCTTTATTCCAGCAGATAAGAGTATTGGATCTGGATTGATTTTATATGTGTGCTGCTGCTGTTTTTGTTTACATAACAAATTTAGTTATTGTGCATGCAAACAAACAGGTAATTTTTAATATACGTGATTATTCTGTGTTTTTTATGTTGTAAATCACTTTAAAGTGCCCCGTGGGAAGGGATTGATAAATGAAGTAAGTAATAATAATTTACTACATATATATTACGGATAGTTGTTTGCCCATTTGGACATCTCTAAAGATGTCATAACCAAATTGTGCGGGGTGGTTCCTGCGAACAAGAAACAGGTTTTCATTTGTGCTTGGATACAGTTAGATGCCAATTTGAATCAATGTGGCAGATGGAACCTTTCAAAACTGCACTGATTTTAACCACTGATTTCAAAACTACACTGATTTCGTTTGAAAGGGAGGCACAGATATCTGTGGAATGGTTTAAATCTCCATCTGTACAATGTGCATCTGTGCTTTTAAAAAGGCAGTGGCTTGCATGTGCAAGAAAATCCATTGGTTTAAGATCAGGCATAGCACATAAACTATGGAACTCACTGCCACAAGACATAGCCACGGTCACCAAGTTGGACTCCTTTTTAAAAAGGATTAAGAGATGATGAGGCTATCAATGGCTACTAGCTATGTTGGCAATGTTTTACCTCCACTCTGAGAGGCGGTATGCCTTTGAATACCAGTTACCGAGGAACGTAGAATAACAGAATTGTAGAGTGGGAACGGGTGCCAAGGGTCATCTAGTCCAACCACCTGCAATGTAGGAATCTCAATGAGATCATACATGGCAGATGACCACCCAACCTGTAGCTCTGGGTTCCCTGGGTAGAACAGAGGTTGAACATAAACGGCTCAGGATCGCAATACTTCAAGGACTGCCTCTTTCTATATGAACCAACCCAGACCCTGAGATCATCTTCTGAGACCCTCCTTCATGTGCCTCCTCCTTGAGAGGTCTGGAGGCTGGCAACACGAGAACAGACCTTCTCTGCAGTGGCTCCCCGCCTGCGGAATGCTCTCCCCAGGGAAGTTCACCTAAAGGTGCACAATGAAGGCACCAGGCAAAAAAGTTCCTTTTAAACCAGGCCTTTAATTGACCTCCTATAACCTTTTAAAATGTGGCTCTTGGGGGTGTGTGTGTGTTATTGGGTTATTGTTCTTATTTTGATTTTATATCTTGTCATTTTTTCTGTGAACCGCCCTGAGACCTCTGCCTATAGGGCGGTATATAAATTCAATAAATAAATAAATAAATAAATGAAATAAACTACGCCACCCTCAGGCTGAAGACGGTTACCCACCTGAACCCTAAACATCCAATAAAACTGGACAAGTAAGTGAAGGGACTTCTTCACATGAAACATTGCTAGACTATGGAATTCACCCCCCACAAGATGTGAGGATAAGACTATCAAAGGTTACCAGCCACAATGACTACATTCCACCTCCACTGCTGGAGGCAGTGTGCTGCTGAATACCAGTTGTTGGGAATCACAAGTGAGGAGAGCATAGCTTCCAAGTACCCCGTATTTCCTGGGAAACCCCCATTTTTCCTTACCGTTTCCCGGCGGTCTCCCGTTTCAGCTCCTCTCCCGTTAATCTCCCTTATTTTGGCTCCTGTCGGCGGCCATTTTTCTGGTGCTGCTTTGCCCATTTATGGGCACCAGAAAATGGCCGGCGCCGGAAGTCGTGTCTACTTCTGCTGTCCCATCTATGGGCACCGAAAATGGCCAGCGCCGGCACCGGAAGTCGCGTCTACGCATGTCCAGAAGCGACTTCCGGCGCCAGCACCAGCCATTTTCGGTGCCCATAGATGGGCAAAGCGACACCGGAAGTTGCGTCTAAGCAACTTCCGGTGTCGCGCGGCTGCCGATCCCGGATTTCTCCGCGAGAGACTTGGCAGGTATGGGAGAGAGTGGCTGTTGCACGCAGACCCTGCTTATGGGCTTCTATGTGAGAACAGAATGCTGCACCACATGGGCCATTCTTCTTATGTTCTTTCCATTGCCTTGTGGCTTGCATCAGTCTCAACTATACCCATGTAATGAATCAGCAGGTGCACCAACTCAGGAAAGCTTTTTGCGGGGTGGGGGTAGGGGTGCTGACGTCATGTGATATGCCACGCCGGCATGTCTGGGTGTTGTGAGTGACACCACAAGGTTGTGTATGATGCCTGGACACTGGACGCGACTCCCAGATTGTCAGGGTCTGGACAGAGGAGGAATGGTGGAGACTGCCTCCCCAGCCTGACCCTCCCAGAAAAGAGGAAGACTGTATAGGTTTACAAAACGTGGTTTGCGGGAGATCATAGCTCAGAGGCAGAGGAGGGGAATAGTTGGGAAATAATGGGAGAGGAGGAAGAGGCAGAGATGGAGCAGCTGGCTGACACATTATCACTAGAAAGCATTCCAGACACA
Organism: Zootoca vivipara; assembly: GCF_963506605.1. Classification (NCBI taxonomy): domain Eukaryota; kingdom Metazoa; phylum Chordata; class Lepidosauria; order Squamata; family Lacertidae; genus Zootoca; species Zootoca vivipara. The sequence continues at coordinate 78,501,848 of NC_083281.1, forward strand.
CACCCACCCCTTCTCCCAGAACCGAGCAAGCATTGAAAGTAGGAGAGCAAAGGGCTCGGAGAGAGATGGCCCTAAGCGGCAACCGTAAGGTGGGTGGTGCTGTTGACGATTGAGGAGAGAAGCGGGGTGGAGATTACTCAGAGCAACACCATTGCTCCAAGAGGCCGCATTTCTAAGCCTCTCTCTGTGAATATTGAATAAAAGATAGTGGTAAGACCTTGTCTTATCCATTCCTGGCAGCCTGCTGTGGGGGGATCAGATTCCCTGATGCCAGAACACAGATACTACGCTGTCACACATGATTTCTGGGCATTGTGCAGCAGCCCGGCTTCCATGGCCGGCGGCTCCTTTGCCTCCCACTGCTGCCACGGCCTGGGAGCTGCTTCCCCTCTATGGCAGGAGAAGGAGGAGGAGGATCTGCCACATTGCTGGCTTGTTCTACAGCAGGCATCCCCAAACTTCGGCCCTCCAGATGTTTTGGACTACAATTCCCATCATCCCTGACCACTGGTCCTGTTAGCTAGGGATCATGGGAGTTGTAGGCCAAAACATCTGGAGGGCCGCAGTTTGGGGATGCCTGTTCTACAGCATTGCATCCAGGCGTCATGTATGATGTCGTGATGTCACATGTGATACACAGATAAACACTGAGGGGGGCCACATTCACCCACTAACATATATAGCCCAAAGGGGTTCAGAACCCTAGAAATCGGTGCCCCTGCCCATCAGAGTGGGGAAGCACGGCAACAATATTAAAAGCTTTGGGGGTATTGCTTCATGATATGTGTTCAATGTGAAGCAGCTCATCACTGGGAGATAAAAACCGAAACCTATGTCGGAAACAGGCATATGGTGAACCTAAAATATTTCACATACTGATAAAGTTTTAGAGGACAAATACAATATTAGGTATAGAAACAAAAATCACATTATTTATAATCAGTGTTGGTCGGTTGCAGCAAACTACATTTTACTCACAGTAGATCCACTGACATTGAAAGATCTAAGTTTGTCGTGTCCATTAATTTCAAAGCATCTTCTCTGAATAGGGCTAGCATTGGATACAACCGATGATCATGAGTGTTAAAGTTTAGCCTCGGAACGTCCAATTTCAACACAAACAACTTCTTAAGCACTTGAAGTAAAATATATTTTGAAAAGGTTTTAAAAAATCAAAAACTTAAAATCAGAACTGTGTGCAAATGGCCTATCACAATTTTCTGCCCTCTTCATGACCTGAGAAATCGGGGCCATTTCACTGAACTTCACTAGGGGGGAGGATATATTTTCCAATATTTTTCTGTGTGTGCTGTGTGTGTGTGTGTGTGTGTGTGTGCGCGCGCGCGCGCTCATCATTAATGGCTGTATCACTGCTTGTCACACATTCACCCCAGGCAAACTTTGGGGAACATCTCTCAGCCTGAAGATCTAAATAATCTTCCAGGAGACCACAGGATTCTATTAACTTTCTTTCAAAGGCTAGTGGACCAAAGCTTAGGGATTGGCTGAAGCAGAAAAGTTAATGGGGCGGGACAGATGTCTGAGAGACGGGCCTGGCCCACCTGTGCAACAAGGTGAGGCAACTGCCTCAGGTGGCAGAATCCACAGGGGCAGAAGTTCTGGCCTCTAAGGAATGCATCGCTGGCTGCTACTGCTACAGTGGCAGAAACAGCTGCAGTGGGCTCCTTGGAGGCCGGTTCTGCCTCGCCTTACAGCAAGATTTGGAGCACACACACACACACACACACACACACACACACACCACGGTATTTGATTCCCGCTTCAACAATCGCTTTGATTCCCCCACCCCTTGTTCCTAATCTGGATGCAGATATTAATCCTTCCTTGTTTCTGATAAAAATCTCAGACCCTCCAAGTGTCCCTATTTTCCAGGGACATCCCTAACTTAGAGAAGCCGTCCCAGTTTCTGATTTGATCCTGGAATGTCCCACTTTTCCTTAGGATTTCCCTATTTTCATTGGAGAAATGTTGGAGGGTATGGAGTTATCCTACCTTCCAAGCCATCTGAAGGCAATTCTGTATAGGGAAGGGTTTTTTTTTTTTTAATGTTGAACGTTTTATTATGTTTTTACAGTCAAACATCGGTTGTCGAATGTAATCCGTTCCGGAAGCCAGTTCAGCTTCCGAAACATTCGACAACTGAGGTGCTGTTTCTGATTGGCTGCAAGAGCTTATCGCACTGCTGCGGAAACTGTGTCGGACGTTTGGCTTCCGGTAAATGTTCAAAAAACCGGAACACTTACTTCTGGATTTTCGGAGCCGAAACGTATGATAACGGAGGCGTTCGGGAACCGAGGTTTGACTGTATATATACTGAAAGCTCCCCAGAGTGTCTGTAACCCAGTAAGATAATACTAAAATTATCATTATGGAATGGGACTTCCCTATTTTCATCAGAGAAATGTTGGAGAGTATGAGATCTTCACTCACCCCCTCTACCCTGGCAGGGTGGGGGTACCGTTTTGTGGTTTGCCTTAGGTGCCACAATGTCTTGGGGCAGTCCTCTCGAGGGGAGTCAAACTGAGAAGTCTTTGCTACCTTCTCACAACTTCTGTAATCCAACAACAGTCCCAGATGATTCCACCTGCATATCAAAATTTTATGTGGCTGAATACAATTCACATGCAGTATTGGCTGCTGGATTGAAACTACAGGTGCTAAGACAAAAACAGCATATGAGGTTTATAATGTCCTTTCGATTTTTATTGTGAATATGCAAAAAGACCCTGATGTTGGGAAAGATTGAGGGCACTAGGAGAAGGGGACGACAGAGGACGAGATGGTTGGACAGTGTTCTCGAAGCTACGAACATGAGTTTGACCAAACTGCGGGAGGCAGTGCAAGACAGGAGTGCCTGGCGTGCTCTAGTCCATGGGGTCACGAAGAGTCGGACACGACTAAACGACTAAACAGCAACATGCAAAAATGATTCCCAACTTCCTTGCTTTCATTGTAATCCTAGAGTTTATGAATAAACACCTAGCCTATGTTTCCTTTTGGTGAGTCTCCTGTGTTCGTTCTTCTTCACTTATATGTTGTATCTGTTTGTATACTTTGCAAAAACACACGCAAACCCTTCTATAAATATGGGGGGGACCCTTCATTGGTGATCATTGCTGAGATGGGAGGTAGAGTAATATGCTTTGGATTTTATTCCTGATGAATAACCAAGCTCTGCTTTGCCTCTTCCACAATGAGTTCTACTTAAATTCTGGCAAGGTCAAATGCCGACCTTTTTAAAACTGGTCAGCCAAGTTGCCTGGCAATGAGCATTAGTACCACATCATTATGTTCTGATAAAACTCAGTTACTCTTCAGCAAAACCCCATAAATCATACGACTTCAGCCTATCAGGGTTCTGTCACTGTAACTAAACAATGACTCAAGAAACACCAGGTTTCTATTGGCTGTGACAGGGTGATATAAATTTCCCCCCGGCCAATCCACTGCAGGCAGCAGGGCATGTCAAGAAGAGTTGACAGCCGATCAAGGATTGTGTACCTCGGAGATCAGCAAACTCCCCCTCCTCCTGACTTGATGAAAGCGAAGCTCACGATGGTTTCAGTTTGTAGCGCCTGTCGTGCCACTAATTTTACAATATGGCGAAATGTTATTTCACTTATCACTATTGGGAAAGGTCAGAGTGGTTCGTACCAGAGAAAGGGGCTGAGCTTTTGTGTAGCAGGAGGAGGCAAGTATAAGGCGAAGTGTTGCCTCCATTCGAGAAGCTGAGCTGTTTTGCTTGCTTGTTTTGCATAGAATTTGAGAAATACAAGTTAGTGAGTTGTTTGGAAGGCTGGATGGCTGTTTCAGTGAGGGAGGGAGAGTTCTATCTCCCTGCTTCTCTAAGCTATGGCTTTCCAACGCTACACTTGGCTATCTCCATCCTAAGTGTCTTGTTTATGGACTGACACCTCTTCTTTACCTGGCCAGTGGACAGGGCCTTTTCAGTCAGGGCCCCTAAACCAAAGAACTATTTCGGAGAAAACAACAACAGCTCATCAGTTTGGCTCTCTTTCCTTCCTTCTTCTAAACTTTGGGAGGCAATGACTGAAGTCATTGTGTGCAGCAGCCATGAAAAAGGCAAATTCCGTGCTAGGGATCATTAGGAAAGGAGTTGAAAATCAAACTCCCAAATCATAGGAGCCAACTCCTAGGGGCCAAGAGGTCTTTGTCCTGCCACCAACCGTCCAATGAAATACCAGTTGCTAGAAGCCACAGGAGAGGAGAGAGCTCTTGTGCTTGAATCCTGCTTTATGGTTTCCAGCAGGCATCTGGTTGGGCACGATGAGAACATGATGATGGATTTAATGGGCCATTGACATGCTCCAGCAGTGCTCTTCTCATATTCTTATTATTTGGTAAATGGGTCAGCCTGATGCCCTCCAGATGTTTGGGACTATAACTCCCATCAGTCCTAGCCAGCATGACCAATGTCCAAGGATAATGGGAGTTGTAGCCCAAAACATCTGGAGGACACAAGCTTGCATGCCCCTAACCTAAAAAGTGTCCTGCTGCAACTAATATATATTTTAATTTGTGGCATTATGCACTGTTTGTTTAAGATCCTTTAGAATACCGGTGTTAGCCATTTCTGGATTATTTTCTGCTTATAACAATGCTGTGTAATAACAATATCAGGAACAATTGATTATCGACCAGCCTAAGGGCACAAATTGGACATACCAATTTTTCACAGATTTAAAACAAGATATTAGCCCTAGCTTATCTGAAATCCCTTTTCTGAGGCTTCTGGAAGGTACAGTTACATCAAGAGCCGTATGGCATCTCAGCTTTATTAAGAGCGGTGCAATTTAATCAGACTGGAGTAATATGAACTTGGAAATGCAACATCAGGGCAAAAATGCATGTCAAATTGGGTCGCTCCTCCAACCCTACCGCCCGCAGCCCGCTGCCTTTCTTGACCATAATTCAGACAGCGCCTATGATCAGAGTTGCTTGTTTGCTTTCTCTGAAAGAACAAGAAAGGGGAGTCTTGCAATTCAGTTAGCATACCTCCTGGAAAACATGTCAGAAATCCAGCCGACCCAATGGACACTGCTCTGTTAGAGAAAGTGGGTTTCTGCCCCACAAACTTCAGTCTGCCCTCAGCCAGACCCTACTTGCCTGCCTTCTGACCAGCAGTGTAGTGGCAAATTCCGAAGTGCAGGGTCCCTCCATGATAGGCATAGCCACACTCCCTTAATGACACACTCCTTGTGTAATCAGAATTCTATAATTTTAGAATAATTATGATGTACTGCAGTGAGCAATGCAGAGCTCCGTGTGTTACTTTTCAGCTAGATGTTACTAGATGCACATACAGGAGAAATGAATTTGAGAGCTCCAATATCTTTTTTCAAAGGAACTTAAGTTACATTTCCTTAAAGGTCCATTGTATATAACAGAACTTGCAAACCATTCTCTTGAAACTTGAAAGCTTGTGTTTTTTTCAGCGTTCCTAAACACTTAGCTTTAGAGCATGTAGAGCAGGCATACCCAAACTGCGGCCCTCCAGATTTTTTGGCCTACAACTCCCATGATCCCTAGCTAACAGGACCAGTGGTCAGGGATGATGGGAATTGTAGTCCAAAACATCTGGAGGGGCGAAGTTTGGGGATGCCTGATGTAGAACATCTCCTTGATGTTCTCCCCTTGCACCTTCTCCAGAGTGACCCTAGGAGCCAATCCTCAGTGGCGGACTCACTTCCTTTCACTCTGATTGGCTCCAATCAATGCAAAGTGTGAGAAGTCTTCTTCTCCTTGGTTAGAAAAATCCTCCTTTCATGCCAATTGCTGGGCTCTAGTACACTAGAGGCATGGACCCTGCTGGGTCTTTTTACCTCCCCCATGGCCTCAGACAGACCACCACACCGCTGCTTCTGACTTACAAGCAATTCAGAGGGTAGCCCTGCCTGTTTGTTTGTTTGTTTCCTTCTCCTTCATTTCACAGCTGTTCGTGATGACTGATGGGTGTTGGAGTCCAACAACATCTGGAGGTAAGTATGCTCACCTCAAGTATTGGCTTCATTTCAAGAATAAAGGAAGAAGTGGCAGCCTCAGAGGTTTCTGAAGCCTTCAAGTACAGGCTCCAGCCAGTATGGCTGGTAGGGTTCCCTAACCTAAAGGAAATTGCATGTGCAAACTGAAAATTCCATTTTGTTGGGGTGGGAATTCTGTGGACTACAACTCTCATCATCCCTGACCACTGGCCATGCTGCCTGGGGTTGATGGGAGCTGGAGTTGAACAACACCTGGAGAGGACCAGGTTGTGGTGGGCTTCTTCTTACCCAGAGGCAGGGAACCTGTGGCCCTCCAGATATTGCTGGACCTCAGCTCCCATCCTCTCCGCCCATTGGTCATACAGTGGTACCTCGGGTTACAAACGCTTCAGGTTACAAACGCTTCAGGTTACAGACTCTGCTAACCTAGAAATAGTACCTTGGGTTAAGAACTTTGCTTCAGGATGGGAACAGAAATCGCGCAGTGGCCACACGCTGGCAGTGGGAGGCCCCATTAGCTAAAATGGTACCTCAGGTTAAGAACAGTTTCAGATTAAGAACGGACCTGCGGAACGAATTAAGTTCTTAACCAGAGGTACCACTGTATTGACTTGGACCAATGGAAGTTGGAGCCCAACATCTGGTGGCTCACAAGTTCCCCACCCTTGTCATAGGGCTTGGTCTCCAGGTCCTTCAACATCTTTGTTGATCTCTCCGGACACAACCTGGTTTATTGATATCTTTCTAGTTTGCCAAAGTACATTGATAAGCACTGCCAAAAAAGAAAGAAAGAAAAGTCTCCTATAATGGTTACATTAGCATCACATATATGTACAGTGTTTTACCAGAGTGCAACCCAAAGTTCAGTTCTTCACATTTGCACACCAGGTTGCAGTTTTGCGGCACCCGAAGTTTGTCAGCATTTCAGGGAACCTTTCTCCTAAAATAAACATGCTTTTTTTGCCTTAAAATGTAGTTTTTGCAAGCAGTTTTCCTTAATATAATGCATTTTTATTTGTTTGATTCAATTTATGAATGACTTCACGGTAAAAACATCAAGATTAAAAACAATTCCACATGTAAAAATGTTTTCAAATGTGCTACAGATACAGAATGGGGGGAAAGTTCTTCACTTAAAGGGCTTGATGAAAAAGGAAGGTCTCCAGTAGGCAATAGAGACAGCACCTGCTTGATGTGGAAAAGGTGCCACCACACTAAAGGCCCAGTTATTGTATCATACAGAACTGACCTCCTTATAAGATGGTATTTGCAGGAGGCCTGCAGAGCATACTGATCAATTCGATGTGTAAGGGGTGAGGTGATATTGTTGCACACAATTTCCACACGATGTCCATGAATATATGCCTCAACCATATGTTTAATAATAATAATAATGCAGCCTCATTTTAAGTAGTCCATAAATCCAAACCACGAGGGAGGAAAACACAGGGGCCAGACTGAATCCAACCCAAAGGCCCTGTGGAACAGCTCTGTCTTGCAGGCCCTGCGGAAAGATGACAAATCCCGCAGGGCCTGGTCTCCTGTGAAAAAGCGTTCCACCAAGTTGGGGCCAATACTGAAAAGGCCCTGGCCCTTGTTGAGGCCAATCTAGCCACCTTATGGCTCAGGATCTCCAGAATATTGTTGTTTGTGGACCTTAAGGTCCTCCACGGGGCATACCAGGAGAGGCGGTCCCGTAGGTACGAGGGTCCCAAATAGGAGGAAATGTGATGTGATAACTGTCTTCAAATATCTGAAGATCTGTTCCGTGGAAGATGGAGCAAGCTTGTTTTCTGCTGCTCCAGAAGATAGCACCTGAACCAATGTTATTAATAAAAGGGTAAGACCTGAACCAATGGATTCAAAGGGCATGGAAGGACATTCCAGCTAAACACTAGGAAGAACTTTCTGGCAGTAGGAACTGTTCAGTGGTGAAAAGGACTACTGTAGAAGGTGGCAGACTCTTCTTCCTTAAAGGTTTTAAAGCAGAGGTTGAGTGGCCATCTGCCAGGGATTCTTAAGCTGTGATTGCTGCATTGCAGAGAGTTGGACTGGATCACAATTCTATGATTCCATGTCTTAGTTGTCAAGGTGAAGCATAAGGAGTCAGGCAGTTATGAGGGGCCAAGTTGGTTGGGCTGTGAGCATTAACACGTGACCTTTGAACCCAGCCCAGTGGCAAATGGACAGCCAGAGCATCTCTTAAGAAAGGAATGGTGTGTTGCCAGTAGCTGTTAACTACTGTCTTCAGAGGTTGGCTCCCACTTGTTGTTGTTGTTGTTGTTGTTGTTGTTGTTGTTGTTGTTTGCCCCTTTCCATAGTATTCACCAGTGCAGACACTGTTGCTAGAACTGTCCCAACAAACCAAAATCAAGCACAGGGAAATCAGTCTAGGTCAGGCATCCCCAAACTGTGGCCCTCCAGATGTTTTGGCCTACAGCTCCCATTATCCCTAACTAACAGGACCAGTGGTCAGGGATGATGGGAATTGTAGTCCAAAATATCTGGAGGGCCAGAGTTTGGGGATGCCTGGTCTAGGTCAAAATGTATTTCAGGATCAAGGTTAACAAACAGTCCAAGGTCACTGTCACAGGGAGTTCATCAAGGGACAACACAGCAAGGAGGAGGGAACATATATATCTTACGTTTCTACCATGGCTGAACTCAAGACAATGTGCTCAGGGCATTCGTAGATAAGCTGCTTCCTGACATCTGGGTCTACTTTGGTAGGACTACGTAGCATAGGACCTATGGTCTAAGGTGGCTGCATTGATGGACCCGTAGATCATAGGTCTATTGTTTGTGCTAGCCAAGGTAGACACATTGCAACTAACTCGGGTTCATTAATTTTATTGCGACTAGTCTGAATCAGACCCATGCTTTTTTTTTATATAAAAAAAGGGAACTTTGATACTATTAAGATGCTCTGGTAAGGGAGGAAAGTCTTACTGAAATCTTTTTGTTAGCCCTCAGAAATCCTCATATAATTTGCTTGAGGAGGAACCCTCTGAACTTGTTTCCAGTTTTTATCTGGATTAAATTTTAGTGGCAACATGAAAAGACATGGCTTCACCTTCTAAAAATGGCTAGTAGTTTTGTTTATTGACTTGTAAATACTCTCCCACTTCTGAAACATGGCGGGAAAGAAATTTATATTCTGTTTTTCGTACAATCCCAGTTTACTGAAATTTACTCAGTTAAAGGATTGATTAACTACTTAAAAAGACAGGTGATTAATAAAGTGAAATCATTTCATCTGTTGACTGCCCTAGCTTTTTAGTTTGCACTGCGTTCACAAATAAATTTCAAGAGAGTGGTAGAATTCTTTTTTCAATCTCCAGCTCTGAAAGGAAAGGGGGGAAAGCATGTTGTTTGACCCAGACAGCAGACAGATAAGTGTCAATTTCAATATTGATTATGATCCTGGGATCTTTCTAACTCTCTCCATACATCCTTGATAGATAATGGTTTAATAAAGCACTCTGGTTTTTATTTAAAGGGTCGGTAGTAAAACCCAGATCACATTTCTCACTTGGTGGGTTAAAAAACCGCTTACGCTCATTTCTGCAATGTAAAACGACACTATATCAAATCAAACATTTCCAGATGTGGCCAGCTTGGGCATATTAGTGAGAGATGGGGAATCGGGAGCAAGAAACATGTAGGCGAGAAAAGGGGATTCCCAGGGTGTTTGGGTAAAATAGGACTGGAACCCCACCTACTGGCCAAGATGGTTATAGAAGAAAATCAACGGGAAGACTGGAGGGACCTTCGTTTCATGGCTCCTTTGAACTAGCAGACAAACATAGCTTGGAGATGAATGATGGCCGCAGCCCCTACTAGGCAGAGGTAGCCTAGCCACAGTTGTTCCCCACAGTTTGGTAACTGTCAGAGGCAGTGTGGTGTAGTGGTTAGAGTGATGGGCTGGGACAATTGTTCCGATCCCCACTCAGCCCTGAGGATCACTGTGTGACCTTGTTCCAGTTACCATCTCTCTGCCTAACCTCCCTCACAGGGCTGTTGTGTGGAGAAAATGGAGAGGAGACAGATCCATGTACACCACTCGAGCTCCTTGGAGGGATAAATGGGACAGAAATGGAATGGTGACAATAACTGAAATTAGAGGGATGAAAGGAAGAAGGGAGGGAGACATTTTACAGATGGTTTCCTCTTACCCTACTTAACCTTTTGAGTCAGCCACTTTTTAAAATGAAAGCTCCACACAATTTACTGAGGTGTGGGGCTCTGTCTATAACTGCCCATGAATTTTGGATTGCCGTAGCATTAGGGATGGATCTGCCCATTTTGGTTCCCTCAGCTTCTCATAGTTCCCAATCCTGAATGCAATCTCCAATTTTTGCAGCAATTTGCATTTTTGTTTTAAAATCCCCATGAAAATTTATCGGCGTTTTAATGTGAATTTCTCCTAAATAAACACAACTTTATATGGAGTTTTGACTAATGTACGCATTTTTGCAACCAACTCCCCCTAATATATTGCATTTTTGTATATTTGTTTTCAATAAGATCTTCATTTCAATAAGATCTTCATTTTAATGCATTTTTTGAGAAATGTGAATTTCAAAGGATAGCGGTGTTTAGGTTTGGATATAGTTTTGGAAAATGCAGGTTTGATTGCTTCGGCTTTAAATGCGTCCCAGATAAAATTTATCATCCACCGCTTCCTGGGAGTGATGCTCTCAACACATTCTAAGAAGTATGTGTGGCAGACAGGAAGCATTCCCCGGGGAGACACAGTAAAGGAAGAAGCCCCTGCTTTCTTTTTCTTTTTTAAAAGAGTGGGGAGAATATGCTAGGGAATTTAGGAAAGGGTATGTGAAATTTCAGCATAGCCTTATTAGTTTGGATATTGAGGATGTACTTGGAGCTGTCTTTGAAGGAGAACACTTTCTCGGAGCCACATTCCTGTCTGGTCAACCTTCCGGGGGCCGGTGGTAGGCGGAGCAGCAGCAAAAGTGAGAGGAACAATGGGTGTAAATTATACCTTTGTACAGTAAGTGTCAGGGGCTGGCTAGATCAGGAGGAATGGTGGGAAGTTACAGCCGGGGGCCGCCCCCCCCCAGAAGCATAAGAAGGGGAAGGCTCCAAGCCAGGAGAAAGGTGGGGAAGGCTCCAAGCCAGGAGAAAGGTGGTGGCATTCAGAAGACAGGTCAAGAGGAGGAATGCGGGGCAGATGGGTTGGAGGCTGAGCAAGCAATAGGTTTATGTGAGAGTGGGGCAGCTGAGGACGAAGAGCTGGAGGCTGTGACATTTCTCCAGAGACCTGCCAATTCCACTGTCTCCTTCTCCCTTCCTCCTCTGTCCCCAAGAACAAGGAGTGTCCCCTCTATCTTCTGAGCGCTCCTCTCTCCCCAGAGCGCTCTCTCTAAGGAATGCAAGTCTGTGCATAGGCTCATTTCTTCTCTGTTATCACCTCACTGGTGGCTGGACATTTGCTTGTGTGCGCAACTGCTGGCTTCCTGCGCCACTGTGCATTGGCACCTAGTCGCACACAATTTGCTGATGATTTACAGGTGCCTTTTGTTATGGAAACATGTTCGCGATTCCCCCTGCTCCTTCCTTCCACGTGTTACAATTGAAATCATATGGGTGATTTCGCACAACAACAGCCCCATCCATTCAGATGTGGCTGCCAATAGGTGCTAGTCACCAAGGGCTGAAATCTCATCCGAGCAATCTCTTGAGGGACACATGCCTTTGGTGGACAGGACACAGCGAGCAGAACAGCAAATGTGAATTTTAGCTTTGTACAGACAGCTATCTTCTTCATACTCACACATGCCTCTCTATCTGCCACCCAGGCAAGCAAGAGGCATCATCAGAGTTCAGGGAATCAATGGACTGGAAGCCATTTTGGCAAGTAAGTCATATATAAATGTGATGGTGATGGGTTGCATACAATGGCAGTGGCATAGCATGGGTTGCTGGTGCCCAGGGTGGGGCAAAGGTTGAGTCCCCCTGGTAGACTGGGCAGCTGGGGTAGAGACGTATACCCCAGCCCCGAAGGCCCAGCCCAGGCCCAGCTTGCCTTCATGTGGTGCCAGAAGGCCACAGGAGCTCAGACACATGGCCCTGATGAGGGAGCCTCTCAAACATAAGAATGGGCAACTCAGGTGAAAGGTAAGCTCAGCGGTGACCAACCCATGCTCCGCAGAACAGAGGAGACTGTCTCCAGTTTTCCCCGGAAAACCCCCGTTTTTAAAACCATTTCCCGCTGTCATCCCGAATGGTGAAATATCCCGTAATTCCCCTGGATTTCTTCCGGTGCCGCTCTGCCCATTTCTGGGCACCGGAAATCGGGCAGCGCCGGCACCAGACATGCGTAGAAGCGACTTCCGGTGCCAGCGCTGCTGATCCCGTATTTTTCTAACCGGGACTTGGCAGCTATGCATGGGGGTGCCTGGTTGCAGCCCTCTAAGGTGCCCGGAGCCACCTCTTCTCTGCCCCTCTCACACTATGCCACTATCCAATGGTAGTCCTACTCAGAGTAGATTCATTAAAGTTAATGAATATGACTAACTTAAGTCCATTAATTTCATCCGGAGGATTTCAGTGTAGCACTATGGAAATGGTTGCGACAGTACAAGCATTTCAGCTTGGCAGACAGAATGACACCCCTCGCCACCACCATGATGCTGACGATATATACCCCACCCATCTGGCTGGGCCTCCCGAGCCCCTCTGGGCGGCTTCCAACAGAATATTAAAAACACGATAAAACATCAAACATTAAAAACCTCCCTAAACAGGGCTGCCTTCAGATGTCTTCTAAAAGTCAGATAGTTGTTTATTTCCTTGACATCTGGTGGGAAGGCGTTCCACAGGGCGGGCACCACTACCAAGAAGGCCCTCAGCCTGGATCCTTCTCGCAGTGAGGGAACCGCCAGAAGGCCCTCAGAGCTGGACTTCAGTGTACGGGCTGGATGATGGGGGTAGAGACGCTCCTTCAGGTATACTGGGCCGAGGCCATTTAGGGCTTTAAAGGTCAGCACCAACACTTTGAATTGTGCTCAGAAATGTACTGGGAGCCAATGTAGGTCTTTTGGAAACATGAGCTGTTCTGGGGGTTCTCTGGACTGCCTGAGATCACACAAGGTGCATGAGGGCAGAGGTGAAGAAGAATAGACTCATTGTGTGAGCATGGGTTTCTGCTAGCATGGGTTTCTGCTAGCAAAACTTCTTAGCTGAATCTGGACCAATAGGTCTGCTCTGAGTAGGACTTGGTAGGTTGCAACCTAATGAAGATAACACATTCCAGCCAAGCAAAAATACTGTGCGTGTAAAACAGGAGCTGTAAGAGGTGTGGCCTTGGGCAGAAGGGATGGAGAGTGTCCCAGAAAATGTCCAGAAAAAGAGGAGTGGGTGATTTTATAGAGCAGAAGCCAGCAACTTGCAGCCAGCCAGGAGTAAAAAACCAGCCCTTGTCCCACCCAGACTTGCTTCCCCTATGCCTGCTTCAAAAATGACTTATTCTAGTTAATGAAATCAATGAAACAATTGTGGTTTTTTTAAAAAAAATAGCAAGAATAGAAATCTCTCTTTCTGTCCCAGCTGGTGGAACGCAAGCACCAAGGGGGCGTGTGCTGGGTTCTTGCGAGTTGTCAGCAAGCAGTGAGCAAATTGGCAGAAAAATAAATAAATGCAAAGAAAGAATTTGGCTCCATATCCCGGCACCAGCCAATAACCATATTTTTCCTGAGTGACCCTCTGGCAGTGTTGCTGGTTTCTATAACAACTCTGCATCACAGTAGGCAAATAAAACATAACACACTACTTATGCTATCTCTTGAAATCCCCGTAAAGTTGCAGGTTCAAGCCCCCAAAGGAAACTCTGAGCTCTCCACCTGTTAATTATATATTCAAACGGCAGTGTCTTAAAATTGCCTATTAAAAGCCATAAATATTGGAAGAGGGAGGGAGGGAGGGTGCAACATGTTCTGTTTCAAGCATGCTTTAACACACTCCCAATTTCGCCTTTTAACTACAGCCCGGCTCCTGAGGGACTGCAAGGCAGCTGAAAAAGCGAATGCTTAAAAATGAATCTCACGGAAGAAGAAAATAAACTCCAGCTTGACTTTCTTAAGCCTTGCAGTGTTTTCATCTTGTGGATTTAGGGAGGTGGGGGGAGGGACACGAGCAGGTTTTAGGAAAAGCCCTCTCAACATGTGAGATCACCATGGCCCTGATCCGCAGGACAATGCAGCCAGTTCTGCAGGCACAGAGAAGATCTTTGGGTGCATTCAGATGTGGGGAAGTCTGCGTTGGTTTTCCTTGATTATAATGCCAGCCCTTCTTTCCCATTTCCCAACATTTCTTTCTACGCTGCAGTACCTGTTGCATTGTGGTTCTGTGGCTTTTTGAATGCTACACTGACATATTGCACTAAATGTTATTCACAGCAGTGGGGTTTAGTGTGGCACAGCTACGAATGTCATTGGACAATACCACTACTCCCTCATACTTTCTCCCAGGGCTGCCAACTCGAATAAAATATTGGGGGGGGGAGTAAGCCGCTTTGTTCTAAACCACAGAGCCTAGGGTTTGCCGATCGGAAGGTCGGCAGTTTGAATCCCTGTGATGGGGTGAGCTCCCATTGTTCAGTCCCAGCTCCTGGCCACCTAGCAGTTCAAAAGCACGTCAATTGCAAGTAGATAAATAGGTACTGCTCTGGCGGGAAGGTAAACGGTGTTTCCGTGTGCCACTCTGGTTCAACAGAAGCAGCTTTTTCATGCTGGCCACATGACCTGGAAGCTGTACGCCAGCTCCCTCGGCCAATAAAAAGAGATGAGCGCCGCAACCCCAGAGTCGTCCGCGACTGGACCTAACGATCAGGGGTTCCATTTACCTTTAAGCCCCACCCCACATAATTGATCACATAACACAGTGTGAACACACTATTTGAAGGGCATGCCCATCAACTTTGGTGGGGTGGCCCCCTCAAATATTTTATGAAGCGGGGCTGAAGAACTTTTGGCCCCTAGGAGTTGGCTCCAATGCTTTCTGCACATACATACTTTTGTTCTTCTCTGAAAACAGCAGGGATGGAATGTTTGCAACCCCAATGGCCATCACTTCCCTTCCAAGGTTTTCTAGGTTAATCAGGTTTATTTCTGGGACCAATAAACACGGAAATAAGCGCTGAACTTCTACTGGATTCCAATAGGTTTCTGGAAGTGGCTTTTACATTGTGCAAGCGCCCATATACAAGCAAACCTCAGCTCTCGAACGCCTCCATTTTGGAAAGTTTGGGCTCCCAAACATCGAAAACCCAGAAGTAAATGCTCTGGGTTTCAAACTTTTTTTGGGAAGCCGAACGTCCGGTGCAGCTTCCGCCTGAGTGCAGGAAGCTCCTGCAGCCAATCGGAAGCTGCACCTCAGTTGTCGAACATTTTGGAAGCTGAATGGGCTTCTGGAACGGATTATGTTCGACAACCGAGGTTTGACTGTATAATAAAAGAATGAACAGTTAGGAAAGCATCAGGGAAATGGAATAAACCGCCATGTGAATGAAGCCTTGGTCTTACAAGTCTTCAAGAGCTCATGCAGCATGGGAAATCATTTTGGAAAACAAAGAGGTTATCAAATAAAGATGGACAAGTCTGTCAGTTTTAGGTGTGCATTCAAAGCATTTTTATACCATTTTAAAAGGCATGGCTTTCCCCAAAAGAACCCTGGGAACCATAGTTTGTTCATGGTATTGGGAGTAACAAACTATGGTTCCCAGGATCCTTTAGTGGAAGCCATGGCTGTTAAAGTGGTATAAAGGTGCTTTAAATGTATGGCATAGGGACCCAGGTGGCACTGTGGTTAAACCACTGAGCCTAGGGCTTGCTGACCAGAAGGTCGGCGGTTCGAATCCCTGTGACGGGGTGAGCTCCCGTTGCTTGGTCCCAGCTCCTGCAAACCTAGCAGTTTGAAAGCACGTCAAAATGCAAGTAGATAAATAGGAACCGCTACAGTGGGAAGGTAAACGGCGTTTCCATGTGCTGCTCTGGTTTGCCAGAAGTGGCTTTGTCATGCTGGCCACATGACCTGGAAGCTATACGCCGGCTCCCTCGGCCAATAATGCGAGATGAGCGCGCAACCCCAGAGTCGGTCACGACTGGACCTAATGGTCAGGGGTCCCTTTACCTTTAAATGTATGGCATATGGATGTGGCCTCAGCTTCTCACTATTTCTCCAGTCTGAACTTTAGTTCACCATATTTACACAACACTTTGCATTATTTAAAAAGTCCTTGTGAAAAATTAATAAGCATTTCATTTCATTTTTGTTTTGTTTTGTTTTACTTTTCGTTTGACACTGGCATAAATCGGCAAAAGCCTCTAAGCGGTTTTGCACAAGGCCCTGTCCAATTTTCATTTTAAAAATAGTGATAAAATCAAATATTAAAAGCAGATTGACAGAACATTCATCAAAATATCAATAAAACCAGTGGTCTTAAAACAAACATACATAATAAAGTCCTGTGCCAAAATTGCATGCTAAAATTCCACATCTGGGTAGGCTTGCCTAAATAAAAATGCTTTAGTGGCAATAGACATCTTCAGGACTCAATGCTATGTGCCCTACAAAGCCAGCTATTTTGCTTATTTTCCAGAAACAAAAGATCATTCTGGACCCAACACCCAGGTACCTGTTGACCTTTCCTCAATGGTCCTGATCAAAAGTTAGAGCATCACAAATGCTTAAACTGCAGAGACCATTCAAAACTGTTCAGTCTCTTTGGACTGACCATAAGGAAGAGGTGCCTTGAGCTCTCCTTGACCCAAATGTTCTACTTTCTCAGTTTGCCATCTCGATGCCTCCAGGAAGCCCACAAGCAGGGCATGAGCTCAATAGCACTTCTATGCGCACGATGATCCCCATCAACTAGCATCTTCCTGTCTTTGATGTTGGAGGCACCGTCTTCTTCTGTGCATAAGATGGTGGGTTTTTTTGCTGGGGTGGGAATAGGCAAAAATTGGGGGTCGTCTTATACGCGGATGGTGAATGCACAAGGGTTTGGGCTCTGGCTTTGGCACGGGCGGCCAGGCCTTGGGCTCTTGAAATATGGCAACCCTACCCTAACTTTGGCAGACTCCCCCCCCCCCAAAAAAAGCTGAAACTTGTTCTGTTTGATGTTTAAAATGTTGATTTCTTAATTTGGGGATCAAAAATATAGGGGTCGTCTTATACATGGGGCATCTTATACACGGGAAAATACGGTAATCTCCAGCAGGGTTGTGAGGAACAGCACCTGCTCTGTAGCACATGAGTAGGTACTTTGGGGTGGGTTACACCTACTCACCATGATGGTTATGTTCTGGTGCGCCAACTCCTAAGGACAGAGGCATCTTCAGCCTCCTCAATATTTGCTGGCAGGGAGCTGGGCCCCCTTGATGTTGAGGGGGCAGAGGGGGCCAAGCATGGCATGGTTCAATGGCTGGCTCCTTCTGAGCATGACTGAGGAAAACTGCAGCATGTTGGGCTCCTTGCTTGGCCTTCTCTTGATGATGCGTGTTGCACGAACACCACATGCATGACATCATATTGTCAGAAGAATGCGGAGTGGGGAGCCCAGCGCAGCGCAGCTTCTTCTCTCACGCACAGGAGGAGCCAGCCATTGAACTGTGCCGTGCTGGGCTCCCTGCTCGGACTCCTCCCAACGCTGCGACATTGCGCATGTGCATCGTGCATATGTCATGCGTGTGCAACACCCACTGGCCCCCGCAGCCTTGGGTGCAAGACGACTCCTCTGGCTCTGTTTTACCTCCACTGTCAGAGGAATCATGGCTCTGGATACAAGTTGCTGGGAATCGGAGGTAGGCTGAGTGGGTGCCCTTCTAAAGCCCCTGCCCCCACACTGCCCCCATCATGAAGAATCCTGGTCTGGACACTTCCAAGCTCAGTTTTTTTGTTTTTTTACAGCTGTACCTTTAAATTGCTTCCATCTCTTTGTTGGCAATCCGCACGCCCGAGAGGCTGGCATTGCCTGTCAAAGCGTTTTTAGCATTTGTTTTGCGTTTGGCGGGGAAAGGAGGGGCGGTGGGAGCACAACCAAAAACCCTGCGGTATGAGGGTGCACTAATCTTTAAAAAGGTTAATTTATTCATAGAGATTTTGACAGAGATGTATGGGTAGGCTGCAGTCCTTGGCATCTCTTCCCGAGGGGAAGAAACAAGCGCAGGCTGCTTTTCCTCAGATGCAAAGAGGGAGACCTTAGAAAGAGGCCCAGACTGAATTAACTCTGGGTGGGTGGGTGGGATGAGAGGAGGGGTGTGTGTGTGTGTGTGTGTGTGTGTGTGTGTGTGTGTGTGTGTGTGTACGTACGTGCATGGTTGGTGCACCGGGACCAGAAGTTTCATTAGCTACATTCATCTTTAAAAGGGAAGATCCATAACTTAGTGGTAGAGCAGCTATCCTGGCATCTCTAGGTAGGACCTTGAGAAACCCCTCAGAAAGATGGACCAAATAAAGCCCCTTCCGCCGTAGAAGGAGGGGGGGTTGTGGGCACCCCGAGGCATTCACGTGCTGGGGGAATGGTTGTCATTCCCCCCAGCCCAATTGGCCGGCTCCCGGACGTGGCGCTCCCTTGGCGCGTCCAATCCAGACGTTCCAAGGGGGCGTGGCTCGCTGATTTAAGCGGGCGCGGCCGGGAGTCTGCCTCTCTTTCCTTGACCCCCAGCCGCTTCGTTTTCCCACCCACCCTCCCTTTAGGCAGGGCTCTCCTTTTGACATTGCTATGGACCTCGGTCGGTCGCTGTTGAGGGGCCTGGTAGGAATTTTCTCACTTGGCAAATTGGCTCTGGCCTTGTGGTTTTCGCCTACCTCGTAGCAACTCGTCACAACTTTGGTTTTTGGCAGTAGGCACTGAAAGGGTACAGGTGGGGGGGGAGATTGTTGCCATCACCTCCCCCAAAATGCTGAAGGGTACTCCCTTAAGGAGTCCGAGGGCGTGGCTATGTCCGAAGCCGTGGTAGGTGAGGGCCTAAGGCACGTCCCCTGGCGGTGGCCCCAGGGTGAGTTCCTAGTTGATCTGCATCGCAGGGCTCACCCAACGGTGGTTAACCCTTCACAGACTGCCAGCAGAGCGGGCTGGAGTCAGATATAGACGGTTAGATCCAATGCCTAAGCCAATACCTCTCTACATCCGTAATCAATAAAGTTGCGGCCTCTTTACACCCATTAACCTTATGCAATGTGTCTTGTGTCTTTATTTATTCCAGGAAGGATCGGGGTATCGCCACACAAATGGTTATAGGGGAAGGGTTGTGTGACACAAGCATATCAGGTAACACTCTTCTGACCCTCATTTCTGGTTAGGATTGCCAGGTTAGGAGCATCCCAGAGCCTGAAACCGGTATTTCGGGATCCAAACTTGGGGCAGGCCCTGGTGATGTCATAGGATGTTCTGGAGACGGAGTTTAATGGGGAGAGGGGAGCAGAGGAGGGCAAACCCCACCATGGGAACAGGTGAGATAATACCATAAGAAGAGTCTGCTGTGCCAGGCCAGTGGCCCATCTAGCCTAGCATCTTGTTCTCACAGTAGCCAACAAGATGCCAATGGGAACGCTGTGAGCAGAAACCAAGCACAAGATAACTCTCCCCCACTTGCAATACCCAGAAACTGGCATTCAGAAGCTTTGCTGTCTTTGAGAGTGGGTGGAGGGAGAGCACAGCCATTGTGCTTACTA
Organism: Zootoca vivipara; assembly: GCF_963506605.1. Lineage (NCBI taxonomy): Eukaryota > Metazoa > Chordata > Lepidosauria > Squamata > Lacertidae > Zootoca > Zootoca vivipara. Next base: position 78,521,569 of record NC_083281.1, read on the forward strand.
GCCATTGTTCTTCCTCTAGATAAAAAATAAATAAATCTGTGCACATCTTTTAAAAAGCATGGCAGGGCTTTTCAAAACCTTTGATCCCTCTTTTCAACCTTCCTCGGGGAAAAGCTTTTCAGTCCCAAAGACATACCTCTGTGGAAAATGCAGGAAGTCTCTCAATCATTTCGTAATTGGCATTTCCATTGAATTACACCTCTCCAGTTGGGGCTCCCCCTTTTCTCGGCTTTCTTTGTAGAAGTTCCTGTTTCCCTAGGATAGATCAAGGAAAGGTCAGCCTTCCTTCTGTGCCTGCAAGAAGTGGAGGAACGCCACTGATCTTTTCCAGGCGGTCCAACCAAGGGATGGCAAGGGTGGGTGGGTGTTTTAATCCCCTCCCCATCTCTGTTCCTTTCCGTAGACGAGCTGGAGAGCGGAAGCTGTCTGCTATTGGAGGAATTAGCCAAATTCCTTGTCAGATGAGCAATCCCATTAAAAATGCACTATCTGTTTTCAAAGCTTAAAGGCTGGTGTCGATGGAGAGTCTTTCAAATATTATTGTAAACTTTCACTGAGAAAAAGTATCCCCTGAGTCTTTCATGAAGGCTAATCCAACTTCAGCTACCTAAAACCACTCCACCTCTCGGGTGGCCTTTCCAAGCAATGTTGGATAGAAGTTGAAATCCTGGTTCAGGAAATGTTTCGGAGTGCCTCTGTGTTCGTTGTTGGGTGCATATTGGATTGGATTGGATTCATTTATTATTACATTTTTATCACCTTTCCTCATGAAGGTGTACATGATTCTCTCCCCCCTTTCCATTTTACCAATACCCTCACAACAACCCTGTGAGGTAGGTTCGGCTGTGAGGTGTTGACTGGCCCAAGATCACCCAGTGAGCTTCATGGCTGAGCAGGGATTTGAACTCTGGTCTCCAAGGTCCCACCCCCAACACTCTTAACCATTATGCCACCCTGGCACTGGGTGCATTGTTGACCATGCTAGAATTCTACACATTCACTGAGGGGTGACACAAGAACAATGGCTTCTTTGATTTCTACATACAGAAATTATATATATAAATGTTCTCCCATCTGAAACCCAGGGCAGCCACTGTCCGTCAGTATGGACAGTACTGAGCTATGAGCCAATGGGTCTGACTCAGTCAAAGGCAGCTTCCTATGTTCCAGAGAAGCGGACACAGAGCAATGGATTCAAACTACAAGAAAGAAGATTCCACCTAAACATTAGGAAGAACTTCCTGACAATAAGAGCTGTTCGGCAGTGGAATTTGCTACCAAGGAGTGTGGTGGAGTCTCCTTCTTTGGAGGCCTTTAAGCAGAGGCTTGACAGACATATGTCAAGAATGATTTGATGGTGTTTCCTGCTTGGCAGGGGGTTGGACTGGATGGCCCTTGTGGTCTCTTCCAACTCTACGATTCTATGATTCTATGTTCCTGCTGTGCAGCACCAACACCACTGAATGATGGCTGGGAGGGAGATGCCACAGAATGTTTTCTGTGTTGAATATATGCCATATGGTAATTTATGGACCTAATAGGTATCTAAAGCCATAATGGGATCAAAATAAATAAATTATGTATTACAGTGGTACCTCAGGCTAAGAACCTAATTCGTTCTGGAGGTCCATTCTTAACCTGAAACTGTTCTTAACCTGACGTACCACTTTAGCTATAGGGCCTCCCACTGCCGCCGCGCCCCCGCTGCACGATTTCTGTTCTCATCCTGGGGCAAAGTTCTTATCCCGAGGTACTGTCTGTAACCTGAAGTGTTTGTAACCTAAAGCGTCTGTAACCCGAGGTACCACTGTACTGTGCATGAAATCAATCAGTAGGCATAAGACTCATAACCTTACTCTATGCTGCCTGATCATCACTCTACAAGCACTCTTTAATGCAGTAGTACCTCGGGTTACAGACGCTTCACGTTACAGACTCTGCTAACCCAGATATGGTACCTAGGGTTAAGAACTTTGCTTCAGGATGAGAACAGAAATCGTGCGGCGGCGGCGGCGTGGCAGCAGCGGGAGGCTCCATTAGCTAAAGTGATAAAGGCTTTGGCTACCCAGGAGAGAAGATTCTAAGTCATTGACACATATGGAGAAATGGAAGGAACCTAGGAAGCTACATTATACCAGTTCAGACCATTGATCCATCTAGGTCAGTATTGTCTACACCAGGCACCCCCAAACTTCGGCCCTCCAGATGTTTTGGCCTACAACTCCCATGATCCCTAGCTAAGAGGACCAGTGGTCAGGGATGATGGGAATTGTAGTTGAAAACATCTGGAGGGCTGCGGTTTGGGGGTGCTTGGTCTACACTGACTGGCAGCAGCTGCCTGGGGTTTCAGGCAGGACTCCTTCCCAGCCCTACCTGGAGATGCTGAGGATTGAACCTGGTAGACTTTCTGCAGACGAAGTGGATTCTCTACCACTGATCTACAGCCCTTCCCCAAGGAAAGATCTACCACCTGATCCTACCAGAGCCAGTGTGGTGTAGTGGTTAAGAGCAGTGGACTCGTAATCTGGTGAACTGGGTTCAATTCCCTGCTCCTCCACATGCAGCTGCTGGGTGACCTTGGGCTAGTCACACTTCTCTGAAGTCTCTCAGCCCCACTCACCTCACAGAATGTTTGTTCTGGGGGAGGAAGGGAAAGGAGAATGTTAGCCGCTTTCAGACTTTTCAGGGTAGTGATAAAGTGGGATATCAAATCCAAACTCTTCTTCTTCTTCTTCTTCTTCTTCTTCTTCTTCTTCTTCTTCTTCTTCTTCTTCTTCTTCTTCTTCTTCTTCTTCTTCTTCTTCTTCTTCTTCTTCTTCTTCTTCTTCTTCTTCTTCTTCTCTTCAACTACTACTACTACCAAAAGCATATTTGGATTTAGGAATAAGCTAAATATGCATCAGTGTATATCTCTTTCCTACCCAGATGGGTAGCAAATTCACATGCAGTTTCCTGTACATTTCATACCAGTCCAGGATTAAGCAAAATTATTCTCCTAGAATGACTTCTAAGCAATGGGTACTAGGATCCTCAGGGCTACAGTTAATATAGAAGACGAAGGGGGCATTTTCTTATAAGTTTCTGATTTTTCTCTTATTTGGGAAGCACATTCCAAACTGTTGGGAGAATTTCACACACACACACACACACACACCTTTGCTGAAATGCTCGCCAACAACTTCTCTCTACCCATGAATGAAGTGGAGATGGTCTGGCACTGTTGGTGATATGGTTTTAATCATTGCTTGATGTTATTTTAATCTCGTTGAAGGAAGCAATGGACTTTAGCCACCAGCCAACTTATTTCAGTTCATGTTATTCCCCCCTCCTTTTTAATTTTTTAATCAAATGAGACTTTCCTATCTGACTTCTTCCCTGATTAGGGTGAGGGCGATTAATGAGAAGTAGGGTTGTACACCAGATCTGACCAAATAGCAGATGCCAGACTAAGGCTGGATCTACACTGATCTAGAAAACGCTATTAAAAAACGCCAATGCAATTTTACATTGACCACGGATCACTGCTCTACAGCACCCTCTGGTGTCACATTTTTACAACACATTTTTAACATCTTAAATGACCAGTGTAGATTAGTCCTAAATTGGGCTGATTCACACCAACCCAGGATTCTTCAGTTTTGCCTTAACAAACACATTTTTGCAAGCAATTTTCCTTAATGTAATGCATTTTTATTTGTTTTATCCAACTTATGAATCCTGTCACCATAAAAACACCAAAAGTAAAAAGAATTCTTTTGTAAAAATAATTTCAAATGCAATACAGATACAGACTAAGATAACACTATCCGCTTAAAGGGCTTGTTTGAAAAGGAATGTCTTTAGTAGGCAGCAGAGACGGCACTTTTTCTGAATCAGAATCAGAACAATCTTTCTTTGCATCAGCCACCAGCCATAGCAATAAAATAAAATGTACAAAAGATAAAGGCAGGCACCCCCAAACTGCGGCCCTGCAGATGTTTTGGCCTACAACTCCTATGATCCCTAGCTAACAGAATCAGTGGTCAGGGATGGTGGGAATTGTAGTCCAAAACATCTGGAGGCCCGAAGTTTGGGGATGCCTGGATAAAGGTAAAAACTTAACTATATAAAATACAATTTTGGGTATCAAATGATAGATCTTATTCTAATTGCCCCCGCTAAAAACCTTGCAGTTTTTCCTCTCACCTGTTGATCTTGATCTGCCAAAAGAAAGGACACTGTAGCAATGGTTGAGCGACCCAGCGTGGACAATAGATGTGCAAAGGCACTTTTTTGATGTGCAGCAAGAGAGCATTCCAAAGATTGTGATGGAAATAATTTGATTCTTAAATGCTTGGTATAATTTCTGTGTTTTACAGCACGCATGCATAAACCAACCCAGGGCTCCAACCAGACCTAGCCCTGAATCAATTTGTGGGGTGTGGGGAAGTTAATATTTAATTAGGATGAATTTGGTCTGCCATCTTGATTCAAAATGGTGCCCAGCACCCAAATGTAAATGAATTCCTCTGCCTCGGGAATGCTCATGCCAATTTTGACAACAATATCTTGAGAGGAACCCAAACCTGTAGAGAACCGACGGACAAACAGACAAAGAATCCACCTTCCAAAATATATAGTAGCTATACAGTGGTACCTCGGTTTAAGTACACAATTGGTTCCGGAAGTCTGTACTTAACCTGAAGTGTACTTAACCTGAAGCGAACTTTCCCATTGAAAGTAATAGAAAGTGGATTAATCCGTTCCAGACGGTCCACAGAGTAATTAAACTGAAGCATACTTAACCTGAAGCAAACTTTCCCATTAAAAGTAATGGAAAGTGGATTAATCTGTTCCAGATGGGTCCGCGGAGAACTCAATCTGAAGCGTACTTAACCCGAAGTATGAGTGTAATCGGTTCCGGAAGTCTGTACTTAACCTGAAGTGTACTTAACCTGAAGCGAACTTTCCCATTGAAAGTAATGGAAAGTGGATTAATCCGTTCCAGACGGTCCACAGAGTACTTCAACTGAAGCGTCCTTAACCTGAAGCGAACTTTCCCTTTGAAAGTAATGGAAAGTGGATTAGTCTGTTCCAGACGGGTCCACGGAGTACTTAAACTGAAAGTACTCAAACCGAAGCGTACTTAAACTGAGGTATGACTGTAATGTACTAAATAATAATATATATCCCAGCACCTTCATATGGGGGCTGTACATTATGTGAATATCAGTGAAAACCAGGCTGGCATATGTCTCTGTGTTCCATGCATTTAAATACGCACACACTTTTTGAGGGGCTACCAGGGGCAGATGTTGTCACCAAGGCCGCCCTTGTAAACAAGACGTGGAGATGGTCCGTATTGGGTTACCTCCATAAAATATTTTAAAATAAATAAACTGGGGTGTTGGTCTCTTTCAGGTGAATTAACTTGATTGGAACTGTCAGGTTTTCTCTCCCTCCCTCCTTTCTTCGTAGCCTAAATAAACAAAGTTCGTCATCCACCCGGAATGGAGTTAAGAGGCTAGGACTGCAATCCTATACTCACTTACCAGGGAGCCACAGCTGTTGAAATCAATGGGCCTTATCCCTGTGTAGACATGTAGATAACTGTCTGAGACACAGATCGGACTGGGGAGGTAACAGGGGCTGAAATGCTCCTCGAAAAAGACAAGATCTAAGGCCTTTCTGGCTCTTGACCTACTGTTAAAATGCTGCAGGAAGGTTCATCTTCCACATCTCCTGAAATTTTCAGGGAACCTGAGAATGGCTTGAAGTTGTTGGGTTCCCCCCCCTCCCATTTTCAACTTCCTCTACTAACAAAGCTACAATGGCTGCATGAAGTTCACCTGCAAAGATCATGTGCAAGACCACAGAGACGCTTTAGGATTATGGGGATATACATGACTGCAATTGTGTTATCATGGAAGTAAATTATGTATAGGGACACTTTCAAAATTCCCTCCACCTGAATTATCCTTTGGGCTGCAGAGTTCTGACTTATTATCATCAGGAGGAATAGTGCATTCAGAACCTTCTGCTATTGTTTCCCCCCTCCAATTTTTTTGTTTGATGGATTGCTATGCTGGAGGGTTTATTTTGTTGGTACTTCAGTGCTCTTCTGCTAAAAAATAGTTTCTGCTTTAATATTAATGAGAAACTACCCAATTTACACCAATGTGCAAACCTGTCCTCCAAAATTCGCACTACTCTGAATTTCACACTTTACTTCTCCACCCTAATAGAAACACTAAAATAACATCCAAGAATGCATTGCTTGCAGGTTCCCCACCACTGCTCTAAATGTTGCCAGGCAGAGAAGCAGGAAGACCACCAAGGAAGGGGGGGTTTCGAATTCATGAGGTGTTTGCAGTGTTTACAATACAGTAGCTCACAATACAACGCAATGCAAAGGATTGCGATGCAAAGCTTCCGATGTGTGAGGCGAGAAAAGGCAGAGGTAGATAATGGGCAACCTAGGTCAGATCTAAATGCACGGACATTAGCCTTCCTCCTATCGCACCCAAAAGCCTCGTATGCCCCCCAGAAGCTGATCTATACCACATTGTGATGTTTAATAGCGGATATGCATAAGGACATAGGCAAACATCCTGATAGCTGGTACCTGCTGGGACCAATAGGGTGGAAGGCAGGAAGCCTAGAGTCTCGTTTGGTCCCCATCTTCCTCCCTGCTGCATCATAGAATCATGGAACAGTAGAGTTGCAAGGGATTCAAAGGGTCATCCAATCCGACCCCCTGAAACTGGTTCTACAAAAGCTGAGACGGAGAGGGAAGGTGGCAGCCAGGGCTACCTTCAGGTCTACCCAGAAGCAGGTGAGAGCTGGCTGGGTGCAGATGGAGGTTGGTGGGCGATGCCCCACTCACCCTTACTGACTAGCCTCCCTCTGATCCTGAATCCTTGCAGACCATCACAGAGGATAGAAGGATTGCAGCCAAAGCAGCAAAGACCAGAGAGTCCCTGGAATAACTGACGAGCCGAGTGGTTTACTTACGGTAGTAAGGCTTGTTAAAAAAAAAAAAAAACCCAAAAAACCCAAGGTAGTTGTCCAAACACCAAAACGGAGAGGTTTGCCAAGAAAAACACGGAGCAGGCTGAGTGTTGGGGGGTGCCCTTACCAAGTGCAGCCCAGACCAGCCTGTAAATTACATGGAGCCGGCATGAAGTGAGTCTTTGTTTCATTTGTGTGCTTAAAATCTGAGGAGGGCTTCAGCGTATCAATCACCCCTGTCAGATAGCACAAGGGCAGATCTGTTACACTTAAAGGGGCGTCAAATGAGAAATGATTTAATTTGTCATCTCCCTCTCTCTCTCTCTCTCCCTCTCTCTCTCGCACGTGCTCTTCATTACTCTTCCATTGCTGGGAAAATGAATATGGGTTTTGTAAATTCGACTCTTTCCCCTTTATTTTACAGGGGTGGTTTGTTTACCAGTTACCTAGCTCTTGTTAGGAGATGGCTACCAGCTGTTGCTCACATACCCATCTTGGCTGAGGCCCGGAACTGAATACTTGGGAGGATATACTGGCCGGGCTGAAAAACACATAGGCTGCATTCTTGGAGAGAGACAACAAATCCAAACGTCGTGTTGAAAATGTCAATGGATACAGCTGGTATTTAGCAGGAGAACGCCAAAACAATGCACTGCTGTTCATGGACATTTTCCACAGCGTAAAAAAACAACAAAACCCCACACACAATAGGTTTCTATGTTTGTGTGTTTGTGGTTTGCTTCACGTTTTACAAAAATGTCTTCACATGTCAGCAGCGAGCCTGCAGTAAATCACATGAAAGAAGTGGAGTTAACTCTTTATTAGTAAGCACAGCGACTCTTCTTCAGTAGGTCTTAGCCCTATAAAGCAGTTGCAAAGACTGAAGGTCCCCGCCCTCCCACAGCTGCCTACGTCCCCTCCTCTCCAGGATTTCCCCCAAGCAATCTGAGACTGTGCCTGCATGATGCTAATTTTTCCTCCACCCTCTTCATACCTCTCCTGGTTCCGGGAGACCAGCAGTGAGGGAAGCTTATCACAGCAGAAGGGGGGAGACACCTGTGACGCTTCACCAGCTGGACTGATATCTTGGCCTTCCTTCTCTCCTGCTTCTGGACTTCTCTCTGCCACAGACTCTCCCAGCTCACTAAGCCCTGTTACCTCTTCTGCTTCTGACATCTCCTAGTCTTCTCCCTCTTCTCCTTTCGACCACTCGTCGTTGTCCCACCACCACTCCCCAGTCTCTGAGCCGCCTTCTCTTGGGTGTTCCCTATTGGTTCCTCTCACCATCCCTCTGTGTCTAACCAGTCCCTGACATCGCATTGTCATCCCTTGCTTTTGCTTTCCATTGCTTTCAATGACACCATTGTGCAGCCCTTTTTGATTGGTTGTGATTTTATTGGCAGGCATTTGATGACATCATTGCATCCAATGTAGTGCTGGGCCATCATCCAGGACTCAGCTATACAGCTGCAAATAAAGTGTGTTGTAAAGTGCAATATACAAATGTGACACTAGATGGTGATGGTGAGCTATGGCAAATTCAATATATTTTTCAAAACATTTTTTAAAAAATGCATTTTCACAGCGTTTTTATAGGTGTGTAGATTCCACCCCAGTTCATTGTGAATTCTTTGATAATGAAATCAGATTCCTCTTGTTGCAATCTTGAGAGGAAACATGAGAAAATCCAGGCTCCTTTAATGTTCTAGCAGCAGAGTTGAACAGTCATTAGATGCAAAGACCCAACGGAAGACAATTCACTTGTCTTATCAAAAGGCCTGTTGCTTCACTCAAACAGGGGACTTTGAAATATTTTCAAACTGGGGACTGCCAGGCCCCATCTCTACTTTATATTTAAACCAGCAGCACACACATTTAAACAGTTATGGCTTCCCCACCAGCCAACAAATAATGGGAACTGTAGTTTCTTAAGGGCACTGAGACTGCTATTTCCCCTCACAGAACTGCAGTTCCCAGAGTTCCCTGGGAAGATTGATTGAATGTTAAATCACTTAACAGTAGCTCTGTTAGGGTCTCATAACAACTCGCAGACCACTTCAAAAACTGCAGTTCCCAGGGTTCCTTGAGGGGAAACCACGCTTGTCAAAGTCCTGCCATAGTGCTTTAAATGTGTGGTGCACATGTGGCCTCAGAGTAGGGTTACCTGAACAAATAGGCATCTTCCTCTGTTCCTCTTTGTTTTAATACTTTGCATCTGTCAAGCTGTTTTCTCTACAAATCAGAGCTAAGTCAACTCACAAAGTGCATGTCCTCTGGAGCATATCCCCAACATTCAAGGGCTGTCCAGTTTTTCCTAAAAGCCAGTCTCAGGTTAACATTCTGCTTATATCTAGCATTTCCTATGGAAAGATTTTGTTTTTTTAACATGTCCCCAATGGGAATGATCTTGAATGAAGTACAGTGTGAACCTGCATGTTCCACCAGGATAAATTAGGTAAACTCTGCTCTCTCTCTCTCTCTCTTCCCCTCCAACACACCGCTTTTTAATTTAATGCCTTTAGCTTATGAGCCTAATGATACATCATTTTTGAAATTTGCAAAGTGGTGACTGTCAGCACATTTCCCCCGCATTTCGGTTGGCAACCCGGGTGGCTGGGAGCTCCGTGAAGAGGAGGTTGCCACCCCTAATTCAAACATGGAAGAGAGAGGATTTTGCAGGCAAATGCCCATGTGGGTTCTATAAGGCCTGTTTGTTTGTCAATGTCCCTTGAACTTGTCTGGAAGCTCTTAAAGGAAGTTTTAATTCAGTTAAACTCAATATTGGAATAATTGGACTAAAGGTTTAACAGGAGAAGTAGAGAGGGGCCAAAATTAATGGGAAATCCAAGAAGATGAACGTACCAAGATCCATCCAGCTCAATATTGTTCACACTGACTGGCAGCAGCTCTCCAGGTTTTCAGATAGGGATCTCTCCAAGTCTGATCTGGACCTACCGGGGATTGAATCTGGGATCTTCCACATGCAAAGCAGATGTTTTCTCGCTGAGCTTCAGCCCTTCTCCTCCTGCAAGATCCAAGCTGGGTGTCACAGATTATACAAGATTATTCTGGTAGATCCACTATATACTTTCTTTCTTTTCTTTTTTGTCGAACATTTTTATTGATTTTTACATTGCAAATTTAAATTCAAACACTAAACATCAACATTTAGGATTCCCTTAATGCTTTGACTCCCGTCCGCCCTTCCATGCTTACTATTTTCAATCTTTTTTTCAGCTGCTTCCCTTATTTTCTCCATTATTTTGAAATAATCCATTTTTACCATCGTACTTTACAAGCATTTCTCAAATCCTACCAAAGTTTTTAGTTGTTTGTAGTGTTCTCTTAAGTGCATTGTGAATTTTCCCCATTCCTTCTTAAAGTTATTCTTTTCCTGGTTTCTGATTTTCCCGGTAAGTTTTGCCATTTCGGCGTAGTCCAACACCTTCATCAACCATTCATCTCTGGTTGGGACTTTACCTTCTTTCCATCTCTGGGCCAGTAGTATCCACACTGCTGTCATTGCATACATAAATAATAGTTTCTTCTCTTGTAGTATCTCTACACCTAAAATACCTAATTTAAAAGCCTCTTGTTTTCCCCACAAATGTTATTTTAAGCATTTTCTTCAACTCATTATAAATCATTTCCCAGAATGTTTTTGTTATCTTGCACATCCACCACATGTGGTTGAACGTGCGATCCACTATATACTTTCAAACTGTCTGTTCTCTACAGGTTTGGCCTCCTCTCAAAATATCACCGCCAGATTTGTCACAACTGTTCCCAAGCTGCGGGATGGCAGATTGAAATAGGAACTTGGCATGACTTCACCAGATTTTTGCCACGGCAGCTCCAGACTAAAAAAAGACACAATCCTTTTAAAAATCATCATATTTTGGGGCTTCCAAAAAATTCCCTGGGCAGAATATTCGCAGCCTGAAGTCATTGCAATTTTGGCTTTATCCACTGGTGGTAGGTATCATTGGGTTGTTTTTTTGCCATAGCACTGGAAATAAAAGAAGGGGTAATTTTACTGCCTCTTCCCTTTCCCTGTCCTGAACAAATAGTCACCAATAAGAGTGTGTTTTATGGAGCTTCCCTATTGTTCTAGACAAGGTCCAGGGACTGCATTGATCTATATGCACGGGTTTTGTTTGCCTCCGGGTTTCCTTGAGGGGAGATGATCGATACCATTGAGTAAATCTCAAGCAGAGAATGTCAGATTGGCAATATCAATATGTGTTATATAATAAACGGAAATTGAAGCTGCCTTTCCTTCATCTCGCCATAGCTTTAAGGCACAAAACTGGGCTCCTTTCACACCTGGAAGAATGAGTGGAGAAGAGGTGATTAAGAGGAAATATCAGTGGAGGCCCTACCAGCTTTGGTCCGTCTTCAGCCAGCCCTCACCTGTCCAAGAGCTGGCACTGGCAGGCTGTTTCTTCCTCCTTAGTCTCAGTTCTGCCCTTGTGCCACACAGCCAAGTGCACAAAAGTCAAATTGATCAGCTCTGCCTGCCATTGGCTCTGGCGCCACCTACTGTTGAGCTCCTTGCCTTCCACCCTACCACTTCCCAATGGGCACTAGTGACCATTGGATGATATCATCACCATGTTCAGTTTGAAGGGGTCAGTACAGAGTCAGACCCTCAAAGTGCCCCGATTTTCCAGTGACAGCCCTGGATTTACAGAACTTTCTGAATTGATCCTAGAATGTCTCGCTTTTCCTTAGGTTGTCCCTATGTTCATCGGAGAAATGTTGGAGGGTGTGGAGTTATGTGACACCCGAGCCAAGGAGATTAGTAACTATATAACCTTTAGAAGACATCTGAAGGCAGCCCTGTACAGTACATGGAAGGTTTGTGTTTTTTAAAAAAAATGTTTTGTGTTTTATTATGTTTCTATATATGTTGGAAGCCACCCAAAGTGACTGGAGCAACCCAGTCAGATGGGTGGAGTATAAAGAAGAAGAAGAAGAAGAAGAAGAAGAAGAAGAAGAAGAAGAAGAAGAAGAAGAAGAAGAAGAAGAAGAAGAAGAAGAAGAAGACACCCCTATTTTCATCAGAGAAATGTTGGAGGGTTGTTGTTGTTGTTGTTGTTTAGTCGTTTAGTTGTGTCCGACTCTTCGTGACCCCATGGACCATAGCACGCCAGGCACTCCTGTCTTGCACTGCCTCCCGCAGTTTGGTCAAACTCATGTTCGTACCTTCGAGAACACTGTCCAACCATCTCATCCTCTCTCGTCCCCTTCTCCTAGTGCCCTCAATCTTTCCCAACATCAGGGTCTTTTCCAGGGATTCTTCTCTTCTCATGAGGTGGCCAAAGTATTGGAGCCTCAGCTTCAGGATCTGTCCTTCCAGTGAGCACTCAGGGCTGATTTCCTTAAGAATTGATAGGTTTGATCTTCTTGCAGTCCATGGGACTCTCAAGAGTCTCCTCCAGCACCATAATTCAAAAGCATCAATTCTTCGGCGATCAGCCTTCTTTATGGTCCAGGGTATGCATAGTTAAACTATGGAACTCACTGCCACAGGTGGCAGTCATGGTCCCCAACTTGGATGGCTTTAAAAGAAGACTCGACACATTCATAGAGGAGAAGGCTAACAATGTCTACTAGCTGTGATGACTATGCTCTGCTTCCATGATCAGAGGCAGCAAAGCTTCTGAATACCAGTTGCTGGAGACTACCGGACAGGAGAGTGCTCTTTGCCTGGATCGTACTTGTGGGCTTCTCATTGAGGCATCTGGCTGACCACTCTGAGAACAGGATGCTGGACTAGATGGGCCATTGGCCTGATCCAGCAACAGAGCTCTTCTTGTGTTCTTAAGTTCAGTAAGGCTGTTCCCTTTTGGTTCATTCCGAAGAGCGTGAAAGATGTGGCCTTGTAGTTAGCTTGATGGCCCGATCATTTTTAGCACCGCTCATGCCCCCTCCTGCTGCTGATGGATATTAGCTTAAATGCAAATGTTTGGGTCCACCGTAATCTATACAAGAGAACAGATTTTCTTCCCCGCTGCAACGAGGAAATGAATTATTTTATCACATTTTCACAGCTCATGCTTCTGCCTGTTCGCTAAATACTTTACTGATGTTCCCCGAGAAGGAACATTCTCATAAAAGGGGGCGGGCAGGAGGGAGAAGGGGAGGGAGAAATCTGCTTGGGAATTCCTGTTGATGTGGTGGTTTTGATTAGTACTAATGTTTCTTTGGCCCTGCTGTGAAAACGCATTTAAGCGTAATTGACTCAGCATTGTTAATTCCTGTGCTTTTGCAATCTTCCGATGAAATCTGTAAAGGAAAGAAGGCAAATACAGAAGATTGATCTAATATGGATCAATTGGATGTATGTTTCCCGGCCATATTTCAGAGTTTTGACAGGGGAGGCAGGCAGCCATGTGCAATGCAGCTCTGATCCGATTCGGGGCTGAGAGCAGACATTTCCCCTTGTCCATCTGATAGTGACCTCTCAGCCAAGATCATCTGATGGGAAGGGAGCAGGGGTGGGGATAGAGGACTCCCAGCCCCCAATCCCCTGACTAAGACCTGGAGAGACACAGGGAAAACACTATCCTCCTGAACGTCTATCTGCCCTGAAAATGTACCCTTCAGGGGATACCTAGCAGTTTCAAAGCAATTTTGGGAGGGGAAATGGCACAATTGGGAGAATCAAACCGTGACTATGCACTCTGGGCCCAGTTTGGATGGAATAGGCTGCTACCTAAAGCAGTTAGATCTTCCTTCAAAAATCCAACAAGCCCAAGACAGGTGATCAGATGGGAACAGTGCCGGATTTATGTATAAGCTAAACAAGCTATAGATTAGGGTCCCACTCTCTTGCCCCCCCCCCAAATTCCACTATTAATATACTTCTTCTTAACTATATTTCCATTCAGCAATTGCTTTGATAAAATACATATTTTGCTATGTGCAAATGGTTTTAGATACCTATTGTTGTTGTTTAGTTGTTTAGTCGTGTCCGACTCTTGGTGACCCCATGGACCAGAGCATGCCAGGCACTCCTGTCTTCCACCGCCTCCCGCAGTTTGGTCAGACTCATGTTCGTAGCTTCGAGAACACTGTCCAACCATCTCGTCCTCTGTCGTCCCCTTCTCCTTGTGCCCTCAATCTTTCCCAACATCAGGGTCTTTTCCAGGGAGTCTTCTCTTCTCATGAGGTGGCCAAAGTATTGGAGCCTCAGCTTCAGGATCTGTCCTTCCAGTGAGCACTCAGGGCTGATTTCCTTCAGAATGGATAGGTTTGATCTTCTTGCAGTCCATGGGACTCCTATTACGGTAGGTCCATAAATTACCATATAGCATATATTCAACACAGTGACAATTTGTTGTTGACAAAGGACAGCTGGACATATAAAGGGCCCTATTACCTTCAGCTGCTTAGGGCCTCATCAAACCTAAATCCGGCCCTGGATGGGAAAACTATTATCTATTCTGGGTTTCCTTCCCCCCTAGAGTGCAAAAGCAAATGGAAAGGTCCCCACTGCCCCCATCAGTTACAACAGCTAAGACAAGTCCTCCCCCCAAAAAATTCAACCCAACATGCCAAATTTCCCACCAACATTTTGTTCTGGATGGCTGATCCCCTGATAATGGGGTGGGGCTCCCATTAACTTCTTACTGTCCACTTCCTTAAACAGTTCCCCTTCTGAAGGTTAAGGGTGGTGAGAGTTGTTAAGAGACCCCCTTTCCCATCATGGGTGTATAATTCCTAGAATCCCCTGGGAAGAGGGGATTGGTTGTTAAAACTCATCTGAGAATTGTAACTCAGTCAGGGAGCATAGGAGCCTCCGAACAATTTTCAGCACTACAGCTGTGAGGGAAGCCATGACTGTTTAAAGTGGCACAGCACTGCTTTAAAACTTGGGGAGTTTTTGAGGCATAAAAGGCTCTGTCACTGATTGTAAACCAAGCGCAACAACGCTGTGGCCAGCAGGTGGCAGTAACAAGGCCTTTCCTCTGGCTTTGCAAAGCCATTGAAATCCATGAAGACTCTGTTGTGTCGCTTATGAGATGGTGGATCACCATTGTCCTTCCTGGAAGTAAAGTCCTAAGCTAAGCAAAAGCTCATGACTGGATTGTAAAGAAAGTGAGAAAAGGGTCTCACAGGTAGGAAGTATTTTCTACTTGTCCATTTCTTGAAGGTTTTCAGATTTTTAATCAATGGGGATGGATGAAACACATAGTTGATGTGTAGTTACAGGTAGGTAGCCGAGTTGGTCTGCCGTAGTCGAAACAAAATAAAAAAAATCCTTCCAGTAGCACCCTAGAGACCAACTAAGTTTGTCATTGGTATGAGCTTTTGTGTGCATGCACACTTCCTCAGATACACTGAAACAGTCGTCAACAGGTTTACCACTCCTATCAGTCAATCACCCATTCCCACCACCCTTCTGAGTAATACCCCTCCCCACCCTCTGACTATACATAAGGGTCTGGTGACTTCTGTATCAGTGTATCTGAAGAAGTGTGCATGCACACGAAAGCTCATACCTATGACAAACCTAGTTGGTCTCTAAGGTGCTATTGGAAGGAATTTTTTTAAGTTGATGTGTAGGATTTTGATAGGACAGTGTATTCTCTGTGGGGTAATTTGTTTAAAGTTGGAAGGAGTGCCACTCACCTTTGTGAAGTTTCCGGCATGGAGGAAACAGTGGACCATGCAATATGGAGTTGTCTGAGATGCAGGCAGCGACTGCTTCAGCCGTGTCTGATATGTGCAGTACCATGCGGGTGTGCATTGCACTGAACCCGTAAGTGACCAAAAAGGTCATAGAAACGTCACAAAAAGGGACAGAACAGGGCAGGGCGAGCTTACATGGGCCCTACCAAGGCGTGAGGGGGGGGGGTCTGAAATGTAACTCCCGTGCAAATTGGTTGCTGCCTGTACAGGGATGAAAATGAGCCTTTCTCCATGAGGTTAATGACTTGGGCATTATATACTTGCCTTCAGGGCCTGACTTTCAGAACAAAAAACTTTGCTGGTCAGTACTTTTGATTTTATATGAGTTCTTGTGAGATACTAAATTTTATGAGCCATTGCAAATGAGATGACATTGCAGCTAGTAGGTGGTTTTACTAGGGCCTCCTTATAGTTTTGCAACACCATCGCAATCTGAGGAACAGACTCTGTTCAAAGTAGTTGTCCTGGAGGTATCAATCATTTACTCTTCTAGCCTGACTCAGCCTACCAAACTGAGACTCTCCTGAGAGGCCATAGTGCCACATGGAGTCTAGAGTGTGGTCATTATGACAGGTGGTGATCAGAGAGAGCGATGTCCTGGGTCTGTTGTCTTTTGAGCATCAGGTGAAGACATCATTTACTCCACCCTTTGATTATGTCTAGGGTTGCCAGACTCAATAGAGGACATGACTTCTGTGCCTTTAATTGCCCTGCTCTCTTTTGAGTCTGGAAACCTTAAAGAGAAACCAGCAGACCCTTTGCTTGGAAATTAAACAAAGGGTCTGCTGGTTTCTCTTTAAGGTTTCCAGACTCAAAAGAGAGCAGGGCAATTAAAGGCACAGAAGTCCTGTCCTCTATTGAGTCTGGCAACCCTAATTATGTCAGGAATTTTGTTTCCTGATATTGTTAAGTCACCTTGAGGAGGAAGGTAAAGGTAAAGGACCCCTGACAGTTAGGTCCAGTCGCAGATGACACTGGAGTTGCGGTGCTCATCTCGCTTTGCTGGCCGAGGGAGCCAGTGTTTGTCCACAGACAGTTTTTCCAGGTCATGTGGCCAGCATGACTAACCTACTTCTGGCAAAACCAGAGCAGTGCATGGAAACGCCGTTTGCCTTCCCACCGGAGCGGTACCTATTTATCTACTTGCACTTTTTTGGCATGCTTGGACAGCACTAATCATATCAATAACGTTTTTATTATGAATATTGCATTGTAATATTCACTTTGCTATTGACTCTTTATCTGACGAGTGGCGCCCACAGACATTTAGAAAATGAATGGATATGTTATGGCATACAGATTTTTCTGAACTTGTATGCTGTGATCATAGTCACACTGCATCATGGGCTTTGTAGTCAAAATATGCAGGAGGGTATCTGGTAATGCCCTTACCACCGTGATAATTATATATCGCTCCTGCTTTTAAGTGTTAAAACTATCTGTTGGTAGATTTAAAAAAAAATGTTTTCTCAATTTTTAATGGATATCCTGTTCCCAAGGGGCATAGCCAAAGTCTAGTGATGGTTCACCTGAAAATATTTCTCCCCAAATTGGATATCTGCCACTTCCACATACCCTGGCCAAAAAAAACCCACCACCACAACAACCCTACCCCTAACCCTTCAACATGTTGGAAAGTGAATTTTTACATTACTGCTCATCCCTCCATTCCCTGGACTGCTTGGGAGAGTTCAGCAATTGGATGTTTCTAAGCGTTATAACAGCTGGAAAGAAAAGATCCCAGGCTGTAGTTTTGTAAAGACCACAGTGGAACCAAACCCTAAGTTAAGTTCTCCTCGAAGGAAAACCAACCCACTTGGTCATCTGCCCTTGTAACATGTGACACTATTGATTTAGTTCAGGGTACTTGATGCAAAGTTGGAAGGTGACCATAAAAACTATGAGTTGTCCAGTTAACAATTGGATAGAACATAGAGAATTACCTTGTACTGAGTCGGCCTGTTGGTCCATCTCACTCAGGATTGTCTGTGCCAGGAATAGTCCGGGTGTTGCCCTCCAGATGTTGTTGGACTACAACCCCTATCATCCTTAACCATTGGCCATGTTGGTTGGGACTGATGTGAGTTGTAGTCCCACAGCATCTGGGGACACCAGACTCTCTGGCAGTGGCTATCCAGGATTTCCGACAGAGCTTGATAAGACTTCTATCTGCTGGGAATTGAACTTGGAACCTTTTTCAGGAAAATCGGGTTCAGTCACAGTGCAGCAGCCCTACAGAAGCTATGCCAGCAGTCAGTTGGCCACCTTGCTGATTTGCATGATGGGTCCAATCCACCATCTGCAACTATTTCAAAGCAGCAAACCACCTTTGGTAAGTAGCACTTCTCGTGTGCAATAGCCCACAAATATTCCAGGCACCATATTTCCAATTTCCAAAGGGAGATGGTTTATAAAATGCCGGGGGCACATATGGTTGGGGGAAGCTAAGGAACAAAATTGCAAAGTGGGTTAGGGGAGCAAAAAAAAGGGCAGTATCAAATCAATTAATGTGACTTCTTCCTAGCTTTTTGCCTTCAATTATCCGAATCTCAATGAACCCTCCTTTGCAGGCCCCAAGCGAAAGCTATGCAAACTTTCTCCCTCCTTGTTTTAATCTTTCACCAAGTCCTGACTTTCGCCTCCAGCCCATCTAATTGAAACTAATCTTCCCGGGCGAGGCCTGTCTCTTTCCTCTAATCCTTCTCTAAGGAGACTCACATGGTCCCAATTAGAACCACACCGGCCCTTTTTATTCCCTTCCCCATCTCCTTCTGCCAGTTTCATTTTTTTCAAAAGTTTGCGTTATTAACTCCATCCTTGCAAGTTCCTGCCTGTCACGGGGGCCTGGAGATCTTATCGCTGTCCGCTGATGTCTTGGGTTACCATGAAAGCATTTTATGGATTACATTTTGCAAAAAGGCGATAGAGGGCATGATAGCAAGCATAGTGGTGAGCTTTATGGGCGTTTAGATCAGCAATAAATGAGGGGGCTGAGGAAGTGTTTATCTTGGACTTAAGCATATACCTGAAGGCAGGAGACAATATAAGCTAAGAAGGCACAGCTACCATGCCACAGAAGAGCTTCACAAAGAGGCCTCAGCAAGAGGAAGGATCTGGAGAAGTTGGAACATAAGCATCGCCTTCTGGATCAGACCCAGAGCAGAGCAATCTTCCCCCATTCCATTCCTTCAATTTTCTGTGGTCTCCCATTTGGGATGGTGGGATGAATTCATTTATTTCGTTTAGTTTACTTGTCAATTTTTCACTCCCTGAAACAATGTTGTTGTTTAGTCATTTAGTTGTGTCCGACTCTTCGTGACCCCATGGACCATAGCACGCCAGGCACTCCTGTCTTCCATTGCCTCCCGCAGTTTGGTCAAACTCATGTTCGTAGCTTGGAGAACACTGTCTAACCACCTCGTCCTCTGCCGTCCCCTTCTCCTAGTGCCCTCAATCTTTCCCAACATCAGGGTCTTTTCCAGGGAGTCTTCTCTTCTCATGAGGTGGCCAAAGTATTGGAGCCTCAGCTTCACGATCTGTCCTTCCAGTGAGCACTCTGGGCTGATTTCCTTAAGAATGGATAGGTTTGATCTTCTTGCAGTCCATGGGACTCTCAAGAGTCTCCTCCAGCACCATAATTCAAAAGCATCAATTCTTCGGTGATCAGCCTTCTTTATGGTCCAGCTCTCACTTCCATTCATCACTACTGGGAAAACCATAGCTTTAACTATACGGACCTTTGTTGGCAAGGTGATGTCTCTGCTTTTTAAGATGCTGTCTAGGTTTGTCATTGCTTTCCTCCCAAGAAGCAGGCGTCTTTTGATTTCGTGACTGTGAAACAATATGTGAACCAAAACACCATTCTTGAAAGTCTCAGTTCTCCTGAATATTGCATTGTTGTTGTTCGACCAAAGAATGCAAACCCATCCAGCAGAAATTCAGCATTACATGGACCCTGGACAGGTTTAGGGGCTATGAGGAATGGCCATAGCTCATTGGTAGAACATCTGCCTTGCATGCAGAAGGCCCCCGCTTCGATCCCCAACATCTCCAGGTAAGGCCGGGAAGAGACCCTTGCCTGAAACCCTGGAGAGCTACTGCCAAAGTTGGCAATACTGAACTAGATGAACTAATGGTATCAGGCAGCTTCCTGTGTCCAAAAGATTTATTCCATCTTCTGTAAAACAGCCCACCGGATATCTGAAAATGATGATCCTATCATCTCTTAATCTTCTCTTCTCCAGACTAAATGTACCCAAACTCCTTCAACTTTTCATAATCATACCTGGGCTCCAGGTCTTTCACCATCTTTGCTGACATGTTCTAGCACAGGCATCCCCAAACTTCGGCCCTCCAGATGTTTTGGACTACAATTCCCATCTTCCCCGATCGCTGGTCCTGTTAGCTAGGGATCGTGGGAGTTGTAGGCCAAAACATCTGGAGGGCCGCAGTTTGGGGATGCCTGTTCTAGCACCTCAATATCCATCTTAAACTGCATTGCACAGAACTGGACACAGGACTCCAATGCAGGTCAACCCGAAACAGAACAGAGCACTATCATTATTTCTTGAACTCTGGACACAATGTTTCTACAGGGGGCAAAGAGGGGGGGTCATTACGTGGTCCACCAAGACCCTCAGAAATTTTCAAGCGGTTCATGCGGGGAAAAGTTTGGGAGCCACTGGCCTTGTTCCAGACACTGTGATATTTATCTTTATGATAATTTTCTGGACTTCTATCTCTTGGTGGCTTCATGAATTTTTTTTAAAAAAATTATTATTGATAAAACAAAAAAAGGAAAACACAGATACAAAATTACACACAAGAATAACGATAAACACAAAATTTTCTTAACAAACAATAAAAGATTGTCTATTCCTCATTTCAATTTTATATTACTTATTGCCAATACACTCTTTTATCATAATTTAACTTTTTCTCAATATATCTTAACTCTCATGTCTAACTTGCAACTATTACTGAAATTCCTTCAATGCTGCAACAGAATTTAAACCAATGTAACTATATTTCAAATATTCTTTGAAAACCTCCCATTTTGAAACTAATTCCTGTTTTGGTTTATTCTTTATTTTTTTTCTGATAGACCACCTAATTTGGCATATTCTGTCTGCTTTTGGATCCATTCATGTATAGAGGGAATTTTAATACTCTTCCATTTTGCTGCAATGAGAACTCTTGCTGCCGCCGTAGCATATAAAAAGATGCCCTTCATTTTTTTGCGGAATATCCAAGTCTGTAATTCCCATGAGGTAGGCCCCTGGTTTCATTCATTTTAATTGTGCTTTGACAAAATATTTAATATACACATGACACAAGCTTCTTTGGACAAATAGGGAAGCAGAAGTCCCTACACTAATCTGTCCAACTCTAAACTGAAGTGCAAAATGGAAAATCCCATATTTGGGATTAATGCTCCTTGAATTAAGCAGTGATATATTAAGCAGTTTATAAATGTTTTAAATAAATACAGTGGTCCCTCGACTCACGAATTTAATCCATTCCGAACAGACCTTCGTAAGTCGAAAAAAATCATAAGTGGAAGCCTGGGGGGGGGAATTCGTAAGTCGAAAAAATCCTATCTAAACCACATCCAAAATGGCGGACGGAGCTCCGTTCGCAATTCGAAACATTCGTTAGTCGAGTTATTCGTAAGTTGAGGTATCACTGTATTAATGTGCAGGGTGTACTCTAAAGTCCTTTCAAGTAGCTGGCGATGTCACTTACCGTACTTTTCCATGTATAAGACTAGGTTTCCCCCCTTTAAAATCATGCTAAAAAGTGGGGGTTGTTTTATGCACGGGCAACTGGGCAGGCGATCAGCGAGGTTACAGACGGGAGGTGGATTTTCTGATGCGCCCCCCGCTTTAAAAAGCTCAACAACCCTTGTTAATCCCTCCCCAAAAAAGCTCAACAACTCTGGGCAGTCCTCCCCCCCCCAAAAAAAACCTCAACAACATTTTGCCACCTCCCCCCCCATTTCCTGAAATTTCAGTCCCCCAAAATATACACGGGAAAGTACGTCATTTGTTTATTTAAATTCATATCCCGGTCTCAAAGGATACTGTTGGATGCTTGGAGAAGCATTCCAAGTGGTTAACTGATCCAGAAACTAGCAAACAGATTAATGCTCAGACATCCAGTGGGAAACCTCTGCAGCCCGTTTCTCACTGAGGTGGCAGACTTGGGACAGTAGCAATTCAGAGAGCAAGTTAAGGTGCTCAGTGCTGAATCTTCTGCACAAAGAAAACTAGGATGTATGGGGAGAAGGGTTGAAGCCTCTTCCTCTTAACATGCTAGATGTCTATGTGTGGGGATTCTTAACTTTATTATATTTCTTCTTCGTGTATGCATAGGAGCATGCCAGTGATAGCGGTCCTCATTTCAAGTACTGCAGCCCAGACACAGTTTTAGTCTAAACAAGGGCTGAATTAATCATTCCCCCCCCATCCCACGCCACCGATCAATTATGAATCAGAGGAATAGGTATGGTGGGGGAGGGTTGCCCATTTCTAGTTAATTCAAAATAGACACTTTCCGCCTCTCTCTTTCTAAGTTTTCTTTTTAAAAAAAAAAATCCTTTGAGTGCTTTGCTTAAACAAGTCTCGGGCAATCGTTTTGCCTTCTGCAAAGCCCGTGATTTATTGCTTGCTTATATCGTTTCTGCTCGAGAGCTGGGTGCATAAATCAATCAGGACGTCTGTTGCTCGGAATACATTCGGCTCTTCAACCTCACTCTTGCATGGCCCCGAGAAAAGCCACAAAACATTGCCACCCTCCCACCAACCCCCCCTCCAAAAAAAAAAAAACCCAGTCGAGATGAATTCACGATGGATCTCCTTCCTCTGACAATGCCCACCCCTCGTCTGAATGTTTGCAAGATGGCAAAACCTAAAAATTAGGGAAGGCTTTAAGGATCCCTTGAGGGATGTTCTTTAAGAACATGATGCCTCTGTCGGAGACGGAGGTCCGTCAGCTCTCTAGGCATACCCACTGCAAAACTCAGTAATGAGCTGTCTAGAGTTGTGAGAACTATTGCAGAGCGAATAACCCCCCGGCCTGCATTGTGAAATTAAAATGGTCATGATGAGAGCAAAGCAAGCCCAGGGTGGGGGGTTGAATTGGTCTGGTTAGAAGAACCTTACACCCTGATTTTTATGGGTCAGCTTAAGCTGCGATGATCCAAGTGGTGACAGGCCTCACTGCAGCTGAAGTGTGATTGTGTGCCTGGGAATTGGAACTCCTTTGGTCACAGGGGTGTGATAAATCTGCACAGCTGCTCTGCTCCCTACCTGCTCTGACTAGGAGCACACACACACACACACACACACACACACACACACACACACACACACACACCAGTAATTATATCAACCCATCAAACACACACTCAGTAAGTACAGGATATTTTTATTATTATTGTCTTGCATTTTGTTGGGAACACCAGAAACATGGTGCTTGCTTGTGTGTGAATGTACACATTTATTTCATGAAATTAACTTACCACTTTATTGGGTTTTTTTAAAAAATGGGGGGAAACCATCTCAAATGGCTTTACAAAAATAATGTGCTGGACCGTATTAGTTGGCTACAGAATCATAGAACTGTACTGTTGGTAGGTACCCAAGCATCATCTAGTCCAACCCCTTACAATGCAGGAATCACAGATAAAGAATCCCTGGTAATCAGAGGCATGCCGGCTCTCATCCTGGAGATAGTTCGCCATTGACTCTTAGCCATTGAAACCCCCCTATTCCATGATTCTGCCTAAGAGCCTTTTAAAGCAAGCCAAGTTGGTGCACCACAACTCATCTTGTGATAGTCAATGCCACAGAAGCAACAGGCTGTACTCTAGGACTGGCCATCTGTTGGAATGCTCTCTTCTCCAACAAGGCCACCCACTGCTCTGGGCCAGTGGGTCAGAAGCTTAACGTTCATTCCCAGGCCATGGGTTGAAGAAGGATATTGACAAGTTGGAACACGGGCAGAGGAAGGTGACCAAGATGATCAAGGTTCTGGAAACCAAGCCTTATAAGGAATGGTTGAGGGAGTTGGGTATGTTTAATCTGAATAAGAGGAGACTAAGAGGGGATATGATGTTGTTTAGTCATTCAGTCGTGTCCGACTCTTCGTGACCCCATGGACCAGTGCACACCAGACTCTCCTGTCTTCCACTGCCTCCCGCAGTTTGGTCAGACTCATGTTGGTGGCTTCGAGAACATTATCCAACCATCTTGTCCTCTGTCGTCTCCTTCTCCTTGTGCCCTCCATCTTTCCCAACATCAGGATCTTTTCCAGGGAGTCTTCTCTTCTCATGAGGTGGCCAAAGTATTGGAGCCTCAGCTTCAGGATCTGTCCTTCCAGTAAGCACTCAGGGCTGATTTCCTTCGGAATGGATAAGTTTGATCTTCTTGCAATCCACGGGACTCTCAAGAGTCTCCTCCAGCACCATAATTCAAAAGCATCAATTCTTCGGCTATCAGCCTTCTTTATGGTCCAGCTCTCACTTCCTTACTGGGAAAACCATAGCTTTAACTATACGGACCTTTGTTGGCAAGGTGATGTCTCTGCTTTTTAAGATGCTGTCTAGGTTTGTCATTGCTTTTCTCCCAAGAAGCAGGTGTCTTTTAATTTCGTGACTGCTGTCACCATCTGCAGTGATCAAGGAGCCCAAGAAAGTAAAATCTCTCACTGCCTCCATTTCTTCCCCTTCTATTTGCCAGGAGGTGACGGGACCAGTGGCCATGATCTTAGTTTTTTTGATGTTGAGCTTCAGACCATATTTTGTGCTCTCCTCTTTCACCCTCATTAAAAGGTTCTTTAATTCCTCCGCACTTTCTGCCATCAAGGTTGTGTCATCAGCATATCTGAGGTTGTTGATATTTCATCCGGCAATCTTAATTCCGGCTTGGGATTCATAGGAGATATGATAGCCATCTTCAAATATCTATAAAGGGCTGCCACAAGGAAAATGGAGCAAGCTGCTTTTCTCCGGCTCTGTAGGGTAGGACCCGAACCAATGGATTTAAAATACAAGAAGATTCCAACGAAACATCAGGAAGAATTTTCTGACACTAAGAGCTGTTCGACAGTGGAATGGACTCCCTCAGAAGGTGGCAAACTCTCTTCTCTTGGAGGTTTTTAAGCAGAGGTTGGATGGTCATCTGTCATGGATGCTTTAGTTGAGATTCCTGCATTTCAGGGGGCTGGACTAAATGGGCCTCAGGATCCCTTCCAATTCTATGTTTCTATTAGTCTAAGACAATGGTCAGAAACAGGCTCTCTCCTTCAGCAAAGCCACCCAGCGCTTTGGCCCAGTTGTTCATAAGCTCTGTGTTACAACTTGTACAGGGGATCAGGACTTGGGTCCCTTTCCAGGTCATGTGCTAGTCACAGAAATGATAGAAATGCTCTCTGCTTCAACACCGAAAGTTTCTGAAAGAACTCCACAAGCCACAAGTGTGCCCCAGGAGAGTTGTGAGAACGATGAGATCAGAGATCCACAGAAGCCACAATAACACAGGCCTGAGATTGTATCAGGGAGGTATAATTACCCATGAGTTTCCCAAGCAGAAGTTTGAAATAGTCTTAGTTTTCATATCAGAGTCATAACTGAAACATAGCCCAAATAGACACAGGGTTTCTCTCCACACACACACACACACACACACACACACACACACACTCCCAATCTTTCTGGGTGGAATGAATGCTTTGCTGCTTAAGAGAGACAATGCGCATGACGCTCGCCAGACCTCTGAAAATCCACACCAAGCCTTCAGGGAAATGAAGAACGATGCAGCCAAAACTCTAACCCCAGGTACTCGCTTCTAATAAAACTGCCCCATATTTTGACTTGAAGTGGACTTTCCCATAACAAGCCTAATTGACGAAGCCTTGAAGCGGGAGGAAGACGACCCTGGTAGCACAAACTCCAGGTCTGTTGTGGTTCACTCTTAAATTCTGCATTAGATGTTGGCGAAGCAAACTGAAAACGAGATCAGCTTGGCTTGCCAAGAGAGACAAAGCATCAAGGGGGAGTTTTCTGCCTTTTCTCATAATACCAGAACTCAAGAACGGCCAATGAAGTTGAATATTGGAAGAATCGGGGACAGACAAAAGAAAGTACTCCTTCACACAGTGCTTAGTGAAAACAGTGGAAGTTGCACCCACAAGAGGTAGTGATGGCCACCAGCTTGGGTGGCTTTAAAAGAGGATTACAAAAATGCATAGAGGATCAGGTCATCAATGGCTACGAGCCGCAATGGCTATGTTCTGTCTCCACTGTCAAAGGTGGCATTCCTCTGAATGCTGGTCGCTGGGAATCACAAGCGGGAAGCGGGTTGTTGCGATCAGGTCCTGCATGTAGGTTCCCCAGAGGCACCTGGTTGACCACTTGTGAGAACAGGATGGTGGACTAGATGGGCACTTGGCTTCATCCAACAGGGCGCTTATTAAGTTCTGAGGGCCACAAGTGTCCTGTCAGCACCCATAACTGATTCTGCACTTGAAGTGTGTATCCCCCCCCCCTCACCCAAGGTCCATTTGATATTTATTGGATTGATTCCTCACCTTTCACCATAAGGCCAGAGGCCACCTGAGTGAAGCAAATACTTCTTAATTAGAAAATGAAGATCAGAACCTATTTTGTATGCTTCATATTTTAACTGGAATAGTATTTGCTTCATTCATTTAGGCCAGGCATCAAACGTTGGCCCTCCGGATGTTTTGGACTACAATTCCCATCATCCCTGACCCCTGGGAGTTGTAGGCCAAAACATCTGGAGGGCCGCAGTTTGGGGATGCCTGATTTAGGCTGCTTCATTCCTTTAGGCTGCATGGCTCATCCAGGTGTTGGCAAACGACCAACTCCCATCAACTCCTGAAAATGTGGACCATGGGAGTTGTAGTTCACAAACATCTGGAGAGCCACAGGCCCCCTACCCCTGCTAAATGTACACTTACTTGGGAGCGAGACCCACTGAACTAAACAAGAGTGTCTTCTGAGTAGACATGTTTAAGACTGAGGCAAGAGATTGAGTCCAGCAACATCTGGAGGGCCATAGATCCCCCATCCCTGCTGTAGGGCTTAAGGGCATTTTGCAGTCTCTTCTACTTTTCTCCTCCTGGATGCAAATACCTCAGATAAGCAGATCACCTTGACTGCCTCTGTAGGTAGCTGGGAAGAGGTCTGAATCTCCTAGCATGGCGTTACTTCCCCGGGCAAGCTGAGCAGAGGCCTTCCCTTGATTTATGTGAACTTGGTGAATGATTAACTGACAGGGATAAGGGAAATGAATCTGTCCAGCGTATGAGAGGTTGGATTCTCCAAACCAAACAAATGGCCCTCATTTCAGATTTATGCTCTTCATGAATTTCCACAATGGTGAGCGATGACCTATCTTTGGGTTATTACGACAACTTATCACCAAAGTAACATAACAAGACCAAGGGTGTGTGGGAGGAGATCTGGAATGAAAAGTGGAGAAACTATCTTTTATTTCTTCAGGAACTTTCCCCAAATCTTTTTTTTTAAAGTATCTGTATCTTTGGGTTCTCAAGAGATGGCATTGAGCTACATATAGTAAAAGGAAATTGATTTGTGAAAGAATGAGGAATTGTAAATCCAGGGAAGGGATAATTCAGTGGCAGAGCATCTGCTTTGCATGCAGAAGGTCCCAAGTTCAATCTCTGGCATCTTCAGGTAGGGCTAGACTGGGAGGCACTCCTGTCTTCAAAAACCTGGACAGCCACTGCCACTCATTGCAGACAATACTGAGCTAGATGAACTACCCTGTTTCTCCAAAAATAAGACACTGTCTTATATTTATTTTTCCTCAAAAAACAACAACACACGGTGGCTTATTTTCAGGGGGTGTCTTATTTTTTTATTAAGTATGGTACAGTTTAACCTACAAGGTTCCCTTCCCTGATTATTCCCATTGTTCTAATAGATAATTGTGCATGTTTATTCGAATCCTGCCAATGAATGTAAATCACTCTGTTGTTTCTTCAAATAATTTGTAAATAATTCCCATTCTTCCTTGAATTCCTGATTGTCCTTTTCACGTAATTTATAAATTAATTTTGCAAGTTCTGCATAATTCATCATTCTTTCTTGCCATTGTTCTTTCGTTGGTATTTCTTCCTTCTTCCATCCTTGTGCTAACAATACTCTTGCCGCAGTAGTGGAATACATAAATATCAACATAGTACTTTAGACAGTCACTTTTCTCAGGACAAGATGTAACCCCCCCCCCCCCAAATAAACATATCTAAGAAAAGCAGCATTTTTTTTCTTCTTTCCAGCACTCAAAAAAGTTTTGGCTGCAGGGATTAAATTATGGACTCCAAAATTCCCTGCTCTCCTGTTCCTCTAGCTCCATGCTTTCAAAAGTTTCCCTCCCTTGCTATAAACTAATGACGGTGCTGTATTCAAATGCGAGCCCCAGCTTTTGTTGGCTGCTCAAAGAGCAGGCGGGCAAAAGTTGTCGGGTGGCTGTAATTTCTTCAGCTGGCTGCTAGAACCTCTGCATCTCGCTGAGAGCAGCTGCACTTGGGAGCTGGGCTGGCTCTGGCGTTGACTAATGAGAAGGCATCTTAAAAGGAATTTGAAAAGGGTCAGGGGTATATCAGAAAGTGCACAGCCCTTGAGAGCTCTGCATAGTCCTTGGGGGGGGGAGAACTTTTGGGGAGGGAGAAGTTTCCCAAATGTTGGTCTCTGCAACCTGCATAACATATGCAAACTAGTGAGCTGAATTTGCATCATTATGTTTGCATTTGTAAAGGAAAACAGTTAAGAATTAAAGCCACCTCTTTCCCCCATCCTTCTGTTGCTCCACTATGCAGTGTCCAAGTGTCCACAGATTTTTAAGTAAGAAGAGTCCTGCTGGGTCAGGCCAGAGGCCCATCTAGTCCACCACCTAGTTCTCATAGTGGCCAAGCAGATGCCTGTGTGGGGAAACCTGCAAGTAGGAAGCTGCCTGACATGGCATCCATCTAGCTCAGTATTATGAACAGGCCGTGGCTCTCCTGGCTCTCCCTACCTGGAGATGTTTGAGACTGAACCTGGGACCTTCTACATAGAAAGGAGAAGCTCTACCACTGCGCTCTCTATACCTGCTATTCCCAGTATTATTGCCTCCAGCTGTCGGGGTACAGCATAGCCCCGGTGGCTAGCAGCCATCGATGGCCTCCTCCTCCATGAATTTGCCCAGTCTTCTTTTAAAGCCACCCAAGTCGGTGCCCATCACTACATGGGGGGAGCTTGACAGAAAGTTACTCTGTAGAAAATGCTCTGCAACGAAGCTTCATGGAGTTTTTACATCAAGAGACCAATTAAGAAAGTAAGATGGGCTTGGGTGCTGGATCAGGTCAGTGGCCCACCTTGCCCAGCACACCCTCTTCTCACAGTGGCCAACCCACATGCCCCTGAGAAGCCCACCAGCAAGGCCTGAGTCCAATAGCCCTCTTCTCTCTTCTTCTTTTATATAATTTTTATTAAATTTTCTTTTTCACAATTTAGAATAGTCATTTAAACAACCTTAAAATATCAGTGACTTCCCTTCTTCTCTTTCCATGGTTCATTTTGCATAACATAAATCCCTGCACATTTTATATAAGCTAACCCATTCCGTATTCCATTATTCCTTCCTTCAAACACTTATTTACACTGCTGAATTTATCTTAATGCTGCCAACGTTTCCAAGTGTACACCCCCCCATATATTCAATAAACATTTTCCAATCATATTTAAATGAATGTTCTTCTTGTTCTCTTATTCTATAATTTAGATCCACAAGCTGCACAAATTCCATCAGTTTAAGTTGCCATTCCTCTTTATTTGGGACCTCGTTCGTTTTCCATTTGGGGGCTAACAAAACACGGGCCATCGTAGTGGCATATAAATAACCTTTTTGGACACCTGGGAATTTCCATCTGAATTATCCCCAACAAAAAGAACTCTGTGTTGTTGTTGTTGTTGTTTTAGAAAAGTACTTTAAAACATTTTTTTCAATTCATTATAAATTATTTCCCAATACTCTTTTACCCTTTTACAGATTCCCCACATATGAAAGAACGTACCCTCGACCTCATTGCATCCCCAGCACTTATCTGATTCAGTCTTATACATCTTTGCAAGCCTATTCCAATAGCCCCCTTCCCTCTCAGTTTCCAACAAGTGGTATGGGTCCTTGGCTTGCTTTAGCAGGGATCTACTTACATTGGGAAATTAAGGTGGCAAAGACTGCAGCTACCTCGCCCGGTGTTTTCAGAGGTCTCGGCTGCTTGCTCCCACTGCTGCTGGATCACTCTGGTGCCAGCCACTGCCCACCCAGCTGCCCTGCCCTCTAGCAAGCACAGCCCAGAGCCCCTTCCAATCAAACGCCAGCTCTGCTCTCCCTGAACAAGCCCTTTCTGCTACAAAGGAACCTACTCTACTTCTGAGCTGCAGACCCCCCCTCGAGGATAAAGCAAGTTTCCAGTCCTCGTGGTTCTAAATGAATAGCTGTTTAAATCATAGCTGCCAAGTCTCCTGTTTTCCCCGGGAAATCCCCGTTTTTCCAGCTGTTCCTAGCTGAAAAAACGGATCCCCCCCCCAGTTTATTCTGGTACGGTGGCTATTTTGGAACTGGGCGGAGCATGCTCAGAAGCGACTTTTGATGCTGCTTTGCCCAGTTCCAAAATGGCTGCAGTGTGACTTCTGGTGTGGCGGCCATTTTGAAACTGGGCAAAGCAGCATCAAAAGTCACTTCTGAGCATGCTCCGCCCAGTTCCAAAATGGCGACAGCGCTACTTCCGGTCTGCTATTTCCGGCCCGGTCCCTTATTTCTCTGACAGCAACTTGGCAGGTATGGTTTAAATGGGCTCCATTCATGAGACACTAACGCAGCCATAAGAGCATAAGAAGGGCCCTCCTCGATCAGGCTTATAGGTCCAGTGCCCCCCAAACCTACATCTCCAGCTATTTTTAGACTACAATTTCCATCATCTCTGACCACTGGCATTGCTAGCTAGGGATGATCGGAGTTGTAGTCTAAAAACAGCTGGGGACCCAAGTTTGGGGAACACTGATCTGGTCCAATCGAAGTTTGCAGTCATCCTTACCTCTTGATGGAGCAAATCCCATCGTTTCATCTATGCAGTATGTGAAGATGTACTTCCTGTGGTCTGTTCTGAATCTTCCGACATGCAACCATATCTGTCTCCATAAGGGCTAGAAACTTGTGAAGAAAACCAACAGCTGAAAGCTGAGATTCTCAAGAGAATGGATTAGGTTCTGTGGCTGAATTACTTCTGATAATGGGACTTCACCGTTGCATCTATAAACTGATAACAGGAACTGACAGTTATGATCTATATATTCAAGGGCACGGCATGAAACTGCAGTGGGTGCTGGAGTAGTAGGAGATGAGCAAATACTGGAGATGGAAAATGGGGATTTTGCAGATGCCCAGGTGCCCTCCCTCAAACCTGGGCTGGGCATCCTTTATGAAAACGTTTTGGCAATGAAGTATCAACAATGCATCTCATTGTCCTTTTTTTTCCTGCCCTGCCCAGACAATAGGTTTGTTGTAGTGCTGATAAGCCTGAGCATATCTCCTCCATGTTGCACAGGGGATGAATGAGGTTAGGCTAAGGGTAAAAATAATTTGGCCTTCCCTGGTGCTGAAAGCCCTTTCACTGGGGCCTAATTTATGGAGGGGTGTGTGTGTGTGTGTGTGTGTGTGTGTGTGTGATCCATCACCTGGTTGGCAGCGGAGATATAGTTACATCATTGTGGTGTGTGTGTGTGTGTGTGTGTGTGTGTGTGTGTGTGTGTGTGTGTGTGATCAATGCACCCATATCTCTGCAAGGGAGCTTGAAGCATGCAGCTGACGGCGGGAGGAGTTAAAGGAAGCCTTTCCAAAGAGAGAGGTGAGATTATCCTTGATCTGCAGCTGCAATCAGCAGCACAGAGGGGGCCCAAGACAGCCATCCATGGTGGCCCTGTGCCAGGCAGCCTGCTCTTCCGCACGCACGGAGAGCGCCTCAGGTGGAGAGCACCGTAGCGGCTTGGCAGTGACCCTCCGTTCACCTTGGCCACTGGGACAGGAACACAGGGTTGGTTTTGTTCTGGCCTAAGAGTGGAGACCGGCTCTGACAGCCAACGTTTGCTGAGGGCAGAAAGGGCCTTTGAAGCAAATTCTTGGGGAAAGAACTGGAAATTTGCTTAACTTACCATGTCTCCTGCTCTCTCTCCCCCCCCCAATCCTCCTATAAACTTCTTCCTTCTCTCTCTCTCTCCCCTGCCAAAATTGGGTTTTCTCTCCTTTCTGTGTCTCCTGCTCGAAATGCGATCCCTCCACGTTCTATGAGCTGATTCATGGCGAACAGTCTTCTCCAACCTGGTGCCCTCCAGCTGTTTTGGACTACAATTCCCATTAGTCCCTTCTGATGCGTGCCCCAATCTGATGCCTTCCAGAGGTGTTAAACAATAAGCAGACAAGGCTGATCTAGATTGGCTCAAACTTCTCACTCTGTAGAAGGTAGTTTCCTATGTTCCTAGAGCAGCAGACCCTCCAAGGGTCCCTATTTTCCATGGACAGTCCCGGATTCACAGACGCCATCTCAGTTTCTGATTTGATCCCGGATTGTCCCCCTTTCCTTTAGGCCGTCCCTATTTTCATCAGAGAAATGTTGGAGGGTATGGCAGGACATCTCTATTTTCATTGGATGCAATGGAGTTATGTGACACCCCCCCCCCCCAAGCCAAGGAGATAACTATACAACCTTTGGAAGACAATTGAAAGCAGCCTTGTATAGGGAAGTTTTGTTTTAATGTATAATCATGTTTTTAAAGATGTTGGAAGCCACCCAGAGTGGCTGCAGCAACACCGTCTGATGCGCAGGGTGTAAATATTATTATTATTATTATTATTATTATTATTATTATTATTATTGAATAAGATGTCCCTATTTTCATGGGAGAAATGTTGCAGCAGGAATGGGGAACCTTCAACCCATCAATTCCCATCTATCTGCGGATGACAACTTCCATGAGCCGCATCTGGAGGGCACAAACAGCATCTAGAGCAGGGGTCAGCAAACTTTTTCAGCAGGGGGCCGGTCCACTGTCCCTCAGACCTTGTGGGGGGCCAGACTATATTTTGGGGGGGAAATATGAATAAATTCCTATGCCCCACAAATAACCCTGAGATGCATTTTAAATAAAAGGACACATTCTACTCATGTAAAAACACCAGGCAGGCCCCACAAATAACCCAGAGATGCATTTTAAATAAAATGACGCATTCTACTCATGTAAAAACATGCTGATTCCCGGACCGTCTGCGGGCTGGATTTAGAAGGCGATTGGGCTGCATCCAGCCCCCGGGCCTTAGTTTGGGGACCCTGGTCTAGATGGACTATTTGACGCTTGATGTCCCTTCCCACTCTACAATTCTGTGATTCAATCAGAGGCGGAGGAAGTGTGGTGTGGTGTGGGCAGAGCACCCCAGGTATCTTCACTGAAGGGAGTGACATTTGGCGCGCCGCCCGCCCGCGACTCCCAGGCCTACCCCGAGCCGTCAGGGGAAGGGGGGAGCTGCGCTGCTTTGCCGGCGGCATTCCCCTCTTCACCCTTCGTTTTGACAGCTTGGAGGAGGCTTGGGAGTTGCAGGCAGGCGGCAGGCCAAATGTCCGCCATGGGCGGCTCGCTCCACCCCTGTGAGCTTCAATAGGTGATAACTACCAAGGTGTCTTAGGTTCTAATAAATCTTTATATTTTTCCCACACTTTGAACAGTGATCTCCTTATTATATGATTCTGAAACCCTTTATGTATTTTTGCTTTTTCATACCATAAATAAGCATGCCATCCACACCTGTTGTGTTGTCCTTCCAATTCTGTTATTTCCTCCCGTAGGTGAGTCCCTTTTCACCTTGCACCCCAAGATTCCAGCTGAAAGTATTTGCAGAGAATGCTGAGCTCTACCTTAGACAAAGCTTACCTGCATTCTGAGAAATACTGCTTGCTTCTCTGTACACTATTTTCAGATTTCTATTTATTGATGTTTGGTTCAACTTTGACTCCAAATCTCACTCCAGGCAAAATCTAGTGGCAGCTAGGGATGGACAGATCCATTTATTCCAATTGTGTACATGTTTGTCCATAAATCCATTTCAACATTGGACCTGCATTTTTTTTAAGAGAGATCCACACAAAAACCATATACTTCATTCTGTAATGATTTTACCACAAAATATTTGCCTTGATTTTTTAATAGCATCTTTTTTTCTAATATATGGAGGCTCCAACCCATTTTGATCCTTCTTTTTGAGCTGCAGACTATATCTAACAGTTCGGAGACATGCGAAATCTGAACAACCATTACCTTCCAATCTGCTTGTTGGCCTGGGAAGCACAGATTGTGTCTGTGTGCTTCGGAATTCGCAGATATTAAATTCCTCAGACATCCCTAGTAACATGTCAGTGATCTGCAGATATTCCCCCAGAAATGTCACCAGTCATTTAGTGGAGGGTAGAGTGATTCAGCCCACATTTAAAGACAAATCTACCTATTTTTTCACTTCCTGAAATTGTACGTGAACTTAAAGCACAGCTATCCTTCAAAATCTGCACTTCTCCAAATTTTGTGGGTTATCTGTAGGAGGTTTAGTAGCGCGGTCATACCCCATTTATGTATCCCTCTGATGCCTTCAGTTTTATATTTTTATATTTTTATGTATCCCTCTGATGCCTTCAGTTTTATATGTTTATCTTTGTATTGAGAAATGTTTTTGTTTATGACTATCGGTCAAATAAAGTATATTGATTGATTGATTGATTGACTTCTCCAAATTTTGTGATGTGGTTCTCCAACCAAATAATGTGTAAAGAAATGTACACATCAGGCTAAAGTATTATTGAAAATAACATACAAAATGTGAAATGTGTATATTAGGCAAAATTGCATGCAGATATGTGTGTATTAGAAGAACTATGCACTAAAATTCTGACAAATACAGTATTTATAAGGACTAAAATAAATAAAACTGAAGCTGATGTAGAAATGTGGAGACCTGAACTCAAGATCTGGTGGGGGAGAAAGGAAAATTGAAATTGACAGATTCCCCCATCTCTTCCGGTCATAATATAATCTTGTTTTTGTTTCTTACACAAGAATTGCAGCCAATGCATGTTCTACTCAGAATAGACGCACTGGGGTTTATTGATTCCAATGGGTCTACTCTGAGTAAGGATAGAGGAGAATTTCAGGATGCATATAAAACTGAATCTATCATTATCTTCAATTTCTGAAACAATCTATGAACAAAAAAACAGCTACCGTTAAAATTACGCACTTATCAAAACATTTCAGTGCAGTTCTTCAACCTATGTTTACAAAGAAATGCACACAGGAAGATATTAGTGAAAATAATGTATAAAAATGCATTATGCTAAGGGAAATTGATCACACAGATATGTACATTTCTCAAAACTGTGTAAAAAGAAACGAGTTTATTAGGGGGGAAATTCACCAAAATGCTAAGGAATCTTCATGCGGAGTTTTTTAAAAATCAAAACATTGCAAATCGCAGTCAATTCTGGAGATCAGATTTAAGATTGGAGAAATGAAAAACTGAGAGAAGGGAAATTGGCAGATCCTTCCATCCCTTGCTCTGAGAAAGGACTTAGCCAAATGCAGCCCTCTCTAGGCCACGGCCATGCCATACATTGAAAGCAGTATCATGCCACTTCAAATAGTCATGGCTCCCTCCTGAAGAATCCTGAAAGCTGCCATTTGTGAGGAGTGCCAAGAGTGGTTGTTATTGTTGTTTAGTCGTGTCCGACTCTTCGTGACCCCATGGACCATAGCACGCCAGACTCTCCTGTCTTCCACTGCCTCCCGCAGTTTGGTCAGACTCATGTTCGTAGCTTCGAGAACACTGTCCAACCATCTTGTCCTCTGTCGTCCTCTTCTCCTAGTGCCCTCCATCTTTCCCAGCATCAGGGTCTTTTCCAGGGAGTCTTCTCTTCTCATGAGGTGGCCAAATTATTGGAGCCTCGGCTTCAGGATCTGTCCTTTCAGTGAGCACTCAGGGCTGATTTCCTTCAGAATGAATAGGTTTGATCTTCTTGCAGTCCATGGGACTCTCAAGAGTCTCCTCCAGCACCATAATTCAAAAGCATCAATTCTTCGGCTATCAGCCTTCTTTATGGTCCAGCTCTCACTTCCATACTTCACTACTGGGAAAACCATAGCTTTAACTATACTGTACAGACCTTTGTCGGCAAGGTGATGTCTCTGCTTTTTAAGATGCTGTCTAGGTTTGTCATTGCTTTTCTCCCAAGAAGCAGGAGTCTTTTTATTTTATGACTGCTGTCACCATCTCCAGTGATCATGGAACCCAAGAAAGTAAAATCTCTCACTGCCTCCATTTCATGCGGTGCTACTGAAGGAATTTTTTTATTTTGCCTCCATTTCTTCCCCTTCTATTTGCCAGGAGGTGATGGGACCAGTGGCCATGATCTTAGTTTTTTGGATGTTGAGCTTCAGACCATATTTTGCGCTCTCCTCTTTCACCCTCATTAAAAGGTTCTTTAATTCCTCCTCACTTTCTGCCATCAAGGTTGTGTCATCAGCATATCTGAGGTTGTTGATATTTCATCCGGCAATCTTAATTCCAGAGTGGTTAGGTAACCCCTATTCTCTTCTCCCACACCTACAATTCCCAGAAGGGTTTAGCAGGTAACTTGGGAAGTTGCAGGCCTGGGAGCAGTGGGGATGGGGGTCGTCTAACATCGTTGGGCACCCTTAACTACATTTTGCAAAATTATTTATGGGGGAGTCATGACTGCTTAAAGCAGCACCCTAGCAGCTCTTTAAAGACATGGTATGCATGTTGCCCTGTTCTCCTCCGGTTTCGCTGCTTGCGAAATACTGGCGTGAACCCTGGGAGGAGAGGGGAGCTTGGGGTTGGCCAAAGGAGGTCGGGTCCTCTGCCCCCCCCCATCTGGTGTTTTAACGACATCTTGTTAAAGTGGAAAGGGAATGTGCATCACCTCCTGCCTTGCTCCACCTGTGCCTGCCTGTCATTATGTCAAACTTTTCTGGAGCTGCGCCGTGTTTCTTTTTATTATTATTATTTAATTTTCCAGCCAGCACGCTCTTTTATCATCCGGAACCGTGAAAGTAAATTAAGAAGAAATGGTTTTCTTTCAATTAGGCCCGCAGTTGCTTTGAGTAACTGCCTATAATTCTATTTAATGAAAAAATAAAATCATTATTTCAGTCTCGCTTCCCTCGACTCCTTTCCACCCAACGCCACCCCCCCCCTCACCCGGTTGCAGGCTCACAAGGCTGGCTGCTGCTAATGTGGGTACCATAGATTTATTTAATTAGAAAAATATTTTGTGCTCCTCTCTCTCTCTCTCTCTCTCTCTCTTTTAAAGAGTTAGTGGTGGGCCAGGGAGAGAGAGCGGTGTGTGTGTGTGTGTGTGTGTGAAGCATGTGAAGAGAAAAACCTCCAGGCGTGAAATTGATCAGTCTGTTACCTGGTGATGAATAACTTATCAGCTGCCAACATACATCACTCCAATGGTGTGGTTTCCCCTTGAACTATATACATGTCAGCGTTGTGATTCTGTCAACGGACTCTTGTCTTTAACATTCTAATTTTCCTCCACGGTTCTAACCGGTGGCTTTTCCCGCAGTTGCAGCCCGGTGCAGCAGTTGCTGAAGTTTTCTCTCCTTGGATCCTGCAGGAGGAGGAACTCAAAACCAGGCTGCAATATCTACGAAGATCTTTAATGTTTGAATCGGAATGATACGGAGGCGGAACATATCACTTTGGGGTGCCTCATGGGAAGCGATGCATAAACCGAATCAATAACAATATGTCCTCCATCAGAGGAAATGTCCCTCTGAATGCTAGCAAGAGAGAGAGATGCTGTTGCACCCGGGTCTTGCTTGCAGTTTTCCCTAGCGACTTCTGGTTGGCCACTGTGAGAACAGGATGCTGAATTTGATAGGCCTTTCCCCTTCTCCAGCAGGACTTCTTCTTATGTTCTTAAACTTGAGGGAATTGTACGGCAGGCTGGGCTCGCGAGAAGGTTGAGAGAGGCCCTTAGACTCCTTTTGTTGTGTCTCCAACAGTGCAGGAACACAAAAACGAAAACCTAGTTTCATTTTTTGTGTGAGAGGAAACGGTTCCGTTTTCTTTCTTCACTTCTGAATCAGGTTGTGGGGAGTTTCCCCCTCAGCAATTCGCAGACCACCCTGCTGCATCACTAACTTTTAATGGAGACTATAGCTTATGGCAGGCATTCTCCCACTTGTGCACGGCCGCGTATACACACGGCGCTGGGAAATAATTCAATAATTTGATTCATACCAAGGAATGGCGGGGGAGAGCTGGAGAGTTCCCATGGCTCATGACGAGACGCTCCCCGGAGCCACAGAGGCAGACGCTGGTTTTCCGCACGTCCTCCAGCCTTCAGCTGGCCCCAGAGAATCAGCTCCAGTTGTGGATAATTTTGGTACCGTATTTTTGATTTGGATTGGAGAGCGGTGACAAAGATGGCACTTGCACTATTTTCACTCATGCGCGCAGGGCACAGGAACGAAACTCGCGCGTAAGTGGGGAGCTGCCTGTCTTTATTTTTTTTATTTTATTGTATTTCTATCCCACCTTTTCCCCCAAGGAGCTCAAGGTGGTATACTTGAGTTCTCCCCTCTCATTTGTGGCCCACAACAACCCTGTGAGGTAGGTTAGGCTGAGAGGCGGCGACTGACCTCCGAGATTACTCAGTGAGCTTCATGGCTGAGTGAGGATTTGAACCCCAATCTCCCAGCTCCTAGTTCAATGCTGTAACCACTGCACCACAGTAAGTTGAGGGGGCCATGCCAACAGAGCATAGCTGCCAAGTTATCCCTTTTTTAAAGGGATTTTCCCTTATGCTGAATAGGCTTCCTCGCGAGAAAAGGGAAAACTTGGCAGCTATGCAACAGAGCAATGGCATTGGCTGTAGCCAGTGATTCACACTCATGTGACTTAAACTCAAACTCCTTCTTCCCCGCCACAAACCAAATTAGAGGCTCCGCCAGAGCACATATTTCTGGCCTATGGCAATTTTATAGTGGCTTAACTTTTGCCGTCAACCACAAGAATCTTGCAAACTGTTGCCTGATGAGAGTAGGGTTGCCAGACTCAATAGTGGACAGGACTTCTGTGCCTTTAATTGCCCTGCTCTCTTTTGAGTCTTGAAACCTTAAAGAGAAACCAGCAGACCCTTTGTTTAATTTCCAAGCAAAGGGTCTGCTGGTTTCTCTTTAAGGTTTCCAGACTCAAAAGAGAGCAGGGCAATTAAAGGCACAGAAGTCCTGTCCACTATTGAGTCTGGCAACCCTAGATGAGAGGGTTGAAAGTGCAGTTTAGCATTTCTTACACCCTGCATATGCTCTCATTAGGATTCTTTAGCTGTGATTCCTGCATTGCAGGGGATTGGATTAGATGATCCTTTCAAGTCTACAGTTCTATGATTCTGTTTTCTGAAAAGCCCCACAAGGGTAATCTGGGGAGAAAGAAGGACTTCTTAGAGCAGAATCCTATTGTGTGTTTACTCTGAAGGAAGCTTCACTTTGCTCCATGGAGTTTACTCCCAGGTAATTGTGCAGAGGACCTGTACCCTTAAAATGGCTGAGATCTGTAGTGAAAATACATACCCTCTTTTAACACTTCAAGGTTTTCCATCCTTTTTCCCCCTTCTTCCTACAGACAGTTAAGGGGTTTCTTGAAATGATGCACTGAATGGTCTCCCTCTTCTCTCCCTTCCCATCACAACCCACTCGTTCCTCCCCTCCCCTCCCCTCCCCTTGCTTTCTGCTTCTGGTTTCTGTTCAGCCCGAAAGAAGAGGAAGTTTAAATTAGGATGCTGAAATCCTGGGCTGTAATTTCTACGGCTTTACATTAACATATAGCAACTTGCTCCAGGTACTGTAACAAAGTCAATGTTCAGCAAGTCTGTCTCAGATTACCCAGGCTGATAAGGGATCTACAGACTATAGAGCAAAGGAAGTCTGCTTTCTCCTGTTCTCCCTCCTTAAAATTGGATGCTGGTCTAGAGGGCAGGCTTAGACTGTGAGAAAGCATTCGGAGACACTGAAATGGATGTAAGTGATGGGTGTATTTTTGTTTAAAACGAAAACTGGTCGTATTGCATTGTACAAGCCCACCATTAATTTTACAGGCTAAGGGAAGAATAACCAACACAATGCCCTCCAGTTGTTTCTAGACTGCAGCTCCCATCAGTCCTAGCAGCATGGACAATGGTCAGAGGATGGTGGGAGTTGTAGTACAGCAACATGTGGAAGCCACTGCATGGGTTAGCCTTGGGCTAAGAGCTGTGGGGAGCAGGTTTGAGCCACGGAAGATTTGTAGCCATTTCAAAGCTTCCAGTGGGTTGTGGCCAGAGTTAGCCCTACTCAGAGTAGACCCATTGGAATTGATGCTCATTTCAATGGGCCTCCTCTGTGTATAGCTTAGCTGCAGACAACCTGCCACTTCTAGAGCCCTGCTTGCCAGCTCAGCCAAACAAGTGATGGTGGTGGTGGTGATGATGATGATAATTATTTGTTTGTTTGTTTGTTTGTTTATACCCCACCCATCTGGTTGGGTTTCCCCAGCCACTCTGGACGGCTTCTAACAACATATTAAAATACAATAGTCCGTCAAACATTAAAAGCTTCCCTAAACAGGGCTGTCTTCAGATGTCTTCTAAAAGTCTGGTAGTTGTTTTTCTCTTTGACATCTGGTGGGAGGGCATTCCACAGGGCAGGTGCCACTACTGAGAAGGCCCTCTGCCTGGTTCCCTGTAAAGTGCAAAAGTGTTCCTCATTGACCTGAAGCTGGTTCACGCACTCCTTCATCACATGATAGCTTCAATGTCAAGTGATGGCTTTTATTTAATTATATGTGTTGGAATATATACATCCGAACAAAAATAAGTATTTAGAAAACACAGTGCAAATTTCACATTTGATACCACTGCAGCTGATGACTGTAATCATTGTCATAGCAATAGATTCTGCATTTTTAAGTAACACAACTAAGCAACAATCAATATTTCCAGACAATATGCCTAGGTACACAAATAAGTAAAATAGATAATAATAATAATAAAACAATTGCTGCTACTACTACTAAAAATACTTGAATTTTTATCCTTCCCTTCCTTCCCAAGGAGCCCAGGGCAGCAACCAGATACGTACCATATTCCGGCGTATAAGACGACTGGGCGTATAAGAGGACCCCCAACTTTTCCAATTAAAATATGGAGTTTGGGATATACTCGCCGTATAAGAAATAGAACCCAGCATGTAAGACAACCCCCACTTTTGAGATTTTCCTGGGTTAAAAAGTAGGCTTATATGCAGGAATATACAGTATTTCAAAAATGAATGCAGAGAAAAAAACAATCTGAAAGAGTTAAAGCATTCTAAAAACTGTTACAATTAAAAAAACAGCAGCACCTTTGTCCATCCAGTGATCCCAGGGTGGTGAGAAACAGTATTCTCGAGCCATCAATTGCCTGGGTAAAAAGGAATGTTTTCAAATCCCTCCTGAAAGTTATGAATGATGGAGACAGGCATGCCTCACTGTCAGGGCATCCCACAACTGGGGAACCACCACAGAAAAGGCCCTTACGTGTAATACAATCACTAAAATTTTATCAGTGTGGCATCAAAATTCTTTTCTGACAAGTGTTCAATTCAGCTCTGTGGTGAAGGAGCCAAATGTAAGACCACAAATGCAATATTCATCTCCCCTTAAATGCATACTGTTCAGTCAGCAATTCACACATTGGCTTGGTTTCATGCAGGGATGGGGGACCTGTGGGCCTCTGGGTGTTGCTGAATCACACCCACCATCATCCCTAGCCATTGGTTGTGCTGACTGGGGTTGGTGGGAGCAGGATTTCAAGAACATCTAAGGGGCCATGTGTTCCCTATCTTAAGTTTAGTGGAATGTGAATTCAGCACTCCCTTTTGCCTTTCTCTGGTAGACCCACAATGAAAGCTTCCACTTCCTAGTTTAAACAAACCACAGCTTGTTGTTATTTCCAAATCAGAAACCATGGCTAGTTGAAACTGTTTTTGAAACATTGGAAAGCACAGCTTCCATCTTGGCTTCTTTTAACCATACTTTAATCAGTTTTCAGTTAACAACAAACTGTGGTTAGGATTACAGTGGGAAGAGCATGCTAGAAAGCTCCTCTACATAGTTTTTTTTTGGGGGGGAGTGCTAAACTGTTCCCATAGTGCTAAACTGCAGGCCGCTGAGTTGCTAGTCTTCAAGGCCATTGTGGAAGAGTAGATTAAGTAAAGAAATTAACCCCTGGAGAAGGTGTTTGGGATGACATTGCTAGCCCAACCCTTGACCTTCGCAGCTGGTCAATAGCTTTTTTCCAGCCCAAAGGGTCCAGAGCTGGTTTCTTGGGGAGAGGCTGCAACACTGCCTCTCTCAAGGTAGGCAGCACCCTCTCACACAATGAAGCATGAGCCACATGTTAGACCCAACCAGTCAAACCCCACTCTACTGGATTTAATAAGACAGGAGGGACAAGGGTCAAGAGGGCATATAGTCACTGTATAGCTGCAAGCACCTTGTCCACATCAGCTGACTACATCAGCTGAAACTGATCCCACAACACATCCACCAACTCTGGCATTGGATACATCATCTGAAACTACAAGAACTGTGGAGTCAAGGTCACTCCAAAGTCAAGTGACCTTATCCTCAAAATGGGTGGGTGGGTGGAGGCAGCAGGTTCTAAAGTCCCCCCCTTCAGTTGGAGTCAGTAACTTCCGAACTGTGTGAAATAACTCGGCTGGCCAGCTACTAAAGGAGGCAATGCAAGCTGTGGAATGGGCCTTCTTTGTAGCCTGCACTGCCACGCGGTAGGCATGATTAGGTGCACTGGCCAGTCGTCTGAGCGGAACTTGCACCCCTTGCACTCTAGTCTTGCTATGTAGACCAAAGATTCCCAGAATACCAAGGACCCACTTGGGCCAAAGAGGACACTTGGGCGTGATTGTTTCAATGACTCCTTCCATCTTGCCATTCCATAGCGAAACCAGGACTTTGACAGGATTCTCCACTGGAAAATCCCTCCTACCATTCAGGAACCCTATCACCCTCTGGTGTGGTCCTTCCATATGGGCCCACCAGCCTTACAGGAGCAAATTGTCCATCCCTCATATTGCTTTGGTAAAGGCTACATCAGTGGTGTACCCTTTCCTGATGCATTGGTCTGATAACTGTTTGAGACAGCGCCATGGTTGTCATGGTGGCCATGAAAAACTCGGTATTTTGTGCCCCACTGATCTCTTTAAGCTATTCCCACCCTAGCTTTTTTCTAAAGTTGTTTAACACTTAGGCAAACCTTAGAGTCCTCATCACCCCACCCACCAAGCATGCAGGAGACAGGTTTTCAGCTCAGCCCATGTAAATAGAAGTCTTCATGTTGGTTTCAATTTTTTTGAATACTTTCGGTTATTGTTCTTAATTGTTTTTGCTGGTCATTTTATTGTTTTAACTTTTTTGTAAATTGTTTTGAGGGATTTCCCCCCACAATCAAGCAGTGTATACATTTTATGAAATAATAATAACGAGAGAGAAATGATCAAATGACCATAAATAAGAACGAATATTTCAATAATAAGTTTGGTGAATTGTATTGCTGTTGTAGTTCTTAAACTATTTTTGTTTTCTTCCCTACAAACTGGCCTAAAACAGGTGAATAGGTGCAAAGGTGAGTGGATGCCCTTAGGCTGAAGTGACATTTTAGAAAAGGATGGATATGCTTTGCTTCGAACAGTTCTTTTTGAGAGCGGTCCAAGGAGCCCCTTAGCCTTTTCTTCTTGCTCTAAGCCACCCATTCAATGCAGATTTCTGGTTGCAGAAAAAGTAGCCTAGATCCCCTCCATCACACTTTCCTCTCATTAATTCTGCTTTTTCCAGCTCAAACAGGCTTCCTATGTTTGTCTGGAACTTTTAAGAACTAGATACAGAATGCTGGCACCCTCTAATGGCTTTTCTTGAAATGACAGGGGAGGATGATTTTGCATCTACAGTTTGCCCAGCTAAAAAAGCAGTGTTTTCCCCAAAGGCCAATGGTCAGAAGTAAGCATAGTGGAGAAACTTAATTCAGTCCACTTTCTGAAACAACATGCAAAGCGAAACACAGCCGTCCTTTGAAATTTGCAGACAAATGCATATATTATTGAAAATAACATACAAACATAGAATCATGGAATTCTCTAGGAAGCATGGAACTGTGGAGTTGGAATGGACTTCCAAAGGTCATCTAGTGCAGAAACCTCAGCCAGAGTCCCCGATAGATGGCCACCCAACCTCTGTTTGAAAACCTCCAATGCATTCTGTTAGGCAAGAAGATTTGCAGAAGATTTTCCTGGGTTAAAAAGTAGTCTTATACGCAGGAATATACAGTACATATAATTTTCACTAAATTTTCACTAAATTGCTAGTGAATTTTCATGAGATATTTAAAAACAACAACCATGAGTTGATTTGTAAAGTGAAAAGCAGAGCTTCAGATTGGGAAAATCAGATTGCATTCTATCCAGCTAAATCCTACTTAGCATAGATCAACTGGAATCAATGAACCCAAGTTAGTCATGTTCATTAATTTCAAAGGATCTACTCTGAGTCAGACTAGCATTGTATACAAGTCAATATCTATCTATCTATCTAGCTATCTATCTATGTATTATGGGTGGGGGGCTTCTCAATCATATCAGATCCACAGTGAACAGAGAAGGGGAGGTTAACCCTTCCAAAACCACCCTTGC
This sequence comes from Zootoca vivipara, assembly GCF_963506605.1. Taxonomy (NCBI): domain Eukaryota; kingdom Metazoa; phylum Chordata; class Lepidosauria; order Squamata; family Lacertidae; genus Zootoca; species Zootoca vivipara. The sequence continues at coordinate 78,566,135 of NC_083281.1, forward strand.
CACAGTCTCAAGAAAAATCCCCTCTGAACCAGATGTGTGCCCTAGAAGAGTCTCCCTTCTGCAGAAAATCACTGAATCAATGAGACATAGACTTGCAGTTGGAAGGGACCCCAAGGGTCATCTGGTCCAACCCCTGGCAATGCAGGAATCACAACTCTATGGATTTTCAGCAAGTGAGCCACTTGTGATGCAAGAGATCTGATTACAGAACTCCTGAGTGCAAAGGGATCCAATATCCATTGCAAGAAGAAGGCAAGGGCAAAGAGTGTGTAAGCCATTTCTCACTGTGCTGTTTTCTGGATATAAATCTCACCTACCACAGCTTGCTATCAGCTCTTCGGGAGAGGGGCTTATAAGCACCTGTCTCAAATGCTGCCACCATAGCCACCAGCCCAGCCAGGTAAAAAGGAGTGAAAGGAAAGCAGGAGGGGATTGGGTGGGTGAATGTGAAATCGTTCAGGAGGTGATGCCCTTTGGGGTTGGTAGGGCAGAAGGCAGGGAACCCAACAGCAATTGGAGCCAGAGCCAAGGACAAACTGTTCCAACAAAGTTTTGTCCCCATCTTCTTCCTTGCTGAGCTCTGCAAGGGCAGCACAAAGACGGAGGAGGAGGAATCTTCACAGCCAATGCTGCCTCCCATTTGAAGTGGGAGTAAGGAAGAAGGTAGGCAGGTGAGGTTCAGCAGAGGTTGGATGGCTTTCTGTCATGGATGCTTTAGCTGAAATTCCTGCATTGCAGGGGGTTGGACTGGATGACCCTGGGGGTCCCTTCCAGCTCTATGAGAGGGGGAAAGTGGAAGCTGACATGCTCATTTACCTGCATGGACCAGCTTCCACAGGGTTTGAGGGATGAGAGGGCTACCAAATCCGGCTGGGTTCTATAATAAACCAGACTATTTTCTGATTTGGGGTGGGTGGGTGAGGGAGGGAGGGTGATAACTTGGCTTGCAATCTAGCCAATTCATACACTGGGGAAGTGATGTTACCAAGTGTCTGGGATTGTTTCCTTAAAGCAAGGCTGAGGGGCCTGTTGCTGGATTACAGCTTCCGTCCTCCCTGACTATTGACCATGCTGACTAGGGCTGACAGGCGTTGAAGAACAACAACACCGTAACCAGTTGAAGAACAGCAACACCTTATTCAGCAGTGTCCCCAGCAGAGGATGACAAGATGTTCTCAAGGAGTACATGATGAAGGAGACTGTGATCTCCTGGTTGTTTGTCTCCAGCATCTGGTTCCCCACCTGTGAACATGGATGCTCAATTCTTATTACAGTAGATACCATGTATATGTATTTAACACAATTTATATGCCTATTGAGTGTAGCAAAACCTTGAAGCATCCTACAAAAAAATATAAAACTTTCAAGTTAATGTGGATTTTCTTTGTGTGGAGGGGAGAATAAAGCAAGCTCAGTTGTTAAAGATATGAATTTGGTGGGGTTCTGGCTATTTCAAAATATTTCATAGTATTGTGGGGGGGGGGCAGTTTATAAGATGTCTATGATAATAGTTCACAGATTGGGTTGGACCCAATTTGATTGGCTTTAAAAGAGGATTAGTCAAAACATAGATGATAAAGCTAAGAATGGCTATGAGCCCCAATGGCTATTAATCCCCCTCGGTCGGAAACAGTAGGTTGTCTCCAGCTCAATCCAACTCAGAGTAGACACATTTTAATCAATGGATTGAAATGAGTCATGTCCACCAACTTCTGAGTAGGAGTAGCAATGGATACAGCCCAATGTTCTGAGCCAATGTGGCGGAATAGTGCCTGGTGATGATTCTGGTTCATCATGGGTTAACCTATCATTCCCATGATAGGCAGGTGTTCCCTGGGAGGCGGAGCTAGGCGCCATTCTAAATGGTGTGGGAACAACCGTTGAAAGGCAGTTGGGGGTTGGCAGTTGGGGAGTGGAGGGTTAGAGAGGGAGCAGGGGGTTAGGTTCGGGTGGATGGGAAGAAAGGTTATAATCGTTATTATCAAGATGCAGGAGGTGTATTAACAAGTCTGTATTATATGAAAAGAAGATATGCACTTTTAAGAAGCAGAGAAATCCATGTTTTCAAGTTAAATAATAAAGTTAAATGTGCCTAAACGTTCGTGGACTCGGGCAGTGTCTCAGTACCTTCAGAGGTTCTAGTTACAGGTAGGTAGCCGTGTTGGTCTGAGTCGAAGCAAAATAAAAAAATTCCTTCAGTAGCACCTTAAAGACCAACTAAGTCTTCTGAAGAAGTGTGCATGCACACGAAAGCTCATACCAAAACATAAACTTAGTTGGTCTTTAAGGTGCTACTGAAGGAATTTTTTTATTTTACCTTCAGAGGTGTGACTAAGAGGCGAGAACAAAGCTTTCCTGTGGAAGAGGTAACTCTTTGCTTTTTCTCCTGTCATACTGTAGCAGGGGCCCAAAGGGCCCCAATTAAGGTGATAATGTAAATCCCTATAAATCCTGGAATATGCTTATAATGTAACGTATTATAGAGAATCAAAGGCCTAGCTAGCAATCCTTGGCCTACCCTGTTTCTCATATTTTAAGACATACCCATAAAATAAGCCATAGCAGGATTTTTAAGCATTCAAGGAATATAAGCCATACCCCGAAAATAAGACATAGTGATAGGCGCAGCAGCAATGCCGGCCGCGGCAGGAGGAGGAGGAAAAAATAAGACATCCCTTGAAAATAAGCCATAGTGTGTTTTTTTGAGGAAAAAATAAATATAAGACATGTCTTATAATATGAGAAACACGGTAGTTAGCAATGCTTATTGCGCATGCGTATTAGGTTAGGTAATGACATACGTATTAAATATGAAATGAGATAATGATGAATATTAAATATTAAATGATGTAATGCTTTATGTGATTGGTTAAATCAAAATCCTTTGTCTGAAATGTTATAAATTCCTGCCCGACCTTTGGGCGGGGCTGCAGTTTTGCGAAAAGATTCGACTGTAACCTTATTGCTTTGCAATAAACAAAATGGACTCCTAACTCCTCTTGTCTCTGAGTTTTATTGGCTAACTCAGAAGATAAGCCATTTTTTGGCTTACAACAATTCAAAGGGCTGGAAAGGGAAGCCAAGGGAGCCACATAGTTGCCTAAGGGAGAGGCAAATTGTAGCAGTAGGGATCCATGGGAATGAAACCCCACTGGTGGCAAATAGGTTTCGAACGCAGAGCCCTGAGGTACCCTGGAGACAAGTCCAATTCTGACACTGGAGGTTTACTCCCATTTGTATAGAAGCACAGGGAGAGCCTCTGTTGTTAAAGCAGTGAGGGGTGGGAAACTGGGAATCCTTCACAGCTTCCACATTCAGAAACAACACACCTCTTATTACTGATCATTGCGTAATCACTGTCTGGATTTATCATGCTTCTAGAGGTATTGGCGTCATCAAGTCCATGCCTGTGGGTGCAGTGGTGCCCTTGGGGTCTTCTCCTGGTGCCAATGAAGTCTCTGAAACTCACCCACACTGGACGCAAGGTGGAAAGAACAGTGACCTGGAGGAGGAACTGGGAAGAGTAATACTCTTCCCCAATTCATCCTCCAGCTCTATGTCCTTCCCAAGGTTCAGATTGCTGGACATGACCACAGCGGGGGGGGGGGGCTTGCACCCATGGCATTTGTTTAAAGATCCAGATGTGGTGATGGGCCCAGAAAGCTTGGTGACTTAGCCAATGTTGCAGACTGAATGGTGGATTGAATTAACCATTTGTTTCATTCAGTTAGGTGGTTCTTATATGCACCAGAGCTGCTGGATTGAACTTTTGCTCCTTTCCCTTTAACAATGAACTCAGGTGGTGTGTGCCAAAAGTATTGGAGCAAAATGAGTGCCTTGAGGAAGAAGAGAGTGAGATCAGCATGCTTGGAGAAATTCTGCCGATTATCAGAAATATATATATATATATATATAGGTAAAGGGACCCCTGACCATTAGGTCCAGTCGTGACCGACTCTGGGGTTGCGTGCTCATCTCGCATTATTGGCCGAGGGAACCGGTGTATAGCTTCCAGGTCATGTGGCCAGCATGACAAAGCCGCTTCTGGCAAACCAGAGCAGCACATGGAAACGCCGTTTACCTTCCCGCTATAGCGGTTACTATTTATCTACTTGCATTTTGACGTGCTTTCGAACTGCTAGGTTGGCAGGAGCTGGGACCAAGCAACGGGAGCTCACCCCGTCACAGGGATTCGAACCGCTGACCTTCTGATCAGCAAGCCCTAGGCTCAGTGGTTTAACCACAGCGCCACCTGGGTGCCATATATATAATAACCCGTACGCCCCAAAGCCTAATGATGGCTGGCTAAGCATGCATAGCAGCCATAGAATACTGAGTGCCATGGATTATTATTATTGGGGGGGGGGTGGAAAATGGGGGTTGCAGAATGGAGTGTCCTGGAGGAGGACATGGAGGGCAGGAACCATGATAGATTGCAACATTTTGCTTCAGGTCTCACCTGTTTGTTACTGCAATTGGGCTGCCAATTTTCTCTGCAAGCCCTGCTCCTCCCTCCTTTTAAATCAAGGAGCAGAGAAAGGAGCATATTATTGTTAAACGATAAGTTATTTGGTTACACTGGCGTACCCAACTTATATTGGTTTTTGAACTAAGTTTATCAGCCAAGCATAAAGACATTAATCACCTGGGGTTGGGGCTGGGGTGGGGGGGTGGGGAGAGAGAAACACAGAGCGAAAATGACTTTTCAAAATGTCGCTGGCATAATTATCAGCTTGCCCATTACATTAAATGCCACCATTTATAACTGTAATGTTTAAGTATGCAAACAGTAATTAACTTCGTAATGAACTGAGGACCCCTGCGCCTCTCTTCCCTCAGCTAATTTGCATGTTAATTATCATTAGCAACCAGGGAAACAAGTTATAAACAGCTTAATTAGCAGCTTAATCATTTTTACAAGGAAATGCGCTACACTTTGATATATGAGCAAGAATTAGATTAATGAAGTCAGAAGGGAATGGAGGGTGTTTTTTTCTCCCTCCTAAGCACTCCTAAGTATTAAGAAATGGAAAACTTGTTTTTTCACACTTGTGTTTGTGCCCTCTATTTCACAAAAAAGACATTTTCTCCAACGGTTTTCTTCCAAATTCAGATGAGCTGACATTTAGCTTTAAGTAAAATGAAGTGAAAAACTTAAGCCAGTCTTTCCAAACTTGGTGTATTCTAGCTGCTCTAAACTACAACCTCCATGAGCCCCAGCCAGCATGGCTATCCAGGCAGGGGCTGATGGGAATTGTAGTCCCAAACAGCTGGGGGAACCCAGGTTGCAGAAAGGCTGACTTAAGTACCAGCAGCACTGTTTGATTAGAAAGTTTTCCCTCTTTCCAGAATATTGCTTCTAATGACAGCCAAGCATATACCTTTGGGAGCTTGGTATCAATAGATGTTGATGTTTGTCCACCCCTGTTCATTCCCCTTAGTGTCTCATATTTAGAGCTATACTGCTGAAGTGCACGCAGGTTCTATTTAGTTCAAAAGTAATAGTAGTTAATAAATCTGTCCTCCATACATTTTCCCCCCAATATCTTTTGTTAAGAGCTACAAAAGCTACAGGATGGAGGACAATTTCATCCAGGAAGCATTTTTAAGTGAATTGGCCTGATTTTCAGCTCTCAGAATAATGCATGGGTTGGAACCCAGTGACCATTTAGACTCTGTACTTCCCCAATATTTTTGATGCAGTTTTGTTTCAAAAATGCATACAAAACATGAGCATTTTTTATGGGGGAGATGTGCACAATTTTGCATATTTTAGCAGGGTGGAAGCATACAAATGTGAGTATTTGAGGGTGGGGGAGAGGGATGCCATAATTCCACCAGACCAGGAATCCTTGAAGCTAGAGTCCTCTGACAATGGCAGTCCCGAAGTAGAGATGAACCCACTTCCTGGTTCATCCCATATGGAGTCTTGGTCACTGGAACTGCTTCTCCTTCCTTGAACCTCAAAGAAGCATCTCTGCTACCAGACTCCGATGACTGGTCCACAGATTCCTTGGAGGATCAAGAAAGCCCAGAAGAAACAGCCATATGAAAGGGGCTGAAAGAAGTCATTGGCTGCAGAAGAAGGCACCCGCCCTTTAATTGGCCAGATGTGGCATTCAGAGGGGTGGGGGCTCTAGTTCAGTTGATATCTACCATAGTCTATAAAGATCTGCCAGTTACACCAGGTCACTGCTGAAACAACTTGCATGTTCTGCCTCAGCAGCAGGAACACAAAAAGTGGTCCTGAAACCTGCATCCAAGTCCCTCTCCAAGGTGCTGATCATACGTGACTTGCCTTCCTGAAACTACTGACCTTCCCTTTGCTTGGATTGTCATCTACCTGCAATGGTGGGCATCTCTATATAGTAAGACACATACAAAAATACGCTATTGTAGAGGAAAATGCGCAAGACCATATACAAATGTGTGTCTTAGGGGCAAAGTCACACCAAATTCTAAGGTCCAGGTAGGTAGCTGTGTTGGTCTGACACAGTCAAAATAAAAAATAATAATAAAATTGTCCAGTAGTGTGCATGCACACAAAAGCTTATACCCAGAACAAACTTAGTTGGTCTCTAAGGTGCTACTGGACAATTTTTAATTTTTAATTTATTTATTTCAAATTCTAAGGGGAAATGCATACAAAGATCTGTATTTCATGTGAAAATGCATTCGGTTTTATCGTGAATATAATACATACTTAAATCCACAGAGAAGGTGTTGAAACAAGTTTATGTTAGAACACATGCAAAACTGGCCTTGGGGCAACTGGTTGACCACTTTGATCACAGGATGCTAGATTAGATGAGCTAGTGGTCTGATCCAGCAGGTATGTTCTTATGTTCTTTATGTATTTATTGAATAGGGAAAGATTAGGAAAGTTCCATTTCTACTTTCTGACAGCTCAGTGCCCCCCAGAGGAAGGCTCGGTGTGGTGAAATCCAAAGATGTCCTTAAAAAAATCCTGAGGTGGTTTGAGTGGTCAGATGCCAGATATTGCTATGATGAAAGAGGAGCATGTCACAGGCATGTGCAGAAATGGATTGAGATGGAGCAGCTTATCTCTGATTGTGTTTCTTTCTTGCTCAGATGGAGGACAGAGAGGGATGAGCACACATGAATTACTATACTTGTGCCCACTGTAAAGAGATAAAGGTACAGGGACCTCTGACTATTAAGTCCAGTAGTGGACGACTCTGGGGTTGCGGCGCTCATCTCGCTTTACTGGCCGAGGGAGCTGGCGTACAGCTTCCAGGTCATGTGGCCAGCATGACTAAGCCGCTTCTGGCGAACCAGAGCAGCACATGGAAATGCCGTTTACCTTCCCGCTGGAGCGGTACCTATTTATCTACTTGCACTTTGACATGTTTTCAGACTGCTAGGTTGGCAGGAGCTGGGACTGAACAATGGGAGCTCACCCCGTTGTAGGGATTCGAACCGCCAACCTTCTGATCGGCAAGCCCTAGGATCTGTGGTTTAGACCACAGCGCCACCCGCATCCCACTGTACGCAAGGTAAAATTCACATGTCTTGCCCTGTCCACTTTTGCTTCTGGCCATGCCTACCATTTGCAGGTAGCCCTGGCAGATAACCCAGGAGTCCACCCCTAGGATATACCAATTCTGCTTCCATTGAAGGGCGAAAGCTCTCTTTCCTCTGTGTGACAATGATCATACCACCTGGGTGCCTCCTCCTTTTAAAAAATTCATGGTCTGCGCAGTGACAAAAGAAATACCTTGTAGCATGCTTTAATATTTAACCAGGGTTCTGGAGAACTGTATTCTCTCCCTCTCCCCCTCTCTCTCATTCTGTTTCTGATACAGTTTTGGAGATATTCTGAATGCAAGAATCTCAAGCCACGCGGGAGAAGCACCTCACCACAATTACCCGACCATGGCGGATCGTGTAGGAAATTCTGGTAAGTTGCATGCCTGGTGTTGCTGTGGTTCCTCGGAGTTGTCTCCATACAGTAGATCCACTGAAAGTAACCTACATCATTTATTTGAATGGGTCTGCTCATTTCCACGCTGTCTGCTTCCAGGTCCATTTGCAAATAATACAGAAATGATTGCCAAAACTTGCACTATATTCCGCTATAGTTCGGAACCGGCTGCTGCATCCCGTGAAAGCTCAAATATAACGTGGAACTTAACAGTTTGGGGAACGTTAGGGAAATGGAATAAACTGCCACATGAATGCAGCCTTAGCTGTAGACAACCTTTCACTTTCTGTATTTAATAATAATAACAATATTATTATTTTTTAATCCCAGCCACTCTGGGTGGTTTACAGCAGGATTTAATCTTCTTTTAGGCCACAGCTCTCTCATCAGGCTCAGGTCAATGGGGATGTTTTCAAGATGGGAAGAAGTCAGCAACTTGACCCTTCAGCCACCTACCATTTTTCCCCAACCTAGAAAATGAACCCCTCTTAGGTCATTTGAAATTAACTCTCCCCCTACCCCACCACTCCCAGTCAAGTGTGAAAACCAGACACAAACTCAGCTAAGTGGAAGCAGTGACTTTGGGCAGGAATTGTAAGAAAATTGTCAAGTTAGCTCTGCCACTAAGTGCTCCCCATCCTGCATTCACATTCAAGGCAAAAACAGTTTTTGGAACATACCATTTGCCAAGAGAACATGTGGGTAATCTTTTTGTGTGTGGTTTTGTGTGTGTGTGTGTGTGTGTGTGTGTGTGTGTGTGTGTGTGTGTACAGTGTGTGTGTGTGTGTGTGTGTACAGTGTGTGTGTGTGTGTGTGTGTGCAGTGTGTGTGTGTAATACTTGATTGGCAACCTTATATAACAAATATAGAATACATCTTCTTTAACTAGACATGAGTATAAATCTTATAGACAAAACAACAACCATATACAGTACAAGTAATACACCATTTGTTAACAAACAATAAACTTAATTTTATATTTCTACTATCTCTTGTTTTCCTCTCTATTTATTAACCTAGATTAAAGACAAAAACAAAACATAATTGGACTTCCTATCATTTCCCAATGTGTATTTTCTTTCTGATGGTGAATATACCTAACATTATTAGCTTACCCTTTGTTTCCTTTCTAATACATTCTTAGAACAGTTCCTAACATTTGACTTATTTCATTTACATTTCATTAATCCAGGGTCAATCAAATGCTGCCATAGACTTCATACCACTGTTGTGATTTCATAAATATCTCTTATATTTTCCCCTTTTTTGCGCGAATGCTTGCCTTATGTTGCAGTCAATTGCACCATTTTTGCATATTCCTGTAACTTATTTTGCCAATCCATTATAGCTGGAGCATTTTCCCCTTTCCAGTTCATTGCTATCAATGTTCGGGCTGCTGCCATGGCATATAAAAATATTTCTCTTAAATTCTCAGAATGTCATTGCCTGTGATGCTTAGTAAAAATGCTCTGGCTTTTTTTTAGAAAGGTTAACCCCCCCAAAAAAAAGTTCAGCTCCTCATAAACAAGACACTAGAACTCTCTAATCTTTTTACATGTCCACCACATGTGGTACATGTCTCCATTACTTTCTCCACATCGCCAACAATTGTTTGCGAAGTTTTTGTACATTTTAGAGAGCTTTGATGGGGTAAGGTACCATCTATATTGCATCATTAGCATATTTTATTTGATGTTATAACATGCTGTGAACTTCATAGTTGTTTTCCAAAGATTTCCCCATCACTCAGTTTAATTTGGTTATCCTCTTCTCTCAATAATGAGTTATATGTTAGCCACCTTCCTCTCATATTTTTCTGCTTTACAGTCTTTGCTTCCAATGGAGAAATCCATCTGGGGATTTGGGGTTCCATTAATCTTCTATATTTCCCCCAAAGCCTAAACAAGGCATTTCTTACTATATGGTCGGTAAAGCCTTTGTGCACTTTAGCCTTATCATAATTTAGATATGCTTGCCAACCGAAATGGTTGCCATGCCCTTCTAGATCTAATATATCGTTATTTTTAAGCTGACACCAATCTCTTATCCAAGAAAAGCAGGCTGCTTCATAATATAGTTTTAGATCGGGCAGGCCAAATCTCCCTCTTTCTTTAAGATGTTGGTAATCTTTTTGAATTGTACACTGAGCTCACATATATGGATGGATATAACTGTTTGGCATGGTTTTTCTGTTTGTTTGCTTTTTATCTGAGGCATAGGTGCCAACTCCCTGGGGCCACGGGTGCCCGAGCACCCACAAAATTCCCCATGAAGGGGCCGGGTACCCACAAATTTCAATGCCAGGGCCATGCATGCTGCATGACATCCATGGCCCTCAGCACCCACAGTCGCGGGGCTAAACTGACACTCCTGATCTGAAGTGAAGTTTTCTACATTTCTGCTACAATTTGAGGGTTTTTATTTAAATTCTCATGAAAATTTGTCTCTGCAAATTTATCCTAATATACACCTTTTTGTATGCAGTCTTGATTAATTTTGGACATTTTCTGTGTGCTGTTTTAACTAAACTGCACACTTTCCTCTGGTGTATTTTTGTACAAATTGCTTGAAGAACAAAATTGCAAAATTCAGGGTAGTGCAAATTTCAAAGAATAATTGTGTCACGGTTTGTATATTGATTCATCAGAATTATTGGACCAGAGGTAGCATGTCCATTAGTGCTGAAGGGTCTGTTCTGTGTAGTACCAACATTAGATACAACCCATTATATGTGTATGTGGATCTGCACAGGAAGGCTGTCTTATACCAAATCAGACTATTGAATCCATGTAGCTCAGTATTGTCTACACCAGGCACCCCCAAACTCGGCCCTCCAGCTGTTTTGGGACTACAGTCATACCTCTGTTTGTGAACACCTCCGTTTGCGACTGCTTCGGTTTCCGACCACCGCGGACCTGGAAGTGTTTACATCCGGGTTCCGCAGCGCTCGAATGCGCAGAAGCGATCTGTGCAGCACGCGCATGCGCAGAAACGCTCTAGCGGTGCAGAAGCGTGCATTGGGGAGCGACCGGCTCTATGGAACAAATTGTGGTCGCAAACCAAGGTATGACTGTACAATTCCCATCATCCCTGACCACTGGTCCTGTTAGCTAGGGGTGATGGGAGTTGTAGTCCCAAAACATCTGGAGGGCTGAGTTTGGGGGTGCGATTCTGAATCCTATTGTTCTAGGATTCAGCTCAGTACATAACACTGGTCTACACTGGCTAGGCTTTCAGGCAGGGGGCATTTCCAGCCCTATCTGGAGATGGTGGGGGATTGAACCAGGTACCTTCTGCATGCAAAACAAGTTCTCTGCCACTGAGCTACCGCCCACAGACACAAATTGCTTCTCTGGCTGAAGTCCCAGGGCCTTTCATGCTCCCCCCCCCTCTGTCCCTGCTGGGACCAAGCGGTCTGAGGCAGTGTTTACCATCTCCTGGGAAACAGCTGAGCATGTGGTTGTCTGAGCTGCTCCTGCTTCCCCCCTCCCATGCCTTCCTGCTTATGGGAGCCATGTTCTACGGTGGAGACGTAGCCTGAAACAGGTATCCATTCTCTCCAATGAAAGCAGGAGGGGGGGCAGCAGGAACCCCCAACCAAGAATTCATGCAACCGCTTTTCTTACATGTGAGTCCCCACCCCTTCGGCAGACTCTTGCTTTCTCTGTTTTGATTTTTTTTCCCCCACTGCCATCAGCAAATGGGGAAGATGCCAGATAAATGGGAAGAGGATTCCCCCTCCCACTATAAAAACCCACACTTGCCCAGAGAATATGCGAGTCCCTGCTTGAAACCCCCCACCCCAAGACAGAAAATCAGGGGAGGTGCATGGGTGCCTTATTCTAGCATAATTTCATGGAACTGGGTGCTCTTCCTCATAAACAAAAGCAGGAGAGAGCTGTGCGTCCCTCTACCAATATTATCTTTAGATCTGTTGGCAACTGGGCCCCCAAAACTCTCCCATTTGTGGTAGAGGAATTGAATTTCTCCAAGGGAGGGACAAATTATCCAAAGATTCCTCAGAGCCAAAACTCCAGCAAGAGCACAGCTTATGTCTTCCTTTTTCATGTGGTGCAGTGGGTTGGAGTGCCTGGCTGCTAACCAGAAGGTTGATGGTTTGAGCCCACCCAGGGACGACTGTGGGCAGGATTCCTGCATTGCAGGGGGTTGGACTAGATGGCTCTTGGGGGTCCTTTCCAACTTTACAATCCTATGCTTCTAGGCAGTGCTTTTTTCTGGGGGGACGCAGGGGTACGCATACCCCTAAACGTTTTGTGAATCTAATGGAAGAAGAAACTTTTTTAAAAATTTCATTTTTTGTTTCTTCTCTAGCACGGTGAATCGTCAGTTCCGGTGCTACTCCCAATGGCAGCCTCATTCCCTGTCACGGTGTTTCCTGAGTCTCAGACAGAAGCGAGTGTTTAATGTGTGGGATAGGAGTTGGAATCTAGCACGGTGATTGGTCAGTTTCGTTGTTACCACCTCCGATGGTGGCTTCTAAATACATTTTTTAAAAGAAAAAAAAAAGGCACTTCTTCTAGGAACCTCCAGCCTGTGGATCAAATGTGACTCTCCAGACCTATCTGTGAGACTTTTCTGTGAACTGCCGTGAGACCTCTGGGTATAGGGTGGTATATAAATCCAAGAAATAATAATAATAATAATAATAATAATAATAATAATAATAATAATAATAATATCTGTCTGCTCCTTGGAATTCTCCTCAGGCCACACCCTTCACCAATCTTGCTTCACACCCTCTTTGAGTTTTTTTGCCTGGCTGGGATGTGTCCCTGGACTCTGATAATGCCTTTTGCTTGCTGGGATGGAGGCTGGAGACAGGTGAGAGAGTGTGTTGTAGAAAACAGCCAGTAGTGCTCTTCTTATGACCCCTTATGACCCCTTCAAGTGTATTTTGATGGATTGCTGCCATGTAAACAAGGTAAGTCTTGACATTTTTCTATTTGTTTTTTTAAAAAAACATATATATTTTAAAAACAGGCTTGGAAGTGGAGTAAACATGGTTGCCGATAACAGAGAGGGCACCATGTCCTCTAAGGACCAGGCGCATCTGCTCTGTGATGAGGCGGAACAACAATTGGCTGCAGGTGACCCTTCACTCGCCACTGCCTTCTTCACGGCTGCATTCAGCTGCAGCGTCCCGACAGCTGTCGAAAAAGTGGCTTCCCTGGGAGAAGAGTCACACACCAAAGTGACGGCCACGTTATCAAAGTGGTGTCGGGATGGCGGCCCCATACCAAAGATTCAGTATGGTGGCCTGAACTACGCGTTGCTCAGCATCGAAATGGCAGCCGTTTTTCTCTCGACCCTCAACCCCAACAACACGGCCGCCTCTCTCTGCAAGATGGAGGCCCTGCTCAAACTGGGCCACTACGAGGAAGTGCTGCGGCGATGCGACTCTCTGCTGGACGCCCAGCCTTGTGTAGAGCTGGCCCTCACCAGGGCGTTGGCCCAGGTGCTGTCGCGGACCCACTTCCAAAATGGCGTCACAGGTTATCTGCGTGCTTTTGCGGAACGCCGGGATGAGACGGTGAAGTTTGTGCGCGGTCGGCAAAGGGACCACCTGCAGCAGATAATCCAGGCGTTTTCTGACTTCGTCTCACTTCAGGAGAAGACTCGCTGCGGCAAAGGGGGCTTGGAAAACTGGCAGAGCGGCTGCTACAACTTCCTGCTTGCCATTTCACCAGAAGACATCCACACCTTCCAGGCCCAGGCAGCCCGCCTCTTGGAGAAGCACAAATGCCAGGAAGGCGTCTCTGTCTGCAGCAAGGCAGCCAGTGGTGCATTCTGGGACGAAAGAGCGCCTGGACTCCTCATGGGCAGGGCTGCTTCATACTTCTCTCAGGGCGGGAGGGTGGCAGAGATGATGCAGGACATGACAGCTGCCTTTGAGGCAAACCCCGGCCTGGCAGCAAGGCACTTTGAGGCACTTTTCACCACTGAGGATGCTGAGAGGGTAGAAAAGCATGCCAGAGCAACCCTGGATCTGGAGTTTGCTGCTTACAGAGAAGTTGTGCGTGCCAGACCCGAGGTCCGGAGCGACAGCGGCAAGGAGCTTCTCTCCCCAGTGATCCGAACTCTTCGCTTCCTCATTCAGATTTCGCCAGGCGCCAGGCGCGAACTAAATGTCCGCTTGGCAGACTGCTCCCTCTTGGAGGGCAGCGTCCAGGGTGCCTTGGAAATCTGCAACCACCTTCTGGATTCTGAGCAGGAGACCTATTACAACACCCTCCTTGCCCTCCGGGGGTTCTGCCACCTCCATGACAAACGTTGTGCAGAAGCCCTGCAGGATTTCCAGAAGATCATAGAGTACAGCTCCCCACACCCCAGCAGTTGCATCAAGGCTCTCTGTGGCCGTGGCTTAATCCGAGCTTGGGGCAGTAGTCCTTACCTGACCGCCCTGGATTATATCACTGCCTGTAGGTTTAGATTTGAGGAGACCAGCTTTGTCATCAAGTCCTACATACCGTGGAACCAAAGGGGCTTCCTGTTGATCGTTCTACAAGAGGAAGCAAGGAAGATACTGGAAAGGAACCGGGACCCCAGGGGCAGCACAGCTCCCCATCAGAACAAACCAAGAGGGCTAGATGGATTCCAAGTGAAAGAAGGGTAAGCAAATCTCACTGGGCCAATGATTTAAAAGACAGGTGAGTTGATATTGCAGTGCAGGGCTGGGGAACCTCTGCCCTGTGGGCCAAATTAGACCCAGCAGGCCTCCCCAATTGGAAACGGATGCCGTTTCTGCTATACCACACTCACCCAGACGTCCATCAGGCATCATTATACCTATAGGGCAGGTAAAGATGTGGCACAGCCTGGTAAGGTGTTTCAGGCACCTTTCAGCAGATTGATGGCACCTGCAATGTCCTGTGTTGGAGGGGGGAAGCTTTTTGGCCCATCGGGTCAAATCTTTATCTCCCCACCCGCCCACAGGCCGACTTTGACAGGTGGATGGGGCCAACGACCTCTCTTGGGCACTTCCCCATTGCACGTGTGAAGCTCTCCCTCACTTTTTTTTTAATTAAAAAAGATATTTTATTTTGACAAAGTAATAACCACAATTAATAAGAATAAAAATGTGCACCCCACTACCAAGACCATTCCATTGTAACTATCCAACCTCTCAAAATTTCAACCCCTCTTGCGATGGTTTTACACCTTTCCATTTTAACAGTACAAATTCTACAAACACCCTCCATATTTCCTCAAGATCATTTCACCTGCATATTCGCCGTCTTACCTTAATGGCACTTGTTAATTTATCATTAATAGCTATATCCCACACCTGTTTATACCATTCTTCCATTTTATATTCTGTTTTCCCCTTCCACTTCCTAGCTATAATAATTCGTGCAGCTCTCAATAAATTTGTGAGCAAGTCCTTCATAGCCTGTGAACCTTCCACCCCATCGTAAATTGATAATAATGCTACCTCTGGACCTTCGGTCAGCTTTAACCCAGTGATTTCTGTTATCTCCTTAAACACCCTTTGCCCGAAAAATTGTACATATTTACACCCCCACCACATGTGAACATAATTCCCTGTTTCCTGGCATCCCCTCCAACATAACACTGAATATTCCTTGTTCTCCTTGACTTTTAAGTCTCTCCTTGTGCTGAGCTTTGCACACCCTGCAGAGACCTAAATAACACTGTCCATCTTTCCTGGGCCACCCTCAGGGCTACTGTAGACATATTGTTTGGATACTAGAAAGACCTAATCAGGCCCAGCTCTAGGGCTAGTCTCGGTGGCGCGGAGCACCAGGGCGCCAGGCCGGCAGGAGGGCGCTGCACGGCAAAGCCGCGCGGAAGCCATACTGCACACTGCGCCCGCCCACTAGGGCGGGGCGCCGGAGCTATCTCCGCGCCAGGGCGTCAGGGTGCCCGACCTGCTTGAGACGGCCCTGGACCTAATATACAAGTGTTAGAGAACAAGAGAGATAATCTGTGGGAACACACCTTCTTCCCCCCTCTTTTTTCAGTGATGCATCTGGAGCTCACCAGCTGGCTTCTCTCCTGTTGGACCTGGATGCTTCAGATGAGACATCTCAGCTCCTCAGTGCTGATGCTCTGTACCAAATGGATCGAGTAGATGAAGCTCACAAGGTCCTATTGGTGGCTCTCTCCAAAACCTCCCAGAGATCTGCCTTCTTGGCCAGGCTGGCTCTGCTTCAGTTGAAAAAAGGCTTTCTATACGATTGCAACCAGGTAAGAGCAGCGGGATGGGGAAGGCATGCCAAAAGAAGGCAAAATCATCACTAAGGAAGCAACAAGGTAAAATGATAAAGGGTAACAAAGTGAAATGAATTTTTCAATCACTATATATATATATATATATATATATATATATATATATATATATATAGACAGAAAACCTAATGACTTTGATACCCATAGATATGTTAACAACATTTATTACATGAAAATGGGATTGAATCTTGGAGTAAAACAAAAACAAAAACACACACATGAAAGAGACAAATGTCCAGAAAACAAAAGGCAGTGGGCAATCTTTCATGGGAGGTTTTTAAACAGATGCTGGATGGTTACAAGTTAGGGATTCTTTAGCTTTGATTATCAGGGGTTGTACTAGATGACACTTAGGATTCCTTCCAATTCTATGATTCTATGAGAATACCAATATAAAATAAAAACTCTATAATACAACAGCTGAAATAGATAAACATGCAAACTGAACATATGTCAAAATAATATATCCACAATGTGTCAACAGCCATGGAATAATCTAGGTGAAAAAGAAAGCCTCTATGCTGTGTATGATATGTTCTTGTAGTTCTTCAGTCATATTCTTTAGATAATGCTGAAATGCCACCATAATATGTTCTTGGTCAGGTTTTCCAGCCCAGCCCACAGCTGCTTCTTACTCTAGAAAGAGAGACACATTCACTGTCTGAGTGACTGTACTCCAAACAATGCTGCACTATAATAACTAGCTTTTAGCACACAACCATTGCATGGTAGCTGAAATAACCCACAATGGTAGTTCTGCTCTGCATAGGCCCATTGAAGTTAATGAGTGTGACCAACTTAGCCCCATTCATTTCAATGGGTCTACTCTGTGCAGGACTCAGCTGAATACAACCCAGTGCATTTATGCTATCAGTTAAGACCTAAACTATATGAACAGCTCATCACATGGGAGAGTGGGGAAGAGAATCTGCATTGCATTCAGTGGGTCCCTGTTCAGTCCCTGACTTTGCCATTTAAAAGGGTTAAGTAGCAGGCAAGGAAAAAGTCTTCAGCCTGAGACCTTGGAGAGGGGCTGCCAGTCGGAGCAGACCAGAAGTAGCCAGTGTGATACCCTACAGATGCGATGAACTCCAATTCCCCATTCCTCCTGTGTCCTAAATCCCCATTCTGAAATCCAGATGTGCGGTGAACCATTGGCAGGGCTGGAATTTTTGCAGGGATCATCCACAAAGTGCTTGTAGGCATAGTAAGCATTTTTATTTTTAAAATAAATCAAAAATCAAACGCACGTCCTTTGGCCATGAATTAAGATTGTCGACTTTTGGAAAGCTAATTCAGAACAACCTATAACTTAACAGCAGAGGGCACTCTTATCTTTGCTTACGACTCGCAGAAACTCACAGCGTCTGCATAGGAACCGATTTTAGCTGCTTTTTGTAGAGATGCTCCAAGACACATAGCCCCGGCTTACATGCAAGGGCATGGCTGTCTTGGCTTTGGAGAGCTAACAAAAACATCTTAATCCTGTGCTATTTTAATGCATCACAACTCTGAAAAAAAGATCCTGTAATCTGTAAGGAATTTGCTTGATTGGATCTGCTACTTCCAGGCATGTTGGGAAAGGGAAAGGAGTTAGATAGGACAATGAAATCTCTGCCCCCAGCTGCTGGAAATCTTACTCTATCTACCCCACTTCCCAGAAACTATCTGCATGCGTCCGATTTGCTCTTTCCAAAACAATACCTGAATTGAAACACAGCTATCCTTTGGAATTTTCACTTCTCCACATTTTGCAACGCCTTTCTCCAATCCAAAAATGTGTACATTGGGGGAAAGTGTTAATAATAAATGTAGTGCATCTAAATATGTGATGTTGGGGAAAATTGCTTGCAATTTGTATGTTAGGAGTTGTATGTTAGGAGAAATTTGCACTGAAACACTGACAAATTTCAACGGATTTTTTTTAAAAAAAATTGCAAACATGAACATGTGGAGAACCGAACCTAAGACAAGAGGCAAGGGAATGAGAAATGTCCAAAACCTAAAATGGACAGATCCACCCATCTGCCTGGGTTTCTTTAGTTGTGATTGCTGCACTATAGATGGCCCTTGGGGTTCCCTTCTGACTCAACAGTTCTATGATTCATCCCTAAATCCTGGTGTTGATTCCTTTTTTCTCCGTGTTTCCTTTACTGAAGCTGCTCAAGAAAATGACCCAAACTGGGGAGACCTCCTGCCTCCTGACGGTCATGAAGATTTTAAAAGAGGAAGATCGAGCATTGATGCAAAGCCACTGTCACTCCAGGGCCATGACGATCCTAAAGAACAAGCAAGGGGGGTGTTACATCAAAGAAGCCATCCTCTACCTCTCCTTTGCCATCACCGCAGCAGGTGAGACACCACACTGTAGCCAACTTTGTGCAAAACCAGGCACACAGGTCAATACTAATGTGCAAAACCTGTCCCTCCTCCTTTATTTCTACAGGGTTTTTTTATTATTCCCCACGCCCTTGAATATATATATAGGGAATGGACTACTGCAATGCACTCTTTGTGGGGCTTCCCTTGAAGACGGCAAGGGAACTTCAATGGCTTCCAGATCACAGCAGCCACATTACTGGCTGGGGTTGCATTCAGATCTCATATATGTCAGTTTGCATTTCTTAGTACAGAAAGTATTGATCTGATTGGGTAGAGATCTGATTAATTCAAGAGGGTTCTGGAAGCTTCTCTGTGTGAAAGAAGCAAGCAGAAGGTTACTGATCTTTGAGTTATTCCTTCAGAGAAGCTGAGTTCAGCTGGTTTAAACTGGTTCTGTTATCTCTTTCTGTCAAGGTCATGCTGACTATAATAGTGAGGCTAGTAGGAGCCTGGGTTTCATTCTCTCTCTCTCTCTTTTCCTTTTGGTGTAGTGTTCCATATATAGTGTTAAGGTTTAGTCTTATTATAAGTAAACTATCGTAAGTTTAAAGTTAAGTCTGCTGCAACTGGATTTTTTATGGACAGTGCCAATCCTGAATGTTTTGGATTTGTGACTATTGCATGACCAGGCAGCGACAGCCCCAGCCCCCAGGGATCAGAAGGAAGGAATAAAGACTCTGACAACGTTATATGGAATTAAAATTGGGCCACAACTTTATTACACTTCCAAATATAGGAAGACCTTGGCTTAGGCCTTGGGTGTGTATCCCTCCCAGCTCCCCAGGCGGTGGGAACTGGGGCTCATCAGGGTAAATGGGATATGGGGGTGCTCTGCGAGATGCAAGTGTAGCAGGCAGCCAAGCCCATATCCCCGCATGCAGGGTAGTTCACTGACAACCTTTCAGTGTATAGCTAGTGACACCCATATATATAGAACCCCTTTAAGAGGGGGACCCTGGAATCACCGCCGCAGGGGGGTGAGTCACCACTTCAAACACACAAACCCATATTGGGAAGAAAAGCTAAAAGATTCCACCCAAGGCCATAACCATCAAAGTTGTGATGAATTGCTATGGGGAAGACAAAACCTACAAATGCAGGAAAATTTCCTCCCGGTCCTTCAACAGCAACCAGTCAAAGACCGCAGCAGCGCCCGCTAAACAGGAAGAAAAAGTTAACTTGCAAACAAGAAACATTAAACAAAGCAAGAAACTTGATTACTGAGGCTGGGGGTGAACCTCCAAAAATTAACACTGAAAGGCAAAGCCAGCCCCTGTTTGCCAGTAAGCTCCCTGGGAAATCCACTCCACTTCCGGGTGGGGCGGAGTTGCAGTGGACCACGTGACCACCCACTCGCCTCCGGGGGTGGGGACGTTATTTCATGCCACCCGGGCGGATTCCGGCCACATCATCCATCTGCCGGCCAATCGGCTGGTTGGGGGTGTGGCCAGGGCCAGTTTAAACCAAGATGCAAGCTGAAAGACTCAATGCCTAAGCCAATACCGCTCACATTCTGTAACCAATAAAGTTGTGGCCTAAATTTGCCCAATAACGTTAACCTTATATTATGTGTCCTAGTGTTTTTATTCCTCTTTGAGGGGGTGGTTGCAGGGTCTCGACACGCAACTGTGGCACCATGTGTGATCCTGCAAAGGGCACCCACCATGTAAAGCAGGCATCCCCAAACTGGCCTACAACTCCCATGATCCCCAGCTAACAGGACCAGTGGTTGGGGAAGATGGGAATTGTAGTCCAAAACATCTGGAGGGCCGAAGTTTGGGGATGCCTGATATGAGTGCTCATTATGCACATTTGCCTTCAGCTCTGCTGGATGAAATACCTCTGGTCTATTTGGGGGTGGGGATCCTGCAACGTGTTTAAGTTGTTACTCTGCTAACTATACATTGGAATCTACTCAGGAGCAATATTGTGTAGAATTTAAAATGTCAATGTAACACCTCCTCCCCCCCCCATTTTAAAACAGTTGCAATTGTTGATTCTTTCTGGGCCCAGTTTAAGGTGCTCACGTTAGTGCTTAAAGCCCTAAATGACTTGGGCCCCAAATATCTGAAAGATCTTCCCACTATCTTTGCATATTTGAAAAGTCTGCCTGTTATTTCTCTAGATCCCAGGTTCAAGAATTGGTTGTTTTCTGGGCCCTGGGCATACGGCATGAGTTCCTGCAAAGGAATAAAGCTCCATCTTGTTCAGGGAGACAAAAGGCACCCCTGTCTACCCGAATTGCTTGCAGCTATAGCATATCACGGAAGATACTTGTTGTACCTCGCAGGGGGGATTGCTGAGGCAATACGTCTTTTCAAACTGGGTCGTGTGATAGTCAGTTGACAGTCACTGAGAAGCAGCCAAGAGCCCAGTGGAGGAATCAATGGGTGCATAGCTGCCAAGTCTCCCGTATTCCCCGGGAAACCCCCGTTTTCCAGCTGTTCCCAGCTGAAAAAATGGAATTTTTTGTTTTTTCACGGTTTATTCTGGCGCGACTGCCATTTTGGAACTGGGCAGAGCATGCTCAGAAGCGACTTTTGATGCTGCGTTGCCCAGTTCCAAAATGGCTGCAGCGCGACTTCTGGTATGGTGGCCATTTTGGAACAGGGCAGTAGCTTCTGAGCATGCTCCGCCCAGTTCCAAAATGGCGGCAGCGCTACGTCCGGTCTGCTACTTCTGGTCCAGTCCCTTATTTCCTCAGGCCGGAACTTGGCAGCTATGAATGGGTGTTAGGTCTAGTTTCTACCAAACTGGTGAACCTGTGCCTGGGCTACATCACTTCAAGATTAAGTTGGGACTCAGCAGAGCTAGGGCACCTCCAATCATCATCATCATCATCATCATCATCATCATCATTCTGTCCAGGCAGCAGTTAAAGCCTTGGGACTAGGACCTAGGAGACCAGGGTTACAAATCCCCACTCAGCCAAGAAACTCACTGGGTGACCTTGGGCCAGCCACTGCTTCTCTCAGCCTCATCTCCCTCACAGGGTTGTTGTGAAGATATAATGGAGAAAGGGAGAGAACCCATGCACACCACCCTGAACTGCTTGGAGGAATGATGGGACCAAAATGCAAAATTAATAACAATAACGGGGGGGGGGGACACCTATTAAATACTAATCTTAGATAGATCCTAACAAGAACTAATCAGAATTAATTAGGATGATAGAAAAGCTTCTATCTCAGATTAGGCATGTAAGGATCTGTCAAATTCACTTCTCCAATCACTATTTTCCCCAATCTTAAATTCAGTTCTACACATTTAACAGCAAATTGCAAAATAAAAATAAAAAATACCTACGATCCTCATGAAAATTCATAAGCATTTTAGTGCAAATTTCTCCTAATGTGCAGCATTTTGACTGATGTAACATTTGTGCAAGCAATTTTCGCTAATGTTTCATTTTCATGCATTCTTTCTGTTTTGCTCCAGGAGGTTATGCTGTCGATTCGCTTCTTAGCCGGGCCCGCTGTTATGGGCATCTTGGACTGAAGAAAACGGCCATATTTGATTTCAATGCCATCCTAAAAGAAGACCCCACAAATGCCCAGGCACTGAGTGGGAAAGGATTTGTTCATCTAGCTCTGAACCAGAAAAAGGTAAGAACGGGGTTTTATTTTTCTATTTACTTACTTCCTTACTAAACAAGACTTTGAGCCAGAGGAAGAATCATAGCTCACTTGGTTAGAGCATGGTGCTGATATTGCAAGGTTTGCAAGTTAGACCTCCGCATATTCCTGTAGAGGGTTGGATTAGATGATCTTCATCTGAAGTTAAGGGGAAGTGGGTGGACCAAGGAGTGTAAATCAGCATTCAAGGACATAGTCCAGCCAGGCAAAAAACATTCAAGGAGGGTGCAGAAGAAGGCTAGTGAGGGACATGGCTCAGAGGGGTGTGTGCCTAGGGAAAGTATGAAGGGCAAAACAGAGAGGCAACAAGGGCTGTATTTGGTCCATGGGCCTGAGTTTCCCCCCACCCTGGCCTAGTGGATACAAGGACAGTCCAAGACAAACCATAGGATCATAGAACTGTAGAGTTGGAAGGGACCCCAAGGGTCATCAAGTCCTATTGCTGCCTGTGGCAAAGGACAAGACAATGCTCTCAGTCAGAGTCTGGGAGTCAGCTGGGCTGGTAGAGCCGACAGATCTCTGCCCTCCAAAAGGACCCCAACCTCCATTGCCCAATTATCCCAATTGGGGGTGCCAACTCTGATTTCTTTTGGGGGGAGAGGGGGAGTTGTGCAGGGCTGCTCTAACCACTGCACCACTCGCTGGCTCTCAGGTCATGCCAGGATAATGATGTGAAGAAAGAGGAGGGGGAGAATGAGAGGCCTGAGGGACAGCAAGAGAGAGAAGATCTGACTGAGCTATAAATGCTTTTCCTTTTTCTCACTGCTAAATCCCGCAAAGGCCTGGAAGGGGACAAAAAAGGATATTTTGATAAAGGTTAAACAGGATTAACATTTTGAAGAGGGGAAAAAAACCACTTCTCCCCCCCCCCTTTCAACCATTAAATGCAAACTGTGTCTGTATCTGTAGCCCCCAAGTGGCCCGTCTTAATGGGGAAGGCTGTGATGGCTAGCTTATCTGCCTTCCAAGATAGCAGGCGCATGACAGTGAAGAGGCTTTAATTTTCCCTGTCGCATGCATCTCGCATGCATCTTTAATACCTCGGGATTGAAAAGAAAGCCCTTTGTTTACCAAACTAATAGAAAAGGCAGATAATTAAATGTCATTTTGGCTTTGAGCAAGGCAGGCGGGCAGGGGGACGCATAGAAATTAGCTCACAATACTTTTGCTCCGGCTAATTAAACTCTTTTAGCGCCTCCTTTGATTATGAAGGGCACACGGGAGAGTCTTATAACACCTGGTAAGGGGCAGACATCTTGCCAGGCAGAGTAGGGGCAGAAGCCAATCTAGGGGAGAGCGACTGGTTTGTGCGCACTGTGCGCTGAGCCAAGAGGGTGTCGCAGGGGGTGCCGCAACAATGACTTAGGACGGAAGGCAGGGGTGACTCGGAGCGAGTTGCTGCCTCTCAGCCTGACGTGCCTCACAGAGTTGTTGTATGCCCTTGAGCTCCTTGGAGGAAAAGGTGGGATATAAATGCAAATAATGCTGTTGTTGATCATGATAACCAGGGCTTCCCCCCCCCCCCACCAGAGTGTGCTGGAGCACAGTTCCAGCACCTTTTCCCGGAGCCTCCAAACAACAACTCACGGTGCTGAGCCCTGGCATGAACTGACTCCCGAACCAATGACTCTTCTCTTCTTCCTTCCCCCTCACACACACAACCAACACTGACACGACTGTGCTATTGTACCTCCCCACAGGCTGCCGAGCCATCCCTTCTTCCTCCTCACTCTGGCTGCTCTAGCAGGAAGCAGTGGGGAAGCCCATGGCGCTGGAGGAAGGAAGCGAGGAGAGAGAGGGGAGGGGAGGGGAAGCCAGGCTGTGGTGTGAGCGGATCACTGCAAGGAGGAGGAGGAAGAAGAAGAAGAGGCAACCTCCCCATTATCCTGGCCCAGGTCCCCAGAGATGACCACAAGCCTGTGGATAGGAGACAACTGATAATAATGACAACAAATGATGTGCAAACAATTAGCAGGCTTTAAAAAAAACTACTCTTGTTTTATCCACATAGGAGGCTGTGCACAATTTAACCTCGGCCCTAAGAGCCAACCCAGCCATAGCAGTTTCAGAAATTCTTTCATTAAAGGAGGAGGCCCAGATGTTGATCCATCAGTGGCTGTATGACCACTGCAGGGCTAGGCTGTCAGAGTTCATTGCTACCAGAGAGCCGCCCATTGGAGAGACACTGAAGGACCTCGCTGTAGCTGGGGCATTGCTTGTGAAAATAAAGAGCAAGGACACAGAGAGTCACATCCTTTATGTGGACCTTTTAGCCGCGGATGGTAAGAGATCTTTCAAATATCTTGGAGTACCATCTCATTATTTGGCATTACTGTCACCCACTGTTTCTTAGCAACAAATGGAACCTGGTTAGTCTTGCCAAGGTGTGATGATTATCAGCTCATGGTATGGCAGAAGCCCCAGTGTTGCAGAATGCACTCCCTGCTGAAACATGGAAGAGGCCCCATCAGCATTGGCATTCTGCCGGCTTTTGATAATGCAGCTGTTAACCCAGGTGTTCCCTTGATCTCTTCACCTGAGTCTCCTGTTTGAACTGCTGTGTCATTATTGTGCATTTTAATTGTGGGTGTTTAGGTTGTAATGTTTCTGCAGCTTGTTGTTATACTTTGTAAATAGCTTAGAAGTCTATTCTGACATTAAGCAGAATGATGGTGATGATCTAGGGTTGCCATATTTCAAAAAGTAAAAACCAGGAAGGACACCCCAAATGTTTTAACAAAAACGCAAAACAATTGTGATTTTTCGATTGACTTGCCTACGATCCAGGACAAAGTGCACAGCTTGAAATGTGGGCACACATTTCAATTTACTATGTTCAGAGTATGTTTCATGTGCATGTCTCGTGTCAGTCACCTTTACAACAGTTTTGTAAGGTAGGCTGATGACAATATTCCCATGGAGCCCTTCAGAGATCCATTGGGCAGGGAGCTGCCATTTACTACATCAACAGAAGTATAGTGACCAGATGACCAGAGGAAAGTAATAGCACCACTCTAATCTGCTTTGGTTGTACAAAACTGTCCATATTAGGAGAAAGTCATGCTAAGATTCTGATGAATTTTCATGAGAATGTCATCTTCTTCCTTTTAAGTTCAAACTGATGTGGAAATCTAAGAGGAAAAATGAGAAACTGAGAGAAGCAAGAACTGTATTAGCCTATCCCGGTAACCAGTTTATTGATGTTCATTGGCAGGGAGAGACAATGAGGCTCTGGTGCACCTCCAGGGAGAGTTTGGTCACTCTGCACCCAGTGATTCCATCAATGCTCGCTTTGGAATGCTCCAGGCCAAGAAGAGCCACATGAATGTCGCAGCCCATATTTTGGCCAGTTTGGCCACAAATGACTACAAAGACATAGGGTACCTGATGAGCTTCCTGGACACCAAGCAACGGCAAAGCCTTGCTCAGGTAAAGCTGCCTGCTTGGTGCAAATGAGGTCTGTTTTTCAGCTGAAGTTATCCCCGCTTCTCCACCAGTGAACATACCAACTCGTCTAGTTGAACACTATCACATTGGGAGATACGTTGGAGGAACAAGAGAGCAGTTAAACAGATAGATCTGAGATGGAGAGCCTGTGGCCTTCCAGGTGTTGTTGGGCTGCAGCTCCCATCATCCTTGACCATTGTCCAAGCTGGCTGGGGCTGATGGGACTTGGAGTTCCTATCATGCATGGAGGACCACAAGTTCCTTATCTCCAGATGTTGCTGGACTCCAATTCCCATCGTGTCTGACTCTGTTCCTACATTCTGTGTTCCTCAGTAGAGTTGATGGGAGTTGGAGCCCAGAAACACCTGGAGGGTCACAGATCCACAATCTCTTCTACGATGCAAGCTGGAGAACCTGTGGACCTCAATATAGTGCTGGACTGCAGTTCCCATCATCCTTGACCATGGCTTCCCAGCTGTTTTGGACTACAACTCCCATCATCCCTAGCTAGCAGAATCAGTGGTCAGGGATGACAGGCATTGTAGTCCAAAAACAGATGGAGACCCAAGTTTGGGAAACGCTGTCCTTGACCATTGCCCAGAGCAGCTGGGGCCAATGGAAAAGTCCCAACCAAAATATAGAGCGGCCACAGATTCCTCATCACCATATTTTTGGACTACAACTTCTATCATGTCTGTTCCTACGTTCTGTATTCACCATGCTGTTCACCATGCTGGCTGGGGTAGAAGGGAGTTGAGACCTCATCTGCATTCATTCATTCTCTCACTCACTCACTCACTCACTCACTCACTCACTCTGCTCAGGATTGCACCAATATCAGTTTGGAGGTGAAAGAGAGATCCTGCATCCTGGTTCTCCCAGATGATACCTGTTCAGGTTACCCAGGATGTTGGCTTTGTCCCCCTGATCCTGTTCTCTCCAATTGCAAGTGACACCCATCTTTTTTCAAAAACAAACAAGCTGTTTGTGGATTCTTTGGATCAGGCTGGCCTGAACAAACACAAAACAGCTCCTCCCTTAAAAAACAACAACAACCACACACACACACACACCACCCTGTGTTGTGTGCTGATACGCTTAATAAATAAAGGGCCTGGAGAGGACTGTTTTGTATGCACCCCTCGCAAGCCAGCAGGAGGGTGTTAAGTAAGCAAGTATTAATTTATCAATCCCTGCGGCAAAGAGCCTCTCTACTCTAAATCAGGCAGGCAGTTGGAGGGGGCATATCTCTTCTGGGAGAAAGAAGCTGGGAGATTTTAAGAACTAATTGCCAATCACCGACTTAATGTGGGAGTTAAAAGGACGACCAAGAACATTACTCCAGGGGGGCAAAGTGACTCCTTACTTAGAAGCGAAATGTTTCTTAGCTACATGCATTTAGCTGCCTTTTCCCTAAGAGGTTTCCATTTGTAGCAAACTAGATATGCAAGCCTTCGCCGTCCCAAGGTGTTAGGCAGCAACCCTAGCCTATTCCAAATAAGCCACTTTTTGCTTGTTCCAAATAAACAAATGCACCGGGGGGAGGGGGCACACAAATGAGGGACACTTCCAAATTGACATGCGTAAGTGGACTTGTATATATTCATAGAATCATAGAATTGTAGAGATGGAAGGGACCCTGAGGATCTTCTAGTCCAACCCCCTGCAATACAGAAAAATGCAGTTGTCCCATACATTCCTTCCATTTTGAGATACATCAGCAGCTTCAGCATCAGTTACACTCAGGGCAATGCTCCCTTCTTGGGGGCCACATGCCAGTGGTGGGTGGGGCCGGAGAAAAACATGGGAGGAGCAAGGAATGATTTTTTTAAAAAAACTTTTGGGACAGTAGGCGAGTTTCTAAACACACCCACCCACCCTTCTCTGTCCTCCTCCAAGGCAGGCAGGCAGCCTTCTCAGAATTCAAGGACACATTCCAGTTGGGCAAGAACACTCAAGGAGGATTCAAAGCAGGGTTGGTGAGACGAGTGGCTCAGAGACATGTATGGATTTGAGAGAGTCCATGACAGTAAATTCAGGGACACCCCAAGATATTTTCTTGCCTGATGTCAGATATTGGCTGGACGAAGTGGAGTGGTGGCAGGCACCAGCCGGAAACCCAAGGGAAACTCCGGAGGAGGAAGGCTCGAAGCCTGGAGATTGGTGATAAGACACTGAGGAAAGGTCAAAAGGAGAAGATTGGGAGGAGAGGCTGGGCGCTGAAGGGGCAACAGGGGTTAGTGAGCAGTAGGAAACTGTGACAGGGAGCAGTTCAGACTCTGAGGCTGCAGCAGAGGAGGGGGGGGGGTCAAGAGATGGCTGAGAATCCCTCTCCTGCTGTGACAAGCTCCCCCTCCACCCTGGTCTGCAAGAACACACAGAATAATGAGGAGAGCAGAAAAGAGGCCAGAGGTGGGCAGATGCAGTTTGAGACTACTTGGGAAACAGCTGGGATAGGAGGAGCCTTAGAAAGGGTGGAAGGGAGGGACCTTCAGTCCTGGAAACGGTTCCATAGGGGCAAGACCTACTGGGAAGTGTTAACTTCACTGACATGGCACTCTGCCTCTTTTGTGGTGACCTGATCTGACTCCAGCCCTGACACTTGTGCAGAAGTCTATTTTACTGGCAAGCCCTGCACACCTCTGTCCACCAACAGCTGCCCTGTTTTGTCTAGTGGTGGTGCCAACCCTGATTCTCCCAGGTCACACAGGACTGTTCTAAGCACTGTCTCTCTCAATGACTCTCAGGTCATGCCAGGAGGCATGAGCCAGGCTCAAAGACACATTCCAGCCAGGCAAAAACTATTGGGGAAGGAAGGGGTGAAGCGCAGCGAGTGAGGAGGTGTGCCCTGGGGAGCAGAGAGAGAGGACCGGAGGGGCGCCTTCAGTTTTCAGGCCTGCAGTTCCCCACCCCTGGTCTGGGACATTATGGGAAATTTGAACAGTGGGTCTGTTTCCCAGTCCCAGCCGTTGCCCCATGGAAAAACGTGTGAGACCTTCAACCCCAGAGCCCCCTGCCTTGATCCCCTACAGTCATCAATAAGCAACCAAAAACAAAAAAAATCAGTATAACTATACAAGTTTTTTTGGCATCCCTCCAGTTGCCCTGATATTTTGGGAGCTAAATTAGGCTGCCGTGTGCATTAGCAGTAATTTTAATAGAAGCAATTTTCTTTCCAGCTCGCATTGCCAGCTGTAAGATGTGAGATGCGATAAAGGAACTTACTGGCAGATGGTTTAAACGTGAAGCATTTCCCTGGCCTTGGTCAAAGTCTTCAGCGATAGCTCTTTTCAAAATTCAGAGTTGCTGTTCCAGTGCGGAATGAAAAGAATGAGGCAGGTGGGTTTGTTTAGTCTGGAAAAGAGAAGACTGAGAGGTGAGATAATAGCTGTCTTCAAATATCTGAACGGCTGCCACATGGAAGATGGAGCAATCTTGTGTTCTCCTTGCTCCGGAGGGGAGGACCTGAACCTGTGGATTCAAAGGACATGAAAGGAGATTCCATCTAAACATTAGGAAGAACTTTCTGACGGTAAGAGCTGTTCGACAGAGGAATAGAATCCCTCTGAAGGTGGTGGACTCCTTCATTGGAGGTTTGTTTTTAACAGATGTTGGATGGCCACCTGTAAGGGACTCCTTAGCTGTGATTCCTGCATCAGGGTCCTTTCCAACTCTACAGTTCTATGATTCTATTAATATAGCCAGTGATATAGTCACTTTAACCACAATGCCACACTCCTTCAAGAACACAAGGCATGGATGAGCTCCTTTTGGTAAAGAGTAGAATAAAGTTGTAGTAAACAAGGATTGTCAACTGAACTAAGCACCCCCTTTCTTTTTTTACTCAGAGGAGACCCACTGAAATTAATAGATCTAATCTAAGTCGTGTCCATTAATTTCAAAGGGCCCGTTATTTACTTCAGGATGGATGCATTAATTCAGAGTAGACCCATTGGAATTAATGGTCTTAAGCCAGAGGCAGAGCCAAACCATTCTAGTTGCATCCCCATCCTTCTCCCTGCTGAGTTCTACTGAGACAGAGAAGGAAGAGGATGGGCAATGCCACCCACTAGACTGGTTGTAACTAAAAAGGACCAGCTGAGGGAAGATTCAGGATGGTGGGACAGTGCCCTATTTGCCCTGATAAAGCAGCCCTCTGCACAACTTACTGATGGCATTGTTTATTACTTAAACATTTGCTGTGCAGCAGTGTGGTGAAAGCGCTGTTTTCGTTTATGAGCACTAAAGGAGCAGTAATGAGAAATCCATTAGAGCCACAGTGCCCTAATGAAGGTCTCCTGATTGCCCTTCATGAATTGAAATGGAAGGAAAGTGCCAACTCCTAGGGGCTGTGGGGGCTTCGGCCCCCATAATAAAATATTTGAGATACTTTTTCTCCATGTGATGTTATCTGGGTTATCAATATTCTTCCTTGTTCATCTTTAAATAGTTTTTGGGGGGTCCAACTCTGGCTTTATAGACATTACAACACCTCTTTTTTTAGTTAAATCAGAGGTTGCAAAGTCCTTTCCCAGACTTTGATTTATAAAATTCTTCTATTTTTCTTTGCAATGTGTGTTTCTTGGAGGCATATCACATCCAAATTTAGCTTCTTTGCAACATGTTCAATTGTATTCCTTTTAGTCTTATTATTCAGTCTGTTTACATTCCAAGTTAGAATTTTCAAATCCCTCTTGTTCCATATTTATTTCTCTTTCACCTCCATCTCTGTTGTACCTTCCTCTTCCTGTCCAGCTTCCAGTCCCCTGTCTGGAATCCTAGAGATGTCCAACACTCAGTGGTAGAGCATCTGTCTTGCATGGAGAAGGTCTGTGTTCAGTCCCCAGCATCTACAAATAGAGCTGAAAAAATCCATCTGAAACCCCGGAGTCAGTCTAGACCAGTGTTTCCCAAGCTTGGGTCCCCAGATGTATTTGGACTACAACTCACATCATCCCTAGCTAGCAGGACCAGTGGTCAGGGATGATGGTAATTGTAGTCCCCAAATAACCGGAGACCCAAATTTGGGAAACACTGGTCTAGACATTACAGAGTTAGATGGACCAATGTTCTCACATGATAGAAGACAACTTCTTGTGTTTCTATGGCTCTACAATGAGTCTTAAGGATGATGAGAGTTGTTAGGAGACTCTCTACCGCCCCCCCCAAGAACTACAATTCCCAGAGCTCCCTGACAAGAAGGCTTGTCTGTCAAACCACTCTGGGAATTGTAGCTGCGGGCAAAAAATAGGGGTCTTCTAGCAACTCTCAACATGTGTTGAGTGTTAAAGTGGTATGATACTGCTTTTAAATGCATAGTGCAGTTGTGGTCTTAGTATGGTGCAACTGGATTTTCTGTACTGTATCTTTTGCATGTTGTGATTGATCAGCTACAATGTGATCCTTCCTCCATTTCCTCAGAATATTACTTGGAGCTTCTAGTTTGCACTGTGAGAGCAGGATGTTAGATCAGATGCGCCTTTGGCCAGATCCAGTAGGCACTTATTATTTTAGCTTCACCCACTTCATGGACAGCTTAATTCATCAGCCCCAGGATTCCTAAAAGGACATCCAAAACTGGTGAGAAGGAGGGGGGAAACAACCAAATGACTGCTTTAATCGGCACTGGTACATGGTGACCTTCCCACCCACCACCCCTGGCAGAAATGTCGCTACGGCTACTTAAACCCCTTCTTGCATAACTCACAAGTGTTTGGCGTGGAAAATCCAGATTGGTTTCAAACTGACACTTCAGGCTGAGTTCTGTGTTCCCAATGAGATAGAGCATATTATCTGAGAGCAACAGTGGTGTCATGCAAGCAACTTTGAAAGCATACGGTCCTCGTTTATTTATTTTTCTTCAAATGAAAGCATCATGAGTTACTGGATCCTAAGGATGCTATCTTAGGTCAAGACAAACCATTGGTTCATCTGGCTCAGTATTGTCTACCCCGACTATCAGTGCCTCTCCAAGGTTTCAGATAGGGGGCGTTCCCAGTCCCACTTGAAAATGCCAGGGACTGATCCTGAGGCAACATCCATGCATAACAGACAGGGGGAATTCCCAGCGTTATCCAGAAATTCAAGACTTTAAAATTATAGAATCATAGAATTGTAGAATGGGAATGGATGTCCAAGTCATTCTATACCAACCCCACGCAATGCAGGATTCACAGTGAAAGAATCCCTGACAGGTGGCCATCCAACCTCTGGTTACAAACTTCCAATGAAGAAAAGTCCACCATCTTCCAAGTGAGTCCATCACTATCAAACAGCTCCTACTGTGAGAAAGTTCTTCCTAATGGTTAGTCACAGTCTCCTTCCTTGCCATTTGAATCCATGGGTTCCGCTCCTACCCTCTGAAGCAGCAGAGTACAAACTTGCTCCATCCTCCATGTGACAGCCCTTTGTATATTTGGAGATGGTTCTCATATCACAGTCTCCAGCCTAAACATACCCAAACCCTTCATAACCAACTTCTCGGGACTTTCAGCATGCAAAGCAAATACTCCACTGCTGAGCTACAGCTCTTTAGTCAGACGTACTTCTGAGAGAAGAACCTACTTTAGGACTGGGGGTAACCAATATTCTTCCTGTCTCTAGGTTGCTTCCAAAGAAGGAAATGCACTGGTGAAAGAGCAATTCTACACAAAGGCTGTTGGCTACTACTCACTGGCCGTCTTGGCAAGTAATGGCAATCCGCGATACCTCCGCCAACGTGCTGCTTGCCTAGCCCACCTGAAGGACTACAATAAGGCTTTGACGGACATGGACAAGGTGATCTCCAACCATGGGAAGAACAGCCTGAAGACTCAGATTGAGGACTACTGCTTGCAGGGACATCTGCTCTTGTCCACCTCAGAGGAGGAACTGGCAGTCAAGCAGTACATCCAAGCTCTTCAGCTGGGACAGTCTTTGGCTCTGACCATCATTGCTGCCAATCACGATGGGGATGCACTGTCCAAAGCATTCCTGCAAAGTGCTCAGTCCTCCTTTGCAGCAAGGCGTTATGAAGAATCCTGGAAGAATGCAGAGTATGGCCTGATGATCAACCAGAACAACACTGAGCTTAAGAGACTTAAAATAAGACTTAAACGGGAGGCTTCTGGATGCAGAGTACAATAATTTATTCAGTTTGGGTCACAGGGGGCTTTCTCATGACCTGCATTTTTAAATCAACCATCTCGATTTGCATTTCCCGAAGTAACATATTTACTAGAACCTAGGTGGTGCTGTGGGTTAAACCACTGAGCCTAGGGCTTGCTGATCAGAAGGTCAGCGATTCGAATCCCTGTGACGGGGTGAGCTCCCATTGCTCTGTCCCAGCTCCTGCTAACCTAGCAGTTCGAAAGCACGTCAAAATGCAAGTAGATAAATAGGAACCGCTACAGCGGGAAGGTAAACGGCGTTTCCGTGTGCTGCTCTGGTTCGCCAGAAGCGGCTTTGTCATGCTGGCCACATGACCTGGAAGCTATACGCCGGCTCCCTCGGCCAATAATGCGAGATGAGCGCACAACCACAGAGTCAGTCACGACTGGACCTAATGGTCAGGGGTCCCTTTACCTTTACCTTTAGTTACTCTTCAGTTTTTGCACATCACCCAATGTTGTGATACTATAGTTCACCCAAAATGTACCAGACTGCATATTTTAGAGTCAGGACATACAAAAGTGTGTATTTTATGAAACTGTGTGTTGAAAATCAATGCAATTTTTGGCGCCTTAAAAAAAAACCAATAATAATTGTAGAGTAGTGCAGAAATCGACTTAGGAATGAGCACGTTCAAAGCTGGCACAGATAGACAAATGAATGGATCCATCCTTCCTTATTATCCAGTGTTTTATAAACCTAGACAAGGACACACTTTCTTCTTTCTTTTCTCTTTCTTTTGCTTGTAAAGACCAGAGAACATATATGGAGATGCCTCCTATTGTACAGCATCCTGTTTCTTGAATGCCCTCCATATAACAAAATCATTCTGTCCAAGTTGTGATTTTTTTAAAATAAAAAAAAATCAAACGAATATTTGAAAGGCAAGAAGAAGGTATGGTTTTTCAACCAGCTAGTGAACACAGTATTTTTTAGAATTATTTACAGCTGCTGTTCCTATACATGTTTATTGGGGAGTAAGACTGATCTAACTCAATGGGGCTTACTTTTGAGCAATAGGATCAGTTGACATCATTATTTATCATCCTTGCTTTTCTCAGCCAAGGATTTTTGCTGGTCCCAGTTCATAGAAGATCTTCTCATAGATAAAGCTGCTCCATACGACCTTGCGGGTGGCAGGAGGGTGGGCATTTAGCAAAATGTAGAATCTCAGTGAAATGGTCTCTCCAATTTCTCTGCCTGCACATAGAGTGCAGGATTTCAAGAGGCCATGTCCTAGTACAAGGCAGCTTTCATGTTAGCATGTATCAGCTATAGAGAACCTCAGGTCCAGAGGTCAAAATGTGGCCTGTGGCTTCTCTATATGGTCTCTGGAACTCTCCCCAGTTGAGAGCCAGTGTGGTGTAGTGGTTAAGAGTGCTAGACTCGTAATCTGGAGAACCGGGTTCGCATCTCCGCTCCTCCACATGCAGCTGCTGGGTGACCTTGGGCTAGTCACACTTTTCTGAAGTTTCTCAGCCCCACTCACCTCACAGAGTGTTTGTTGTGGGGGAGGAAGGGAAAGGAGAATGTTAGCCGCTTTGAGACTCCTTAGGGTAGTGATAAAGTGGGATATCAAATCCAAGCTCTTCTTCTTCTTCTTCTTCTTCTTCTTCTTCTTCTTCTTCTTCTTCTTCTTCTTCTTCTTCTTCTTCTTCTTCTTCTTCTTCTTCTTCTTCTTCTTCTTCTTCCCCAGACCACCCCCCTCAGTGGTTTTTGCCTGGCTCGAATGTGCCATTGAATTCTGGTAATGCCTCTTGCTTGCCCAAATGGAAGAGGTGTGTTTGTAAACTATGTGAAAGATGAAGTTAATATTCGTTGCTCTGACCACCTTTGCCCCGTCCTCATCTGCTACTTGCATGTGGCACCTGGAAGGTTGTCCAGGTGGGAATGTGGCCCTCATATTGAAAAAGGTCCCCTTATAGAATCACAGGGTTGTAGAGTTGGAAGAGACCCAAAGGGTCCTCTAGCTCAGTATTTCCCAACCTTGTGCCTCCAGCTGTTTTCGGACTACAATTCCCATCATTCCTGACCATTGGTCTTGCTAGCTAGGGATGATGGGAGTTGTAGTCCCCAAACACCTGGAGGCACAAGGTTGGGAAACACTGCTCTAGCCCAACCTCCTGCAATGCAGGGATCACAATCCTCATCCCTTTCGTGTTTCATGCAACTGTCTTGCACTGTGTATAGGCGTAAGCCATACTCAACCTGGTAGGGATTGCCTCTGTGTAGGAATGAGCTGTATAACTTGAGTATCACTTCACCACGTCCCCACATCACCCCAGTCACCAGGTTCCATGGCTGATTGTACCAAATTCTCCTTCCAAACCCAAGCAACATTTGTGCAAAGACCTCATGGTGGTGGGTGTGTGTGTGTGTGTGTGTGTGGTTACCGGTGCATAATTGTTTCTTCTGATTGGCGTCAAAAAGAGGGAGGGCAGAAATCTGCAGAACACTTTCTTACCAGGCACATGTTCTGACTTCCATTCCACCACGCCCACACGCTTCAAGTGGCAGACATTCAGAGAAAGAGCTTTACTGTTGAAGTTTTGGGGAAGGAAGTGTGATTGACTCGTGTAATGAGACCCATCATATCCCCCCTCCCCCCCTAAAATGTCAGTGATTCCACCATATCATCGCCTCCTTTTTAATTGCTTCTTCTGTTCTGAACAATTGGTGTCAAAAGTAACAGCTGACAGCCTTTTTCTCCTTAGCAAACGCGCCTCCCTTTTTATCCACCGGAAGTTGGATATGATACCCTCATTCCCACTTTGCCGGCGCTTTTGTTGTTGTACAGAGCCACTTCTGCGCTCTGACAGACAAATTGGAGGGCGTCTGGTTGCAATCAAGTCTTCCCAGGTATTTTGCAAGTAGTCTCCAGCTTACTGTGGCCTGGGGTTGCCGCAATTGACAGGCCTTTAATTTGGAAAACAGAAGCCCTCGGATTTCTGCAGCTGAAGCAAATGATCATAATTAGGTTACTTTCCAAGTTTCTGCAAGAACCCATGTTTGTAATCACTAATGTGATTTTTCAGCCGTGTTAAAAGAGCTCTTGTTGCCAAGCAATGGGATATAATGGTTCTGCTTCATTCTGCGCTGGTTTAACCTCTTCTAGAGAACCGTGTCTATTTCTGGGATGTCACGCTTTAAGGAGGGATAGAGAGAAACTGGGACAAGAGTCAGTGTGGTGTAGTGGCTAGAGTACAAGATTGAGACCTGGCAGGCCAGGGTTCAAATCCCCACTCAGCCAGGAAGCTTGCTGCATGACCTTGGGCCCAGGCACCATCTCTCAGCTTAACCTGCCTCTCACAGGGCAGTGGCATAGCATGGGGGGTTGCCCTTGGCACAAAATTGTTAGGTGGCACAAAATTTCAAAACCCGGAGCTGCCGCCACTGAACACTTCTGTCACTGGTCTCTGTTGAAATTGGCTTCTCCCTGCAAACCAGGAAGTGACCTCTCTAGAAAACGGAACAACCCTTCTTTTCTTTCTTTAAATAAAGTTTATTCTAGAAAATATATGCACAATCAATATACCATCCTTTACAAAAACATAAAATAAAATTTCCACCGCTGTGACTTCCCTCTACCTCAACTTGACATATTTTGATATTCTATGCTCTTATTTACATTGTGTTTTTTATATTATTCGATATTCACCTATTATTAATTTTGTCATGATCCAGTTCAGTTTTACATACTTAATTTATACATATCAACAGATTTTCTTTGGAACGGTGTTATTTCATATAATCCTCAAAACATTTCCATTCCTTCCTTAATTTCTGGTTTGACTGGTGTCTTATGGCTGCCATTAATTTAGCCAATTCTATAAATTCACATAGTTTACCTAACCAATCTCCTTTGGTGGGGATGATGTCCCCTTTCCAGTTTTTAGCAAGTAATAATCTGGCTGTGGTTGTGGCTGTGGCATATAAAAATAGCCTTTTCTTATCCTGTAGAATGTCCTTTCCTAAAATGCCTAATAAGTATGCCTCTGCTTTTTTTCTAAAGAGGCTTTGAGCAACCCTTCTTTTCTTATCTCTGTGGCTGCGATCTCTTGGGTGATACAGAATCCATTAGGTATTCGAATGTACATGTGTACTCTGTCTGTGTTTCCTCCCTCCTACCTCTGCTCTGTGCAGCCCTGGGCACTGGTAATCCATGCTACGCCACTGTCACAGAGTCATTGTAAAGATAACATGGGGAAGGGAATGCCACCTCAAGTTTCTCAGAAGAGAAAGGTGGGATATAAATGTAATTTATACAATAAAACAGGTTCAGAGGAGGCATTCCACAGGAGGAAAGAAAGTAATCTGTGGGAAAGGTTGAAGGAACTGAGTAAGAACAGGAGAGCACTCTTCAAAAGGTGTGAAGAGCCTTCATATAAAAGAAGGCAAATCGTAGAATTGCAGAATTGGAAGGGATACCAAGGGTCATCTAGTCCAACCCCCTGCAGTGCATGAATCACAGCTAATCACAGGAATGATTGTCATCATTTATGTGCATGCTGCCTTTCCAGAGTTAAAACTACTTGTGCCATCAAAGATTTGCATAATTAAATACAAACTAACAAAATTCAATTAGTCATAAAGAGTGAATGAAAACATCCCAGGTACCGGTAGGATGATCATGGATCCCTGCAGAAGTATCTGCAGACCATCTCCAGGCTAAATTAACCAAACCTGAGTCCCACAGAAGTCAATGGGGGTAAGCTAAGCATGGTTAACTTAAGCTCCATTCATTTCAATGGGAACTAAGTGGTAGTAAGTGGTAAGTAGTAAGTAAGAGGAGGGAGATCACAGTCCCTCCAGGTGTCCCTATTTTCCAGGGACATCCCTGATTTAGAGAAGCTGTCCCAGTTTCTGATTTGACCCCGAAATGTCCCACTTTTCCTTAAGATGTCCCTATTTTCAATGAAGAAACATTGGTCAGTATGGAGTTACCTGACCCCTGAGCTATCTGAAGGCAATCCTGTAGAGGTTTTGCTGTTGTTTGGTTGTTGTTGTTGTTTTATAAAAAAATTATTATCTTTTATATAAATGTTGGAAGCTGCCCAGAGTGGCTGGGGCACCCCAGTAAAACGTGTGGGGTATAAATAGTAAAATTATCGTTATGGAATGGGACGTCCCTATTTTCATCAGAGAAATGTTGGAGAGTATGAGCTCAAGAGGCAGAGATGAGCTGGTGAAGAGTCATGAGTGTCATGACCTCCTGCTGTGACAAGCTCCCCTCCCCCATGTCTCCCAGAACCAGGGGAGGCATGAAACGGGCAGAGAAGAGATTGACTGCACGAAAGTGCAGTCTCCAATTGCATGGAGGGGGGAGCACTGGAAAGGAGGACATAGGCAGCTGTGCGAAGGCAGAAACCTTTAGTCTTGGCAACTGGTTTCATGGAGTAAGACCCACAGGGAATGAGCCGCTGTGCTCAACAGGCCTGACACTCAGCCAAGTCTTTGGAGATCGTGTTTTTGCTAATAAAGAGTTGACTTGAACTGTATGCTCTGTGACACTCTGCTTGTCATTGACTCTGGCACCACCTCCCATTGGCCTTCTGTCTTCTGCCCCACTAGTCCCAAAGGGTGCAAGCCACCACTGTGTCTATTTTGCCTTGCCGGACTTAGCTGTAAGAATGACTTCCAAACTCAGCCTTTCCCTTGCAGGGCAAAGATGTCCAGGGCTCTTGCTTTGCCCCACAGCCACCTATACCTTCCTCTCTTTTTTTTATTTCCCTAGGAGTATATAAGGACACCGCTCAAAAGCCGGGAGGCAGATGTTTCTGTTTTAATGACAGCTCATCTAAAAGCCATTTTGTTTTACTACCATCTCCCCAGGCAAGATTGGAAGCCGCGTTATCGCTTGCATTGTCTGAGCCTTGAGCAATTTCCAATTTGCCGAGGTTCTGGGGAGCCGGCATCCTCATTAATTTAATGTGCTATGCAAAATTACCGTTGGCATCCCAGCCCTGCCTTTGGAGACATGGTTCCTTAATCACATTTTGACTCAACCGGTCTGCATCAGAACCTGCCGGCCCGCAAAGCCATTTGTCAATGCCATCTCAAATAAAGCAGCTTGTTGTTTTCGGGAGGCTCACCTCCCAGGGGTCTAAAGAAACCTCATCGGCCCACGAGCACCATAAAGAGAGGTGACCCTCGTTGCATCCTAAGCTTACAGCAAAGCTTCTGCATACAAAAAGAACCACCCCCTAAAATGCCATCAAACAAGACATCTCCTAGAAGAAGAATAAATTTGCACCATTTTCTCTGAACATTTGCCACCATTTTTTGCTTTGTCTCTCATTAGCTGTGATTCCGGCAATGCAGCAGGTTGAACTCGAATGACCCTTTGGGTCCCTTCCAGCTCTAGAGATCTACGATTCCCAAACAAATGTGCATGCACACTCACACAAAGAAACAAGCAGAGTCCCGGGAGTGGGGAATTATAGAATTATAGAGTTGGAAGGGACACTGAAAACCATCTAGACCAGGCATCCCCAAACTTCGGCCCTCCAGATGTTTTGGACTACAATTCCCATCTTCCCCGACCACTGGTCCTGTTAGCTAGGGATCATGGGAGTTGTAGGCCAGAACATCTGGAGGGCCGCAGTTTGGGGATGCCTGATCTAGTCCAATCCCCTGCAATGCAGGACTATGCAGCTGTCTCACATGGGGATTGAACCTGCAACCTTGGCATTATCAGCACCAAGCTCTAACCAACTGAGCTATCCAGGCTGAACCTCCGGCCCAGGGCCTCACCAATCTGGCCCTTGGGATTCTCCCAAGCTTCATCTGTTCCCCACACCCCTCACTGGCCCTGCTTCACATCCTCCTTCAGTGTTTTTTGCCTAGCTGGGAACGCATCAATGAACTCTGATCATGCCCCTTAGTTGCCTGGATGGAGTTTAGAGATCAGGGGACGGGTGAGCATAGAAACAAGCCTACAGTACAAAGGTAAACTTTGCACCTCTCATAGTACTAGAACTTATGGACAAATGAAGCTGGATGTTGCAAGATTCAAGACAGATGAAAGAAAATTATTTCCTCACGCAGCATATAGTTAAACCAGGCATAGGCAACCTTGGCTCTCCAGATGTTTTGGAACTACAACTCCCATGATCCCTGACCATTGGCCCTGTTAGCTAGGGATCATGGGAGTTGTAGTTCCAAAACATCTGGAGAGCCAAGGTTGCCTATGCCTGGGTTAAACTATGGATGGCTTTAAAAGAGTATTAGACAAATTCATGGAGGAAAAGGGCTATTAGCCCTGATGGCTATTCTTTGCCCACACAGTCAGAGGCAGAAACACATCTGAATGCCAGTTGCTGGAAGCTGGAGGGGAGAGCCCTCTTGTAGTCAAGTCTACAAAGTTCCCAGGATAACAATAAAACACACAGACACGAAGTATTTTGGTTTATGGGTTCAAAAAGGCCACAACTTTATTGGTTACAGATGTGAGCGGTTTGGCATGGGCAATGGGGTGAAGCTGGCTATATCTCGACTCCTGCCTGTCTGCAGGGAGTCCACTTAAGAGTAAACCCCCGATAGGGGGTGCCCTATGACTTACATCAAATAAGGGCACCCCGAGCAGTCACCGTAGGAGTTGTGACATGGCCCTAGCCCACATCCAGGCTTCAGACAGGATCCCTTTAACAGGATACTTGTACTGAGGAGGGGCAGGTGAAAGCAACAACTTCCCCTCCAACCAAACAAAGGCTTACCCAATGCCTGACCCTCACAAAAGTTGTGATGATTGCTACTAGTAGGCTAAAGCGAAATAGCCAGTGCCAATTTGCGGGGGGGGAAATTACTACCCGCCCCCAACAATATGGCGACAGACAATTGTCCATAGCAAGGTCATATCTGAGCAAAGCATGAAAAGAGGTGGGTGGGCAGGGCAATCCGGTGTTCCAGTTCTTAAGTTCTTGTCAGAGTCTGTCCTGCCCCATTGGAATAAGTTGGGCTGTTTTAACCGAAGAGACATCTGCCACGTAAGGCAAAGCTTGCAGCTAAGACCAGAATGGCTGCTCCTATATGAGGCTCAGTCTCAGGCTGACTGCTGAAGCAACATGAGAGTTTTGCCCTCTATACAGGCAGCCTGACCACTTGCCTTGCATGAGGTCAGTGATTGCATCATAAAAGGATGCTCTTTAAATCCTGACCCAGCCAAAAGGTGAGTTGGCAGTGTTTTGTGCCAGTGGGAGCTTCTGCGCTGTGTTATAAAAGGAAGCCCCAGCCAGAATACATTCAATAACCAAGGGCTGCTTGAGGGGGAATTTAGCAGAGCACATCCTGATCCATGCCCTCTTTTGTCAGTGGGTTTTTGATCTGCTTCCTTGTCATAATTCTCCATGGTGCCCCAGGGTAGTGTTAATTTAGGGCATTGTGAGGAATGTAAATGGATGAGCACCTAGAGCTCATTGGAGGAAAGGCCAGGTATAAGCATATAATTCAGTAAGCAAGGGCCATTATCAGAGTTCAAAGACACATTACAACCAGGCAAAAATAATCAGGATATAAAGCAGAACCCAAGAGGTGTGTGGTCTGGGTAGAGCTCCAAAGACCAGATGGAGAAGCTTGGAGGGCCACATTTGTTCCCCCAAGCCTGTGGATCACCACCCTTGATCTTAGAAAAAGGCCATAGCTCAGTGGTAAGTGTTATTAAAATCACGGGGTCGTATCCAATGAAGTTCTAATCAGAATAGACCCATTGAAATGAATGGACTCAAGTTAGCCATGTCCATTAACATGGCTAACGTGTTACTGCTTTGAGTAGAATTAGCATTAGATGTAACCCTTGATGTCTACCAACAGGAGCTATGTAGAAAGTTGTGGCAGTGAGGCAAAATGGTGACTGTGGAACTTGGGGATGGAGTGCACACTTGTGCTCATGTGCTGCTTGTGGGTTCCCAATTGGGGCATCTGGTTGTCCACAGTGGAGATAAGATGTTGGACTAGATGGGCCACGGACCTGATCCAGCAGGCTCTTCTTGTGTCCTTTCTGGTGCTACCATTGGTTCAGTCAAAAAGCATAGCTAGGGGGTAGACCCTACAAGTGAGGAGGCACTGGTCAAGCTGCTGAGCAAAGCTGAGAGAAGCTCGCTGGTGGGTCTCAGACCATTCTTTGAGAAATGCTCTTCTGCAGCTTTCCACAGGTGCTAAATGCTTGCACTGAAATGTGATTGATTTTTCCTGGGCAATTTCAGCAGAAGGACGGAATGGGTAATTAGGCTTTTGCAAATGTTGCACACACAGCCTGGGCCTTTAATGGACTTGGAGTATGATTATTATTGTTGTCTTAATTGACCGCCTCCTCGACTGCCTGAGACTGACCTAAATGCCTGCTAATGCAATCCAATTAAGTTCCTCTTAATCAAGCTTTTCTGGCAAACTGCAATATAAAGCAACAGTTACTATGGAGGTATGCAGCTGGTGTGCTGCCCCCCAGTGGTGAAGGAGGGGCAATGCTGTGATTCTCTAAGCTAAAATGCCCAGCTATGGGTTT
Organism: Zootoca vivipara; assembly: GCF_963506605.1. Classification (NCBI taxonomy): domain Eukaryota; kingdom Metazoa; phylum Chordata; class Lepidosauria; order Squamata; family Lacertidae; genus Zootoca; species Zootoca vivipara. The sequence continues at coordinate 78,608,463 of NC_083281.1, forward strand.
GCGCAGTGCTCATTGGGAATCTCTCAGAGAGTCCAGAAACTGAGACTTACCTGCACACAAGCAGTCCTAGTGGAATCCCATCCAAAATGTATACAGCAAGGGTTTAACTCCAGTTCCCACCAGCCCAAGCCAGCATAGTCAATAACAGAAGTTGAAACCCAATTATCTGGAGGGCTAGAGCAGGGACTCCAAACTAAGGCCCGGGGGCCGGATGCGGCCCAATCGCCTTCTAAATCCGGCCTGCGGACAATCCAGGAATCAGCATGTTTTTACATGAGTAGAATGTGTCCTTTTATTTAAAATGCACCTCTGGGTTATTTGTGGGGCATAGGAATTCGTTCCTTTTTTTTCTTCAAAATATAGTCCGCCCGCCCGCCCCCCACAAGGTCTGAGGGACAGTGGACCGGCCCCCTGCTGAAAAAGTTTGCTGACCCCTGGTAGGTGTCCCAGATGTAAACTCTCAGTTGCTGCTTGCAAGCTCCCAGTCTAGTTACCTTATGGACAGCTCCCCTCCTGCTGGACAGCTCCCCAGCCTTGCTTGGAAGGCTGAAATGGTGTGGCCAGCATAAGGTTTAGTGTCACCTTCCACCTCCCATCAGTCAAGGGACCAGGGTTTGGGACATGTACCCAAACCATGGGTTGTATTCAGTGTTACTCCTTCTCAGAGTAGACTCATTGATATGAATGGATATGTTGTCGTTTAGTCGTGTCCGACTCTTCGTGACCCCATGGACCAGAGCACGCCAGGCACTCCTGTCTTGCACTGCCTCCCGCAGTTTGGTCAGACTCATGTTCATAGCTTCAAGAACACTGTCCAACCATCTCGTCCTCTGTCGTCCCCTTCTCCTAGTGCCCTCCATCTTTCCCAGCATCAGGGTCTTTTCCAGGGAGTCTTCTCTTCTCATGAGGTGGCCAAAGTATTGGAGCCTCAGCTTCAGGATCTGTCCTTCCAGTGAGCACGCAGGGCTGATTTCCTTAAGAATGGATAGGTTTGATCTTCTTGCAGTCCATGGGACTCTCAAGAGTCTCCTCCAGCACCATAATTCAAAAGCATCCATTCTTCGGCGATCAGCCTTCTTTATGGTCCAGCTCTCACTTCCATACATCACTACTGGGAAAACCATAGCTTTAACTATATGGACCTTTGTCAGCAAGGTGATATCTCTGCTTTTTAAGATGCTATCTAGGTTTGTCATTGCTTTTCTCCCAAGAAGCAGGCATCTTTTAATTTCGTGACTGCTGTCACCATCTGCAGTGATCATGGAACCCAAGAAAGTAAAATCTCCCACTGCCTCCATTTCTTCCCCTTCTATTTGCCAGGAAAGTGAGGAGGAATTAAAGAACCTTTTTCATGAGGGTGAAAGAGGAGAGCGCAAAATATGGTCTGAAGCTCAGCCTCAAGAAAACTAAGATCACGGCCACTGGTCCCATCACCTCCTGGCAAATAGAAGGGGAAGAAATGGAGGCAGTGAGAGATTTCACTTTCTTGGGTTCCATGAATGGATATAACTAAGTTAAATGCATTTTATTTTAATGGTCTTACTCTGGTCGAACTTAGTGGAGACAACTGTCTGTTTCTTGCTCCATGGTTAACCCGCATACCAAATCAGTGTGATTGATTGGATAATTGAAGGTTTTTTTCTCCTTCATTGGGGGTTTGTAGCAGGCCCGGCCCTACGTGCAGGCTGGGTGGCGCAGGGCACCATGGCGCCCACCCGCCCACCGCGCTGGGAAACGGGGTGGGAGGGTGCTGGAACAGGGTGGGAGGGCGCCGAAGGTGTGCTTAAGACGGCGCTGGTTTGTAGACAGAGGTTGGATGGCCATCTGTCAGAGATTATTCAGCTGTGATTCCTGCATTGCAAAGGAGTGGACACTTGTAGTCCCGTCTGACTCTACAGTTCTATGGTTCTGTGACTGATACGTTGTGTTTTTGCTATTTTCCTTTGTTGTGTTTCACTTCTTGAACTTTGAAGCTATATTACTTTTGAATCAGGAAGTATTTTTATCTGTTAATGATGTGCCATTGTTGCGAACTACTTTGAACTCAGTTGGTGGGGGAAGCAGCGTACAAAAAGAAAATTAAACCTGCCAGAATGGTGTTTGACAGGACTGCAAGCGTAGTGAGGGTCAGGCAGTGACTGACCCACGGTCACCAATGAGCTTTGCCGTTTCAGGCAATATTTGTGGATATAGAAAAGTTATTCTCCCTCTCTCATAACATGAGAACTCGTGGACACCTAAAGGCTCTAAATATTGGAAGACTCAGTAGAGACAAAAAAAAGTACTTCTTCACAAAGTGCATTCTTAAACTATGGAATTTGCTCCCACAAGAGCCAGTGATGGCCACCAATTTGGGTAGCTGTAAAGGGGAATCAGAACACTGGTGGAGGATAAAGCTATCAGTAACTACCAACCCTGAAGGCTATGTTCTACCTCCATTGCTGAAGGGAGCATGTCCCTGAATACCAGATGCTGGAAGTGGTAGGAGGAGAAAGTGGAAGCTGGACTAGATGGGCCACTGGCCAGATCCAGCTGATCTCTTTATATGTTCAACCCACAGCTGCCTATACTTGTATTTTAATTTCTGCACTGCCTTTTGGCCAAATGATCCTCCTAATGTTTCTCACAAAGGTTAACAAATAAAGAAGTTTCAATAAATAAAATACAGGAAGGCAAAATAATCCCAACAACAGAACCTAATACCCAAATTAGGGACAGGCAAATCTATCAATTTCAGTTTCTCCTTTTCTCCTGCCTGAAGTTTGGATCTCCGCATTTCTGAATCACTTTCATTAGGTTTAAAGATAAAGGGACCCCTGACTGTTAGGTCCAGTCACGGACGACTCTGGGGTTGCGGCGCTCATCTTGCTTTATTGCCCTAGCATGACTAAGCTGCTTCTGGTGAACCACAGCAGTCCAAAGAAACACCACTTACCTTCCTGTCGCAGTGGTACCTATTTATCTACTTGCGCTTTGACGTGCTTTCGAACTGCTGGGTTAGCAGGAGCTGGGACCAAGCAACGGGAGCTCACCTCATTGCGGGGATTTGAAGCGCCAACCTTCTGATCGGCAAGCCCTAGGCTCAGTGGTTTAGACCACAACGCTAGTCCTCTTAAAAACCCACCAGCATTTTTGCTCAATGTTAACATTATTGCAAAGCAATTTCCCCTTAGATGGTGCATTTTTTAATGTTACTTTCACCAATATGTGAGTTTATATGGACACTTCTGACCCCATCACATGCATTTCTATGCCCATAACTTAATAATAACTTGAAAGGAGAACCACACTACAAAATCCAGAGAAGTGTGAATTTCAAAAGACAGCAGTGTTGTGGTTCATATATTGTTTCAGTAAGTTCAACTTAGGGAGGTCCGCCTTTCAATGCAATCTGAATCAAATTTCTCCACCTTCCCTAACATACATACAGTCAGCCACTCACCTGCATAAATGCTAGAACCACCACTCCAAAAAATGGCCTGGGAGAAACCACCTCCCATGCAGTAGCTCTTCCTTATAAAGACCCCAGGCTAGAGGTGGGTAGGGCAGAACAGATAGGAAAGCTTGACCTTTGGTGGCCCATCATGGTCTTCCCATTGCAGCCATTTTTTTATTTTTTTTACTCTCCTTAGGGGTGTAGCTCTGGGCATTGTGGGCATTGCAGGAGATTGGGCAGAGTGACTCTTTGGGTCCTTCCAACTCTACGATTCTATGAGCCTTTGCACTTCAAAATTAAGCCTTGCTTTCCTTTCCGGATACAATTCTACATCTGAAGTCCTACATGCCAGGAATTCTAATGGGCGATGGAATAGGCATTTTGTTGTAAACCCTACTGATCTTCAGCAGCTCATAATCAGAAGCTACTTTATACCAAGTCAGACAAGTGGCCCATCAAACTCACTGACCAGCAGTGGAATGATGGGGATTGAACCTGGGACTTCCCACAATGCAAAACAGCTACACTATAGTTCTTCCCTGAAGACCTAGGAAGCTGTCTTATGTTGATCCAGATCATTGGTCCATGTGACTCAGTATTGTCTACTGACAGCAGCTCCCCAGGGTTTCCGACAAGGAGTCTCTCCCAGACCAACCTGCAGATGCTGGGGATTGAACCTGGGACTCTTTGCATGCAAAGCAGATGCTATGACACTGAGCTATTCTATTGGGGGGGTGATCTTCATATGGAAACATTTGAGGCATAGACGGTTAGTTTAGTGTTTAGGTTGGCCAGGAAACATCCATGTACCGCTTTCCTGTAAGAAATGCAAGAGAAGTCAAGAGAGAGTGCCAGGGAAATGATAAACATGATAATAAATGTTGGAAATGTAAAAAACAAGAAGGAACCTTTTGCCATATGTGGTGGACTTGCCCCCAAGTAAGAGACTTCTGGAAAAAGAGTCATAATGAATTGAAAAAAAGCGTTGAAAAACACTTTTGTTAAGAAACCAGAAGCCTTCTTACTTGGGATAGTTAGAAAGGAAATACCCAAGAAAGATGTTACATTTTTTCTGTATGCCGCAACAGCAGCAAGAATATTATTAGTGAAGAACTGGAAGAATGAAGAATTAACAACGATAGACGAATGGCAGAAGAATATGATAGAATTTATGGAACTGGCAGAGCTAACCGGGAGACTCCGAGATCAGAGGGAAGATGCAGTGGAAGAAGATTGGAAAAAATTTAAAGTGTATTTAAGAAATAAACATATTATTGGAAAGAATTAATAGAGGTTTAGGAGGTACAGGGAGGTTGTAGAAATAAAAAATGTTTAGATACATATGGATATTGAGGTGTAGTTATAAATAAGTAGTAAGTGTGAGATTTTGTGTTATGAAATAAGATAAAATTAGAAAAAGAATAGTTATATGGTAAACAAGGTATAAGAGTAAGACGTAGAAATTACTAAAGAGGATTTGCAATGTAACGCAGTTGGAAGGGACATGAGAAAGTCACCGATATTAGAATTGAAGTTGAAGTTTTGAAATTTTTGTTTCTCATCTTTTGGGGTTTTTGGGGGGGGGGTTGTATTTTTTGTATTTCGTATTTTTTGTATTTTGTATGTTTCTGCTATTGTGTCTTTGTTTGTTTACAAAATAATAAATATTTTTTTTGGGGGGGAGAAAGAGAGTGCCAGGGAATGTTACCTAATTTAAATAACACTTTGGTTCTTTTTGTACTAAATAAATGAACAAACCTGCTGAGAAATTGTGCTAGCAATGCAAATGGCCACACCTCCTACTACATCTGATTGGGTGGTCTGTGGTGGGAAGCAGTCAGCTTTTTATTCCATCAATCCTGGACCATCTCTTTGCAGCGGACTTTCATTCTCTGGACATCCCAGGGCACCTGTGAGCAGACGTGGAAGAACACCACAAGCCAGATGTAGCCTGCATGCATGCTTTCGTCACCCAACGGGCAAATCTACAAAATAAATACACTTCCTACCAGAGGACATTAGCAGCAAACCGATATCCCAGTGATGTTGCTCGTTATCGTTCCTGAAAAGAAAAGGAAATCAGGTAAAAATGTTCCACGTTTTAAAAATGCTTGTGCTTGCATGAATCCTTGCGCGTGGACAGCTGTCCACCTAGAATTTGGAAAGTTAAGGAGAGAGCGCTTTGAAAAATCATGCAGTCTGCTCCTAAATGCCAGTTGCTGGGAATCACAAGTGGGGATTGTGATTGCTGTTTCGCCCAGGTTCTGCTTCAGAACTTCCCACAGGTGTATCTGATTAGCCACTATGAAGATGGGATGCTCGACTAGATGCAGGATTTTTTTTCAATCGGTTGCATCCAGTTAAGTCCTACTGAGAGTAACCCCGCTGGAATAAGTGGACATAAATTAGTCCTGCCCATTAATTTCAATGGGTCTGCTCTGAGAAGGACTAGGACTCCCTACAACATGTTCGGCAGCATTCCACTAAGTTTTTGTATGTGTAGAAGAAGGGCTGCTTCTGAAACTAAACTCTACACCCCTCCCCTCTTCCTGCACCCCTCTATATCTGCTCTGGAGTGTTGGAGTAAAATCCAGCACTGCCTTAGGGGGTCATGGAGAGGAAGGAGAGTGGGAATAAGTCCCATTGTACAAGTGGTCCTTATTCCCTGCACATCTATCCACTTAGTGCCATGTTAAATTCTGCACTGTGTTCTTAAAAACCTTTTGAGATTTCTTCCTCTTTTTCTTCCTTTTTTTCTGCTTCATTGGAAATTTTTACCTTTGAGGATTGCATATCCCTATCTGATATACAGGTTGGGAGTGTGGTTCCTTATGCATCACACACAAGAGGGAGATCGCTACAGGCTTAGAGAAAAACCAAAGTCTGCAGAAGTAAATATACAGATATCTAGATCTATCTATCTTGGGGGGGGGGGACTTAAAAAGGCAGGACCACAAAATCACTCAATTAAAACTGAACACCCTATTAAGTGCCTCCTATTAAGACACAGAAGCTGCCTGCCTGTTTTTGTGGGTGATGAGGACAGAAAGAAAGAGTGACAGGTTACAGAATGGAGTGGCCTAGGGAAAGGCCATGGCTGACTGGAAGCCTGAACTGGAGCACCAGGAAGGATGAACCTGTCAATGTGTCATGAACCGGCGGGGCAATGGAGAGGAGGAAGAGGATCCCAGCGAGGGGTGTGGCTGGGACTGGGACACACCAGGGCAAGCTGGGGAAGGAGAAGGAGAGGTTGGTGTAGGACGTACTCATGGGGTGATGGGGGGTGGCAAGAGGATGGGTGTCAGTGCATAGGAACCAGAGCAGCAGGACTCATCACCAGAGCCAGAGGGGCACCTGTCCCCATGGACACGGCAGGCTCTGAGGCGTAGGGAGCAGTGGGAGGGGTGCTCCAGGAGGCTGAGGCAGGCAAGGGCCCACAGCCCAGCTCCCTAGCTGGCCAGGTGGGGCTCACTAGCTCTGGGAGGTAGTATGTGATTCCTCAGATGGAGTGTGCTGGGAACAGGTGAGGGTCGGGTCTGCTGAGGTGCTGGGTCTGCTGAACTGCCCATGTTGATGTGCCTCAACTTGGATGCGAGGCTTCGCTTCACTTTGGACACGTGGACAGACCCTGGACTGGGGACTTGACCAACGGACTTGCTGCCAGGTAGTCCAGGGGTTCAGGGAACAATGTTGGCTTGTCCCTTGGCTTCTGGCAAAGTTGCAGGACACATTACAACCAGGCAAAATCACTGAAGGAGGGTATACAGTCGTAGGACTAGTGAGGGAGAGTTCAAGGAGCTGAACCAGAGAGGCCTAGCGAACTGCATTTTGCCCTCGGGCTTGAGGCTCCTCATGCCTGCCAGTTGAGGAGCCCATTTCATTTGTTCACATTTGTTCTGCATTTCTAGGGAACCCATTTCCAACCAACAGCAAATTTGCTCCCCCTGAAACCCTTGGGTCTTCATTTGCAAGCATTGTGCAAACCATTTTTTTCCATTTCCAAGTGTTCCTCAGAATGAAATATCTGTGGCAGTAAACTGCATTTGCTCCCGAGTCATGTGGACTCCCTATTAACCAGAAAGCTGGTGAGAAAGTGGCGTCCTGGACATCTCCTGAGTCTGAGGGCATCACATGAAGCCTGGAGAAGGACGGATCTGTCTTTATAGCTGATGCTCATCTCGGTCCATTTGAAAGGCAGACTGGCCTTAGGCTCCCTGTTCCTGAAGTCTGTAGCGAAAACCGTCTCATTGATCCAGGAACATTTGGTGCTGTGGTTAGCATTTGTCTGATGATCAGGGACCAGGGTGGAGAGCAGAAAATGTCTTTAAGAGAACCTGAGGCAGTTTTCCTCTTTCATGTTGGCCAGATGTCAAGAAGACCATGTGCAGGAGTGGGGATCAACACCACAGACTTGGACTGGCTTCAAGGAAATGTTCCTTCTCAGAGATCGCTGTAGACTGTAGGTCTGGGGGGACACAGGGCACTTCCAGCCAGAGGCCCATCTACTCCAGCAACATATTCTCATCATGACCAACGAGGTGCCCATTATTGGAAACCCTCAACTGGTTGCCTATTATGCTTCTCGCACATGATTTCCAGCAACTGGGATTCAAAGCCATACCATCTGACAGTGGAGGGAGACATAGGTGCTGTGGCTAGTAACCACTGATAGCCTTCATGAGGGCAGAGGCAGGATACTAGGGATTACTTGTGGGAGATAGGCAGGCCTAGTCTCAGCTGGCACCGCTGCCCTGAGGTCCCTTTTCTGCTGCTTCACTGGTTGCTCTTATCACCACCCTGAGTATTTGTGAGCAAATACTCCAGGAGCCTCCTGGCACCCATAAGAGCAGGAGCACCAGTGTACCTGCCAGTACTTCCTACGACACCCACAAAAGGTATATATCCCCTCAGAAATTCACTCTAATTCAGGAACAGGAACCTTTTGTTTCACCCCAAAGGCCACATATTACCTAAGAAGAAGAAGAGTTTGGACTTGATATCTCGCCTTTCACTCCCCTTAAGGAGTCTCAAAGTAGCGAACAATCTCCTTTCCCTTCCTCCCCCACAACAAACACTCTGTGAGGTAAGTGAGGCTGAGAGACTTCAGAGAAGTGTGACTGGCCCAAGGTCACCCAGCAGCAGCATGTGGAGGAGCGGGGAAGCAAACCCGGTTCACCAGATTACGTGTTCACCGCTCTTAACCACTACACCAGGCATGTCAAACCTGCGGCCCTCCAGATGTTTTGGACTACAATTCCCATCTTCCCCAACCACTGGTCCTGCTAGCTAGGGATCATGGGAGTTGTAGGCCAAAACATCTGGAGGGCCGCAGGTTAGACATGCCTGCAGTACACCATGCTGGCTAGAGAAAACCTCCTGCAGCCACATACCAGTTGAGGGTGGGGCAAAGGTGGGCTGAGCAAGGAATGTAAATTTTACCTTTCATACACACACTCCCACACCCACCTCTATCCTTCATGAAGACCAGAGTTCAGGGACACATCCCAGGCAGCCAAGGAGGGTGTGAATCAGGCCCAGTGAGGGGTATGGCCTGCAGAGAGTTCCAAGGGCCAGACAGAAGGGCCTAGTGCAGGGGCGGAGGAAGGGGGTGTGGGCAACCCCAGGTGTCACCACTGAGGGGGCTGACAAAATGCTGGGCGGCACTCACCACGGGGCCTGCAGTGCGCCTGAGCCATGCGTCTCTCCTGGGAGATACACGGTGGCTTGAGTGTGCGAAGGCTCCACGCTGCCCAAACGGTCTGCCCATTGCCTCCCCCCAGCTGTAGGGCAGCTGAGTGGGAGGAGGCAGGCAGACTCCAGAGGCCCCACGGAGCGCCCCACCCCTGGGTGTGCCACTCCAGGTGCCCGAGTGGCTTCCTCCCTGCTAGCCTCATGGCCACCAGGTGTGAGGTTCCCCCATCCCTGCTCTTATCCTCCATTCCAAATGCCATTCCAGCCAGTTCCTCATTGCTGTCCACACAAGTCCTGAGCGTTCCTCCTAGAATGATGTTCCACAGGAGGAGGAATAAACATGGCTGGTAATTTCAGCACTTGAAAGGGAAGGGAAGGTAAAGAGGGTTTGTGTGTGCGTGTGTGTGGTGGTGGTGTTTTTCAATCCAAGGAGTATTTGCTGCTGCTCTCTCCTTTTGCAGCTGACAAGACCGAGGGAAACGATGTTCCCCAGCTTGCTGGCTTGCCCCCCCCCCCAAGATCTCTGTAGCATTGTAGCACACTCCTGCCATCAGCTGTCTGATTGACAGAACAGTCTGGTCACCAGGAGAGGAGCAAAAGTGCATCCATTAGCTAGCGAGAAAGGGCTAGGTAGAATCTTATCTTCTGCTTCTGGCTGTTTATGAGCTGTGTGGTTGCAAAAAGGCAAGCCTCCTCCTCCCTTCTCTCCTCCTCCTCCTCCTCCTCCTCCTCCTCCTCCGGCTCATTTGCTGGAAGAAAGCAGCAACAGCAGGTCTGAGCTGAGAAGTTTTTGGCATGGACTTGAGAAGGCAGAGGGACTTAAGCTCACAAGCTCCAGCACCCCAGCAGCCAGACTGCTCATCCATAGCCTGGACAGGCTTCCAACCTGCTCTGTTTTCTGCTAGGGAGAAACCAAGCACAGACGTGTTTCTGGGACTTGGTTTGGGATCACAGCATTTTAGCCAAAGTTGATGGGACTATTTGAGGTTGTGTTTTTTCCCTCCCTCCTCCTTGTGGTGAGAAGATCCCAAGAAGTGTCAGTGGGAAAGTGGGGGTGTCTTTGAACCCACCCCTTTTGGTGGGGCCAAGGAGGTTCTCCTTCCAAAGTACCAAAGAGGTCTCTGGGTGTGAGCAAGATCACCAAGACATCCCTGCTGATCAAAGCTCGTTCTGCAGGAACTGGAGATGGAGAATGAGGTTGGGAAATCTGTGGATAAGCAAATGGATAAATACATGTAATTATTCCGGTCTTTTTTTTTTTAAAGCTCACTTTCTTTCTCTGTTTTGTTCTGCTTTTGCACCATTGCCCTCTCCATTCACCCATCTTCCGTTCTTCTGGGGGGGTGGGTGTCCCTTTAGAAAGTCAGAGGTAAGTGTGGTTAATCATTTTGTGCCCTTCCTCCATAGAGTGACCATAATGGGGAAATCAGAAAGCCAAATGGATATTGTGGAGAAAACGACCAGATCTGGGCAGAAGTCCTGGAGCTTTGTTGCTCTCAGCTTGTCTGTGCTGCTAGTCCTCATGACCTGTGCTGTGGTTTCCTTAGTAATCCTCTACTCAAGAAGCAGAGGTAAGAGAGCAACAGTTACTTATGTGGTTTCCTTCTCTCCTTAACTGCAAATTTGGGTAAATTGTATACAGTGCTTAAAAAAAGCTATATAGGAAAGAATTTGCTACCATTGCTTGGGGGGAGGGATTGGGGGGGATAATTGGGGATAATTTGTGAGATCTCTTCTCCTAATGTGGTGTGTGTGTGTGTGTGTGTGTGTGTGTGTGTGTGTGTAAATATGAATAAACTCACCACAATCCCACCTGCAGTTTTCAAGGTAAATCTCAACTTGACAAGAATGAAAATCAAGAAAGGAGTCCCTGTATAATCAAGAATTCTCCACCATACCTTACAAGGGGTGAATAATGCCAGATCCCAGGCAAAAAGGATAGCTGTCATTGCCCACCATAGTATTGCAGATTAAATGTTGTTTTGACACTCAACACCAATATTTAAATACTCACTGCTCCACAGAGTCTACTAACTGGGAAGCTCTGGGATACGAGCAAATCAGAATATACAGAGTTTTTGTTTGTACACACACACACACAGAGAGAGAGAGAGAGAGAGAGAGAGAGAGAGAGAGAGAGAGAGAGAGAGAGAGAGGAGAGCCAATTTAGGTGGAGATAGAGAAAAAGCTGTATAAGTGAAATAGAGGGGGAAATTGGTTTGAAATATCATCATAACAATATTGAAAAGCTTGGTTGAGTTAACAAGAGCCCAGATTCTCAACATTCAGCTGGTAGACATAAGAATGTGTGTTTGCATCTGTCTCTATTGAGGGATTCTCCTTGTGCAGTGTGGATTGGGATCTGCTAATCTTATCAAGCTAGAGCAGGAGATGCAGTAAGCTTGTAAGAACTGAATAATTTTCTGCAGAAGCCCAAATGCAGTCTGTCGCTGGAAGAGCGAGTTTTAAAAGAACTCCCACACAGAACTGGGAAGGAGGGGGAGAACGACATGCTGTATTTATTCTGCCTTTAAAAGATTTGGGGGGGGGGGAGGTTCTGGTGGCTGCACTGATTTCCTCCTCATTGACTTTCTTGCCACTAAAGTGTTGCCTGAATATTTTGTCCCCGGGTTCATAAAAATATGCATGTTGTTGTGGAGGATAGAGTGGATACAGAGAAGCTTCCCCACCTCCATTCATAGAACTAGAAATCAATCGTTCAGCAAAACCAGCTCCCAGTAGATTCAGGGAAGAGGAAAGGGTTGTGTTTCATCGATATCTCATTTTTAGCCTAAGAATCTTTAGAAGTAGTCCCTAAGAAGCCCATGGGGGACACATTCTTCTCTTCTGGGCAGCATTCAGGGGGGTGCATGTCACTGGTAGGCAGGGCAAGAGGCAAAAGTAAGCAGAGAAATGAATGCCTTTGTATAGTAGGTGGGTTTCTGAACATACGCAAACAGCCTTATCCTCCAACCAGGCAAACAAAGGGCATTATCAGAGGTTTTTTTTTTAAAAAAAAACCTGTTTTTATTAAAAGATTTTCATGGATAAAATAATAAATAAATAAATTAAATAAATAAATAACAATAATTTAATATTTATACCCCACCCATCTGTCTGGGTTTCCCCAGCCACCCTGGGCAGCTTCCAACAAAATATTAAAAATACATTAAAACATCAGCCATTAAGAACTTCCCTAAACTGGGCTGCCTTCAGATGTCTTCTAAACGTCAGATAGTTTTTTATTTCTTTGACATCGGATGGGAGGGCGTTCCATAGGGCGGGCGCCACTACCAAGAAGGTACATATAACGTCTCTGCTTTCAGTTCGAAGTTTCTTTTCTGTATGTCCATTACATTCAATGTGAGACATTGCTGTCCTGTGCATTCTGAGGTTGGGGGTGGGGGGGGGGAGAGAAGTAGGTTCAAGGAAATATTCCAGCCAGATTGAAACACTCGGGAAGGGTGCAAAGATGAGCTGGTCATGGGGTGTAAGAAAAGCTCTGCTGGAATCAGGCAAAAGGCCCATTTGCTCCAGCACCCTGTTCTCACAGTGGCCAACCAGACAGTGATGTAGCATGGGTTGCCGGTGCCCAGGGCAGAACCAGTGTTTTGTGTCCCCCCCCCCCAGTGGGCTGGGCAGCTGGGGTGGAGGTGTGCACCTGAGCTCCAAAGGTTCAGCTTGAGTGTGGCTTGCCTCTCCATGGCTGTGGAAGGCAGCAGGAGCACACCCATATGGCCTCAGTGAGGGAACCTATTGTAGGGGTGCCTGGTTGTGCCCCTCCCAGAATTTTGGGGGCTGGGGCCACTACCCCTCTGCCCCCCATGCTATGCCACTGCAAACAGATGCCTGCAAGCAGGACCTGAGTCCAACAACCCACTGTCCAGTGATTTCGAGCAATGGTTATTCAGAGCCATATGGCCTATGACAGTGGAGGCAGAGCCCAGCCGCCATGGGCTTTTCTTCCAGGAATTTGTCCAATCCTCTTTTATAGCCACTGGAGCCAACTGGAGTGGTGGAAGAAGCTACTTAGGGGTAAGCCACCCATAGGGGCTGGGCGCATCATGGGCCTTCGGAGTCTGCCCGCCTCCTCCCACTCAGCCGCCCTACAGCTGGGGGGGAGGCAGCGGGCGGACCGTTTGGGCATCATGGAGCCTGCCCATGCCCAAGCCACTGCGCCTCTCCCAGGTTGGCCCCACAGTGAGTGCCGCCCGGCATTTTGTCACCCCCCTCAAGTGGTGACACCTTCCTCCACCCATGGCTATGGGTGCTTCGGCACCCACAATAATGTATTTGTGGGGCTGGGTCCCCAGAATGTCAACAGGCAAAGTTGAAGCCCTTCGTTGCAGGCGCCCACAATCTTCGGCGCGAGATAGCACCTATGTTTTTACAGCCGTCCAAGTAGGTGGCCATTGCCACCTCTTATGTCAAATAAATATTGGCTTTGTCTCTGTCCTAGAAAGGTATTCAGGGTGACAGGGAGGGTTAGGTTAGGATAAATCACTGTGAAATAGGCTCTGAGAAGGGGTGCTCTTTTGACCCATTCAGTAAAAGTAGTAGCACACATACACACATAAGTGCACACATACATATAGACACACTCACAGAAGAAGAGCCCTGCTGGGTCAGGCAAATGACCTATCTAGTCTAGTATCCTGTTCTCACAGTGCCCAGTCACATGCCTGTGGGAAACCTGCATGCAGGATTCAAGCACAGAAGCCCCCTCTCCTCTTCTGTGGCTCCAGAAACTGGTATTTAGTTATTGATAGCCCTGTCCTCCTCCACCAATTTGTCTAATCTTCTTGTAAAGCCATCCAAGTTGGTGGCCATCTCCGCCTCCTGGGGGGGAGTGAGTTCCATACTTTAACTGTGTGAAGAAGAGCTTTCTTTTAATCTGTCCCGAATCCTCAAACATTCAGCTTCCTTGGATACCCATGCGTTCTAGGGTCATGAGGGAGGGAGAAAACCTTTCCTCTATCCGCTTTCTCCATGCCAGGCATAATTTTTTAATAAACTTCTATAGTGTCAGTTTTTACTCTTTTCTCTAAGCTAGTGTTTCCCAAACTTGGCTCTCCAGCTGTTTTTTGGACTACAACTCCCATCTCTCCCAGTGGTCAGGAATGATGGAAACTGTAGTCCGAAAACAGCTGGAGAGCCAAGTTTGGGGAACACTGCTCTAAATCAAATGCTGCGGTCTTTTCTCATAGGGAAGTCTCTCCATCCCTTTCGGCATTTTGGTGGTCCTTTTCTGAGCCTTCTCCAAGTCAACTCAATATATATATTCTAACTATAAGAAAAAAACAAACTTCACACATTGGCGTTTGTTTTATCGGTGTCACCCAAATCCTCCAAGTTCAGGAACACTGCAGAAAGTTTACACATTTATATCCATTCCCCATGGTGATGCAAATAAAAATATCCTGCTGGTTCTAGGTCTCGGTGATTTTCACACCTACATAAAAAAACACAAGGGCTACTGAAACCAAAGATGCCCATCAAGATGGATTGGACTGCAGGAATTCTGGGTGAGGAGAGCAGGAGGGTGGGAATCCTAAGGATTGTGTTCTGTTTGGTGGGAAAAGAACGTGGTTGAGCTGGTTTGACAAGAGGCATTGGAAGATGGCCAGGGGTGCCGCACATTTATCAAGGTCTGAGTCTGAAGATACAAAACTGCCCACATACTTGGCTCTAAAGGAGGGGAACCTCAGGCCTGTGGCCCAAATGCTGCCCTCCAACTCCTCTATTTGAACTTCAGGGCATTTCCCCGGGCCTCATTCCCTCTCAGAGGCAACATCATCCTTGGGTCCTTTTTCATGGTTGGAATGTGTCCCAAATCTGTGACGATGCCTCATGGTTGCCTGCAAGGAAGATGGAGAGATTGGGGGTAGGGATGGGTGTCTTACTCCACATAGGTAAGAAATCACATCCGTTGCACATGTTTGTATGTGGCCCATAGGCACCAACTCCTAGGGACTGAAGTCCCTTTGCCACCACCCCATAAAATATTTGAGGAGGCTGCTACCCCCAAAGTTGATGGGCATTGCCATTCAAATGGTGTGTGTGCGTCTCATCTTGTGGTTGATAAAACCTCCCCCAACGTTTTATTCAAGTTGGCACCCTGATCTGGCCTCCCCCAGCAGCTATATGTGGCATCTGGAGGGGCACCCACAAAAGAACAAAGAGCAGAGATGAATGGGACTCTGAACATCTTGGTCCATTGGCAATATCATGAGCACACTGTCTCTGAAGCTAAAGGCTGAATATCTATTCATCCTTACTAGGTTAAGAGGTCCCACTGACAATGTCCTGTCTAAGATCCCCTCCAAACCCTGGAGCCGTCAGTGATGAAGCTCCTGGAATACACCATTGACACAATGCCAGAATAATCTATGGAGATGTCAATAACCTTTTGGTGGAATTCTGAAGAGCAGCTGCTGGGAATCACAAGTGGGGAGAGTGGTGTTGTGCTCAGGTCCTGCTTGTGGGCTTCCCATCGTGGCCAACTGGTTGGCCACTGTGAGAACAGGATGGTGTGCCTGATCCAGAAGGGGACATGATAGAGGTGTACATAATTACGTATGGCTTTGAGCAGGTGGACAGAGGATAGTTTTTCTCCTAACACTAGAACTCAGGGCCATGTAATGAAGCTGAATGTTCAAAGATTCAGGATGAAAGAAAATACTTCTTCATGCAGCACATATTCGATCCCATGGGATGTAGTGATGACCACTAACCTGGAGAACTAGCCTCTTCCTCCATGAATTTCTGTCAATGGTAGCTAGCCACAATGGCTATGCCTTGCCTCCACTGTCAGAGGCAATATGTCTCTGAATACCAGTTGCTGGAAATTGCAGGTAGGGCATTTGGGGTTTTTTTTTTTTTGTACAATCCTTGTGAATGGTCTGTGTTTTTTATGCCTTTATTATATCCACAGATTTACAGTATGGTGCTGGTCCACAGAACATATGCACCACCCGTGGGTGTGTAACAGCAGGTAAAAATGATATTCTTTCCTGAATCATTCTTACACATTGCCAAGGTTTGTGCCCTGGGGAGGTGACTTCAGTGCTGCTAATGGAGTAGTCTGTCTTCACTCCCAGAGGTGCACTTTATTGTATCTCAAAACAGACAGATGCCAACAAGGCTGACTCCACCCACTTGTCAAAGTTGTGCCAAAGTTGTGGTGGGAGAGATCATTATCTGTCCCCCTGGGCCAAAAGTGTTCCCCATAACCCTGGCTTAGGGGGAGCCCAGAAAAGGCAAATGATCAGGTAACTTAATCAGAATATACTTCCGAATAAATTTTGGCTCTGTCCTCATTTTGATGTTTGATTATCAGAATAGGAGTGGTGGACTTTTCCGGGCAACCTTCAGGGGGCCACTTGCTAAAGGTGGGTAGGGCCAGAGGCCAAACTGGGAAGAACCACTAACGTAAGGCAACTAATGTTTATACAGTAGGCTAGTATAAGCACACCCCTCTATATCCCATGTTGTAAAACAAACTGGTTGCCATCTTGTTTCCAGTCCCAGTTCAAGGTGCTTGCATTAGCATGGGGGGAGCTATTTAATTACAAGCTTTATTGAAATTACCAAACAATTACCAAGCATATAGTGTTGTCTGCCAGAACAATTCCAGCTCTAGGGGATTTTTTTTGCCAATTAATTTTTATTGCTTTTCAATTTTTTTAACAAATTAATTCCAATTTAATACAAATTTAAAAGTTGACTTCCCATCCTGCTCCCTTGATGTTTCACTTCCCACCCTTAATTGCTGCTCAATATTACATACATTTCCAAATTTTGTTTCAAAATATTTTAGCCTTTTAGCCTTAATTTTTTTCTATTTTCTTCTTTACTTCCCATCAGCTGCTCTTCTTTGATTCCTGCCAGACTTTTACTTAGCTATAACATATTCGCAAATGTCGAGAAGAATTGCTCCTCATTTTGTCAGCCCACATGCATCCTTAATTTTAAAATGAGCAAACCACAAATACAAAAAAAGCTCTAGGGGAAATTCAAGCTCTAGGGCAGTGATGGCCAAACTTGGCCCTCCAGCTGTTTTGGGACTACAATTCCCATCATCCCTGACCACTGGTCCTGTTAGCTAGGCATGATGGGAGTTGTAGTTCCAAAACCGTTGGAGGGCCAAGTTTGGCCATCACTGCTCTAGGGGGATGTGCTGCCTCTAGGTACAAACTGGCACACAACAGCTGGGAATGCGCTCAGTTATTGGACACCGTGAGGGTACTTGCATGCATTCTGCTTCCCCAGTAATGGACACTTTTATGTTTTCATGACATGCAGCTGCCAGAATAATTCAGAACATGGACCCCACGGCAGAACCTTGCCAGAATTTTTACCAGTATGCCTG
Organism: Zootoca vivipara; assembly: GCF_963506605.1. NCBI lineage: Eukaryota > Metazoa > Chordata > Lepidosauria > Squamata > Lacertidae > Zootoca > Zootoca vivipara. Next base: position 78,625,961 of record NC_083281.1, read on the forward strand.
TGGAGGATGGCTCAGTCGTCATGTCATCCCAGAGACCAGTTCCAGATACAACATCTTTGACACACTGAGGGATGAACTGGAGATTATTCTCAAAGGTGAGGGTCTGTTTTCTGTACTTTCCCATTACCTGCCTACTTCCCCACTCAGTGCCATAGCTGCCAAGTTCTCCCTTTTTTTAAAGGGAAATTCCCTTATGCTGAATAGGCTTCCTCGCGAGAAAAGGGAAAACTTGGCAGCTATGCTCAGTGCTAGATTTGTGCACAAGTATGCTGCAGTTTATGGACTCAGATTATGATGTTCTAAATACACCCCCCAAAAAAAAAAAAACCAGTTAAATTGTTAGCCACCTCCATCCAAGGTCTAGATATGCCAAGGGAAAGTCTCTGTTCATTGGCATTACTCATGGTTAACTCAACAATACTGTCAAAGAGGTGGTGTCCTCTGCATTTTGCACAAAGATGCAAAACCTTGGAGAGCGTCACAACAGAAAATCCTCCGGCAGATGGCGGTAAAGAACTTGAGTGCCTTGCTCACTATTAAGTTGTATTTCAACCAACAGGTGGCTGTAAACAGCTTCCAGTATAGCTTGTTTCACTCTCTGCAACTTCAGCCCATAGAACAGGCATCTCCAAACTGCGGCCCTCCAGATGTTTTGGCTCCAACTCCCATGATCCCTAGCTAAGAGGACCAGTAGTCAGGGATGATGGGAATTGTAGTCCAAAACATCTGGAGGGCCGAAGTTTGGGGATGCCTGCCATAGAAAGTGCAAGCAAAAACCCAGCCACTGGTGATTTCAGCCACGAAGAATAAGCCCAATTATCAGTGATTTCAGCCAACAGGTTAGCAAATCCCTGTTTTCAGCATAAGAATTGCATAAGAAGAACTTTCTGGATCAGGCCAAAGGTCCTTCTAATCCAGTGGTTCCCAACCTTTTTTTTTGACCATGCCCCACCTAAGCATCTCTAAAATCCTGACACCCCCCCCCCGTGACATATAATTCTTATTATTCAAAAAGTGAACTTCTATTCACGTGGAGGAAGCCTAAAAGGCCATTCACTGTTAATAACTCATTCTCGAATTGCCCCACGCTGGGAACCACGGTTCTAATCCAACATTCTGTTCTCATGGTGGCCCAACCAGCAATTGCTATTCAGAGACAGTGAAGGCAGAAACCACAAGTACTTTATTAGCTATTGCAGCCATGACCTCACCTGCACCCAAACAGAGAGAACAAAGAAGCCACGTTAACTTTCTGGGAAGCTGCTGGCATTGCAGGTCATTATACTATCATGACCCTTTTTCTTCCTCCAGGTGTGCTAGAGACACCAGAGCAGGAAGATCGGGAAGCCTTCCAGAAGGCAAAAATGCTTTATAGATCCTGTATGAATGAAAGTGAGTCTCTTCCTCCTCCTCCTCCTCTTTATTCACCCATTTGCTCTATTTATCAAGCTGTTTTCCCTAGAGGCCACTTTTAGTGAAGGGAGTAGGGTTTTATGCTTGGTTTACAATGTAGCTAAAGAAATAATGCATTGCATATTTTATTGGTTAGGGGTAGGGAAGCTCAGTGACAGAGCATCTGCTTTGCATGCCCAAGGTCCCAGGTTTGGACCCAATAGTCGGACAGTGTATGACAGCTTCCTATGGTCATTTCTTCTTTCAGATACAGTCATACCTCAGTTTAAGTACACCTCGGTTTGAGTATTTTCAGTTTAAGTACTCCGCGGACCCGTCTGGAACAGACTAATCCACTTTGCATTGCTTTCAATGGGAAAGTTCGCTTCAGGTTAAGTACGCTTCAGTTTAAGTCAGGCATCCCCAAACTTCGGCCCTCCAGATGTTTTGGACTATAATTCCCATCATCCCTGACCACTGGTCCTCTTAGCTAGGGTTCATGGGAGTTGTAGGCCAAAACATCTGGAGGGCCACAGTTTGGGGATGCCTGGTTTAAGTACTCCACGGACCGTCTGGAACGGATGAATCCACTTTCCATTACTTTCAATGGGAAAGTTCGCTTCAGGTTAAGTACGCTTCAGGTTAAGTACAAACTTCCGGAACCAATTACACTCATACCTCAGGTTAAGTACGCTTCAGGTTGAGTACTCGGCGGACCCGTGTGGAACAGACTAATCCACTTTCCATTACTTTCAATGGGAAAGTTTGCTTCAGGTTAAGTACACTTCAGGTTAAGTACTCCACGGACCGTCTGGAACAGATTAATCCACTTTCCATTACTTTCAATGGGAAAGTTTGCTTCAGGTTAAGTACAGACTTCCGGAACTAATTGTGTTTGTAAGCCGAGGTACCACTGTACCTGTTTCAGATGCACTTATTTCTATTGTCTCCAATGTTGACTGGTGACATGCTACATGTTGCAAGTGTTGGGATGCAGCTTGCGCTGGAGATTGATGTGCCAGCATGGGAAAGAGGAGAGGAACCTCCAGGCATATTCAGACAGGTTTGGGAGGGAGTTGTCTGAGGTCCTGGACAGGAGATAATGCTGAGCTCTGACTCTGTATGACTTAGATTCCTTTATCTTCACGGATCTGCTGTAGCTCAGTGGCTCTGAGCTCCCAGGCTCAGAGAGCAGCATCTCCATCTGCAGCTGGGAATCTCCCTTGTCCAAAATCCTGTAGTGCCTCTGCCAGTCAGTGTAGGTAACACTGAGCTTGATCTTCCAATTCCTTGGTATAAGGCAGGATCCTGCACCAGTGTGCTAGGTTTCCTCTTCTCATTTATTTCTTTTCTTCTTTCCTGCTGCTTTCCTTTCCTTTACCATTTGTAGGCGTCATAGAGCAACGCGACTCAATGCCTCTGCTCGAGGTCTTGCACACAGTCGGAGGCTGGCCAGTGGCTTCTGCAGACTGGAATATTACAAACGGTAACAAGGAGGCCAGGGGGGACTTTGAGGTTGTTGTTCTTGTTGTTTACAACCAAGCAGTTATACATTTTATGAAATAAATAAATAATAGTAAATAAAGGAGGGTGCCCATCTTTGAGCAGGGATGCTATAACACTTCAAATCACAAACTCTGGCACTTGGGTGAGGACTGAGGGAGGTGCCCTATGGGGTGAAGCCCTACCCTTCCAATTCTTATCATTCTTTGTGGATTGTATGGGTGGCCAGTTGGGGACAGCAGATTCAACCTGCAGGGGCAGCATCATAGCTGCCAAGTACCCCGTTTTCCCCGGGAAACCCCTGTTTTTTCTTACCTTTTCCCGGCAGTGCCCCGTATCACTTCGTCTCCCTTTATTCTCCCTTATATTCTCCTGCCGGCGGCCATTTTTTTCTGATTTGCCCATCTATGGGCACCAAAAATGGCCGGCGCCAGCTTCGAAAGTCACTTCTATGCATGCGTAGACGTAGATGGGCAAAGCGACATCGGAAGTTGCGTCTACGCAACTTCCAGTGTCACGCGGCTGCCGGTCCCGGATTCTGCAGTCCGGGACTTGGCAGGTATGGGCAGCATGCCCCATTTCTCCACTTGAGATGAAATAGGGAAGTGCTGCCCCACACTGCTGTGCCACCCACTGCAACCCCACCATCACCTGCACCACTGCCACGTCACCCACCTCCATTGGCACCATACCACCTCTGCTCCTGGAAGAGAAGCAGCAGCACCAGCAGTTTTCAGTGAGATCTCGCCAAGATCTCATGGGATCTTTCATGCTCCCTGAGATCTCATGAGATTTCCACAAGATCTCCCTGGGCATTGACTCCAATGCCAGCTGGCTTTTGGTGGCAGAGCGGTGGACCCGAATTCCCAATGTGTCTGTTGACTGGTGATAGGTCTATGGAGCCTATGCAGCTGAAGCTGCCATCCAACATTGGGTCTAGGGCATTGAAGCTTCCATGCCAGGTTAGTTGGGGCCCATGAGGTAGGGTAAAGCAGCCACCTCAGGTGGCGGAAGCCCCCGAGGCAGCACCTCACCCACCCTGCTGCCTCCAACACTGGCATTAGCTTGGATTAACACCTGAAAGAATTCAGGGGTCCTAATCAACATATCCATCTTCCTCATTGGGTGGAAGAACTCAAAGTATTATACTACACAGCAAACATATGTTACTCATTTATTTCCTGTGACCTTGGAAAGGCTATAGGAATTTACGTTGGTGGCAACTTGTACATTTGATTTCAATTGGGTTTAGGCATAAGTTATGGCTTAGAGATAATTGTGATACATACATAATTGTGATACATAACATCATCATCATCATCATTATTATTATTATTTTAAAAAAATTCATTTTCTTCTTTTTAATCCTTTTGCCACAGAGCCAAACTGGAAAATTGAAGACAAGCTTGCCTTACTGAATTTCCAATATAACGCACGGGTCCTCATTGACATGTTTGTTTGGCATGACGACCGGGATTCAAGCAGAAATATAATTTATGTAAGAAAGCATCGAATCAGGGAATTGTGGTACTTTAGGTTGGCGGGCTGCTCTTCTTTGCCCATTATATGCATTTGTACATTTCACTCCCCCATACCCAATATTTTATGGATATTGTCTTCTACTGTTCTTCTTCCATCTGTTTAAGATTTCATCATCATCATCATCATTTTTAATTTGTATACTGTCTTTCTATCTTACAATACCCAAGGTGGTTTACAAGCTGAAGAAACAAAGAACGTACACCTTATAACAATCTAATGCAATAAAAGAATGTGATAATAAAACATAACTTTAAAATAAGCAACCTACATTAAATAAAGTAACATTCAGCAATCATTAGAATAGTGCAGAATAATATTAAATATCAGCATATAAAAATTAAACAGAAATCCACTCATAACAATTACAATAAATAATTTCTAAACTATTTCAATTTCATTGAAACACAGATATACAAGTATAGCATGTGGCACAGTCCTTCTAGGCAGGTGGAAATTGCATGGAGTACTTGAAATAAACAGCATCTCCAAATAAAGAACTGGGACAGTCAGAAGGAAGCTGGTATGCTGTGCTTTAAGTTTGCTATTTCTCCAAACAGAAAGGACTGGGTTGTACCCAATGCTCCTTATACTCCCAAGTATACCCATTGAAATTAATTGACCTGGCTAACTTAGATATAACCCACTGTATTGCAAGCTGTTTCTGCTCAGTATTGAAGGACAAGTCAACCATCAGCTCTAGGCAAAAGACAGATAATCTTTTTGTGCAAGTGGAAGACAGATCATGGTGCCTTCCTGATGTTGTTGAACTAAAGCTCCCATCATCTCAGACATTTGACCATGCTTGTCTGGGGCTGATGGGAGTTGTAGTCCAACAATATCTGGAGGGTGCCATATTGCCTATCTCTGCTATATGTGATGTGCCACTTGAGATCCTAAGGTTGCTGTGGATTGAACCTTCACTTGGTTCCCTAAAGCTATTGTATGCTGAGTCACACGATTGGTCCATTAGTTCGGTCTTGTATCTTCCAATTGGTAACAGCTCCTCTGCATCTTAATAAGAAATGTCCCAGAGCTGGACATTCTTTGAATTAGAAATATCAGGAATTGAATCTGGGGCCTTCCATATGCAAATCATTTGGTCGTCTTCTAAGCAACGGGTTTTTGATACTGAGATCTTCTGTTGAATCCTTTCCTACATAATAAGAGAAATTCTTTTCTTTCAGATTGACCAGCCTGGGTTGGGAATGCCCTCAAGAGATTACTACTTTAGTGACGGCAACTACCAAAGAGTAAGTATTTTAACAGTTTCCAAACTTCCCTTTCATCTATTAAACATCACAATATTGAAGGATTCCTTCAATCTACTAAAATAGCTGCTATTCTATTCTCTGCTCCATTCATGGTTTATGTGCTGGTCTGAGGGAGATCTCCTAAAACACTGATGGGGATTATGACAATCTCTACACACCCCAGAACTTTCACTATCTTTACTTCTTACTAACTTTTACTGTCTCAATCTGAGACAGAGAAGAGTTTGAGTGCTCACGGGAGGTCATCTCTTCTTCTTAGTTACAAGACCCCAAAGCTCATTTTCTGGTCTGAGCCTATTAAGCTTTTCTTGCATCTCTGTATCAACAGCCAAGCTCAGCTCGAAGGTGGTCCTTCAGAGACAACAGTCACAGATAATTTAGAACATGTTTGGGCGACCTATGTTCTTTCAGATATTGTTGGCCATCGACTCCCATCAGTTGCAGCCAGCACTGTTGATGGTCAGGCATGGTGGGAGTTGTAGTCCAACATCAACTGAAGGACCATAGGCTCCCCGTCTCTGGTTTAGAGATTTATACTTCAAATGTAGACTATCAAACAAATTGGAAGCCACTGAACTATCCAGTGGTAGTCTCTACCTTCAGTGTTTCTGACTCTTAACAACTTTGCCTGTTGAATTTATTGCCTCTGGACTGTGCTTAAATGCAATTTTCTAACATCTTCTTTTTGTCCTCCTCTGTTTAGGTGAGGGAAGCTTACTTCCAGTACATGGTCCTCATTGCCAAGATGATTAGAGAAGATATGAATGTATCCAAAGATGACAACTTTGTCCAGGAAGAAATGAGAAAGGTTATGGAATTTGAAACAGATGTAGCAAACGTGAGTACAGCATTTTGGAAAGCTGAAGAGTAAATCCAAAGGGGAGTGAGGACAGCAGTATATATAGGGTTATAGCCAATGTTAGTATGCTCATATGTAGACCCATTGGGTTGTATCAAATGTAGCACTAATTTAAACTCACATAGTGTTGTACTTGTTCCAGTGCTGAAATGCTTTGTGCCAGTGGAACATTGTGGTGCATGAGAATGCATAAGCACATTGCTGGTGACTTTGTTGTGCAATAGCCGGAGCAATGAGTTTCTGTCAGCATTACTGTTCCACTGGATTCCTCCACTGCGCAATGTGACAACTCACAAAGAGCCCTTGAGCCAGTGGACAGAGAACTTCCTGGGTGTCTCATCCAAGGAGTAACTTCCAAATTGTCCTTGAAATTTCCGTTTTGGCACAACAAGAGGGCAACTCCGATCTTTGCTTTCTAGGCGACAGTGCCGGCAGAGGAAAGGCATGATGTGACTTTGCTATACAACAAAATGACTGTTGCTGAACTCCAGGACAAGTTTGAACTAAATGTAGGTGTTTGAAGACCTGTTCCCTAATGTGCTATTGGAATGACATTCTCAGATTCCCAAACATAAAATGTTGTTTAGTAATAGCAGTTGGGATGGGTGAATCTGACAATGTTGGTTTCTGTCAGTTTTTGGGTTTCACGCACTTAAGTTCGGTTCTCCACATTTCTACGCCAGTTTGCAATTTTTTTGTGCACCATACTGGCTTGGAGATCTGCTCTGCAAAATTCAGAGAAGTGCAAATTTCAAAGGGTGATTGTGCTTCTGTCTGCGATTTGTTTAGGAAAGTACCGGTACTAATTAGGTCTGTTCATCTTTACATGCCAAATGAATTGAAACCTCCCCCACCCCTAGTTAGCAGTAGAGGAGCCCATGACTATGTTCTGAAGGAAGCCTCAGAAGCTAGTCCTGCCCTCTGTCCAAGTGAGACACAGGCAATATGAGGCTTACCCCGCAGTGGCTGGCAGGACAGGTGGGGCTGTGTCTCTCTCCTGGCTTTCGAATGCCACATATCATTACCACTTACTGAGAAGAGGGGGGCAAGGCATTGGGGAGCTTGCTGTGGGTGCAATGGTGGAGCAGATCTGATCCTTCCAACACTTCGCCTGCACCTTGCTGAGCTCTTTGCTGCCTTGCTCCCTTCCCCCCAGTAAGCAACAGTGATGTGCAGCATTAGGAAGTCAGGAGAGCAACACAGCCCCGTTTGGCCCACCAGCTACTACTGGTAAGCTTCATTTTACCTGTGCCTCGATTGGACCCAGAGGGCAGGACTAGCACCAATGGGTGGACATTACAGGGAAGCAGATTTCAGCTAGACAGTAAGTAACTTCAGAATGGTTAGAGCTGATCAGCGATGGAACAGATTGCTTCAGGAAATGGCATGGAGATGCTCAAGCCAGGGGCTGAGTGGCCACTTGTCAGGGATGCTTCAATTGCATCCTACATTACAGGTTGTGCAAGGAGCGTGGAGGGCTCAAGGAAGATGTGAGCTGTGCTCCAACAACATCTGGGCAAGGTTGAAGAGCACTGGACTAGGGTTCCTTAGAGCACTACATTCTATGGACTCTCTCCCTATGAATCCTTTTCTGCACTATGATAAATACCTTTGAATGGAACGTGCTGAGGAATGCATTATCCACCAGGTGTCAAAGAGAAAAACAGCTACCAGACTTTTAGAAGACCTCTGAAGGCAGCCCTGTTTAGGGAAGCTTTTAATGTTTAATAGATTATTGTATTTTAATATTGTGTTGGAAGCCACCCAGAGTGGCTGGGGAAACCCAGCCAGATGGGCGGGGTATAAATAATAATAATAATAATAATAATAATAATAATAATTATTATTATTATTATTATTATATTATTATTATTATTATTATTATTATTATTATTATTATATTGGGATGCTTAAGGAATCCAGTCTTTGTGATTTGTGGATCTTCTGAACTAGTGTGTCCACCAGCTTTTGCACTTCCTGATCAATCCCCCTTCTTTTATACTGTGCATATATCAGAAATTAAATTCATTGAGCAAATAAATCCATTTGTTATGTCAATTTCAAGGAAAAACAATTTCAACAGGACCACGGAGGGATGAAAATGGAATTTCCCAATATCTTTTTTAAAGACTTGTTTTCATTTCCCCCCTCCCCTTCTCTCTCTCTCTCTCTCTCTCTCTCTCTCTCTCTCTCTCATATCTAGGGGTTCAATTGGACACTCTTCATCCAAAATGTAATGTCTTCGGTTAACATTGAGATCAATTCCAGTGAGGAGGTGGTCGTGCACGGGAAGCCGTATCTCCGGGAGCTAAAAGCTGTCATTGCCAGTTATTCAGCCAGGTAGGGATGCCAGATTTCTTGGACTGAGGTGGGGGAGGGGAGGGGGAAGAAGGGAGCAAACATAAAAACATAAAGAGAGAGAAAATGAAACAGTAAAAGACAAGCAGAAAGAAAAACAGATAAACAAACAGAGAAAAGGGGGATTGGGGAGAAATACAATTCAGTCCACATTTAGAGGTGAATTTACTTAATCCGCATTTCCCCAAGCAACACACAGATCAAGGCACAGGCATATTTCAAAATTCACACTTTTCTGAATTTTTCATTCCAGTTTTCCAGCCAGGTAATGTGAACAAAAATGCATATGATAGAGTAGAGTGTGCCTATAAATGCACGTATTAGTGAAACTAACATACAAAAGTGCATTATTTTAGAGAAATCGCCTCACACAAAAAAACGTGGTTATTGGTGGAACAAGCAGGCAAAAATGCATTGTGTTTATTAAGTTAAATGGCTTTACATAAAATATGTGTACAGTATATTAGGCAAAAAAACTTGTTGTTGTTGTTGCAAACTGATGTTGAAATGTGAAGACGTGAACTTAAAGCTGAAAAAAGAGAAACTGAGTGAAGCTAAAACCGACAGAGCATGAATGAGTAAAAGAGAAACACAGAAAGAGGGAGAGAAACTGAATAGAAAGAGACACTGAGTATGAGAGAGAGAGAGATCCATCTGCACTATACATTTAAAGCAGTATCACAGCGCTTCACAGTCATGGCTTCCCCCAAAGAATTCTGGGAGCTGTAGTTCAAGTGTGATGAGAGTTGTTGGGAGACCCATATTCTTTGAGGGAAGCCATGACTGCCTAAATTGGCATCATAGTGCTTTCAATGTATGGGTTGAAAGTGACCTCAATGTCAATCTTTAAATGATGACACTGGACTTATGATGGCTGCAGCGCTATGCGCACATTTCCATTAAACATAGCAAGACTTAATGGCTGAGTAAACTTGCTGAGAACTGCATTGCAAGTTATAGCAGAGGTTATGTATTCCATATGCTTCAGAGTGTCTTTTATTGAATGATGTAGTAATGGGAGCAGTGGGGAGGAAAGAGACAATTTAACCCCTTCCTTCCTAAATGTTTATCAGTTCAAAATCGCCCTGAGGGTTTTAAATTTCAAGAGGGTTTTAGTAATTAAATGATGTAGCAAGCAACCCATTTAACAATTCCTAACTTCTGCTCTTCCTGTCCCCACCCCCACCCCCATGTATGCATACACCCCCAGCACAATCCAGAACTATCTGGTGTGGCGCCTGGTACTTGACAGAGTCAGCGGTTTGAGCCGGCGTTTCAAGGAGGCCAGGGCAAACTACCGAAAGGTAACACTTTCCCACTTTTTACTCACAGGTTTTACTGGTATCATTTTGGGCGGAGCCATTTATTAGTGTTATAGGTACTTTTTACTTTCTTTGGGAGGGGGGAATTTCTAGATGTATGTTGCAATTGGATTATCAAGATGGCCGCCAACCTCTGAGGCAAGGAGAGGCAGCTGCTCTCACCGTTTTACTGTTTTATTGCCCTATTTTATTATTTTATTGATTTACTTCCTTGTTATTGCACTGGTAAGACCCCAGGCTCTGATGGGATTTCTGCTACTAAAAAAAATATGCAGATTGGTGAGCATCACCACCTGCTAACCTTTTCACTCTTAGACCAAAGTGGAATTTTAACAAAATCATGGTTAACTTTTGTAATTATCCTAATTTTATTTACACACACACGGCTATCCTAGCAGCCATGTAACTATCTCCCTATTAGGCTCCTGTCCACTATAAGCAGTGGGGGGTTTTCTTTTAAAAAATGTTTAGGGGTACTCTCATTTTGACTCAAGAAAATCACCATTTTTATAGTTCAAATCAGGAAAAATAAAAACAGTAAATGGACAAAAGTACAAATATTCCCAAAATGTTTAGGGGTATTCATAACCCTGCATCTCTTCCTCCCCCCCCCCAAAAAAAGAAACACTGACTATAAGTAAACTCCACTCTTTAGAGCACTATCTATTGCGTTGGATTAAAATGAATAGAATTATTGGCCCTCAACAGATCAGATTTACAAAACAGAAATCAAATGCCAGGGATTGAACTGGGAACCATCTGCTTGCAAGGCACATGCTCTGCTACTGAGCTACAGTCTCTTGGTTCTGTATCTTTCTGTCTTACATATTTCCTTTTGTGGCTTGTATTTATTTCACTTGTGTACATTTATTTACCTAATAGCATTGATTTGAGATATGCCCAGTACTTGGCAATCAGCTGATAGTCGGGTATTGCACAGCCCTAATCCAAGCACTCCACAAGTTCCAAGGATATGCTGATGATGGTTTGCTTTCAGGATGGTTTGCTTTCAAACTATGCAGGCGGGGGGGGGGGAAATGGGTCATCTGACATCATTGCAATGGCAGGTGGTTGATGGGTAGGTGACCTGTCAAACTTGGCCCATAGCAGGTGGGAGAGATCAACACTCTGGCTCCCCAGCCAGATCTAATTCTCCCCATCACCACTACGCTGCAGGAGGGCATTAAGATTTGTAGATTTGTAGCTGGATTACTGACCGAACCCAAAGGGTGCTCATCAATGGCTCCTCCTCATCCTGGAGAGTAGTGACTAGTGGGGTGCCACAGGGTTCTGTCTTGGGCCCAGTCTTGTTCAACATCTTTATCAATGACTTGGATGATGGGCTTGAGGGAATCCTGAGCAAGTTTGCAGATGACACCAAATTGGGAGGGGTGGCTAACACCCCAGAGGACAGGATCACACTTCAGAATGACCTTAACAGATTAGACAACTGGGCCAAAGCAAACAAGATGAATTTTAACAAGGAGAAATGTAAAGTACTACACTTGGGCAAAAAAAATGAAAGGCACAAATACAGGATGGGAGACACCTGGCTTGAGAGCAGTACATGTGAAAAGGATCTAGGAGTTTTGGTTGACCACAAACTTGACATGAGTCAGCAGTGTGATGCAGCAGCTAAAAAAGCCAATGCAATTCTGGGCTGCATCAATAGGAGTATAGCATCTAGATCAAGGGAAGTAATAGTACCACTGTATTCTGCTCTGGTCAGACCTCACCTGGAGTATTGTGTCCAGTTCTGGGCACCACAGTTCAAGAAGGATACTGATAAGCTGGAACGTGTCCAGAAGAGGGCAACCAAAATGGTCAAAGGCCTGGAAACGATGCCTTATGAGGAACGGCTTAGGGAGCTGGGTATGTTTAGCCTGGAGAAGAGAAGGTTAAGGGGTGATATGATAACCATGTTCAAATATATAAAAGGATGTCATATAAAGGAGGGAGAAAGGTTGTTTTCTGCTGCTCCAGAGAAGCGGACACGGAGCAACGGATTCAAACTACAAGAAAGAAAATTCCACCTAAACATTAGGAAGAACTTCCTGACAGTGAGAGCTGTTCGGCAGTGGAATTTGCTGCCAAGGAGTGTGGTGGAGTCTCCTTCTTTGGAGGTCTTTAAGCAGAGGCTTGACAGCCATCTGTCAGGAATGCTTTGATGGTGTTTCCTGCTTGGCAGGGGGTTGGACTGGATGGCCCTTGTGGTCTCTTCCAACTCTATGATTCTATGATTCTAAGATAGTGTAGACCAGGGGTTGTCAATGTGGTTCCTACCACCCAATATAGTGGGCGTTTCAGGATTCTAGGTGGGCTGTAGGGGGTTCTACTGCACAAGCTGAATCCTCCTTCCATCAAGCACTGGTGGGCGGTAAGGAAATTTTACCATCAAGAAAGATGCATTAGTGGGTGGTAGGTATAAAAAGGTTGACTACCCCTGGTCCAGACTGTGGACAACCTTAGAGCAAAGAACAAGGAGATCGTGCTGGGCAGAGAAGGGGTTCGGAAGCCAGCTGAAGGGATGTTGGGAGCAGGCATGATGTGGTCTGGATGACAAGAGAAGTGTTGGGACTTCTTTTCTCCTAGGCACTTTATGGCATGATGCTAGAGGAAGCTCGGTGGCGGGAATGTGTGAGCTATGTCAACACCAACATGGAGAATGCAGTAGGAGCTCTGTATGTTAGAGAGACTTTTGCTGGCAAGAGCAAAAGTATGGTATGTTGTTGTTTCTTGATTTTCTTATTTTCCTCCCCATGTTCCTACCCCCCTCATCGTCCCAGGCACTGTGAATCATGCCTCCACCTATGTGCACAGCCCTATCCACCTATGTGCACAGCCCTATCCAAAGAGCTGGTTCCAGTGTAATGTTAACTGTAGTTTAGCATTACAATAATGAGGGAAGATGAGTCTTGGACCCTCACATAGGCCTCAAGCTTGGAAGGTTTCACTGCAGTTTCTCATGGCATCCAAACCCCAAAACCTAAAGCTTGATCCTGACTTGTTTGGTGAAGGAAGCCCGCCTCAAACCACAGTTTATAAAGTTGTTGTTTTTCCCAAGAAACTATTGCTAGCTTTAACCTCAGTTTAGAGTTTGGAGGCAATGTGGTTAATGTGAAAATGGAAGTGAAAATGACTGACCTCATCAGAGCCATATGAAAGTGTGAATTTCAGTGATGTTTGAACAAGCCCATGGTTCTGTCTTTCGATCATGCAGCAATATAGGATGGGAACTGACACAGATACATTTCTGCTAGCAACGAAACAACCTTCATATGCCCAGCTTAGCCCACACTAACGGCACTGACTTGGGCCCCACACTGTAGGTGCCCAGCATGCCCCACCCACACCGCGATATCATGACAACATGCCGTGACATCATGACACACACTGTAGTGTCGTGATGTCATAGGGTGTGGCGCAAGCTCCAGCGGCACAGCAGCGATTGCACCCTTCCCATCCACTCTCCCCCAACTCTGTGTTCTCTTCCACCTCCCCAAATCCATGCTCTCTCTTCCCCTCCTGCCAGAAACCTGTGCTCTTTGCACGGGGTGTGATGCCCGCACACCTGCCCCCACATTTTGTAGATGCACAGCCCCTATATGGGTAATTTTGTGGGCGCTCAGGCACCCAGAGCCCCAGGGAGATGGGGCCTTGGCCCACGCCTGATAGATCCTCACTTGGAGCTCTACATTCTGTTATTGGAAACGGCATAAGAATTATACCTCCATCTATTTTTGCTTCAGGTCCGAGACCTCATTGAGAAAATTCGTGAAGTGTTTATCGAGACACTGGATGAATTGCAGTGGATGGATGAAGCATCAAAAGGGAAAGCTCGGGAGAAGGTCAGAAGAAATGTGTGTCTAAGAATAGTTTTCATTAATGAAATTTCACATGATTGTTTTTATATATATTTAAAAAGATACCGGTAACAAATATATCAGACGCTCATATATCTTATGAAGACCATTTCTCTGTCTCTCTCAAATATGAAGCAATGGGGGGGGGGGAATTGTACAAGATGCAGAATAGGGGTGAGCAAGCCCAGGCCAGGGGGATGAATTTGGCCCTCCATACACCTCTATCTGGCCCCCCCAAACTCTCCACAGATAGCATCCCCTCCCCAACCACACACGCCTTTCCCAGGCCACACCCCTCACCATCGCTTATTGCATCCTCCTTGAGTGCTTTTGCCTTGCTGGGATACGTCCTCGAACTCTGATGATGCTTTTACAGAGGATAGAGTGGTGTGAGTCCACTTAGAAACTAGCCTACAGCACAAAGGGGGGGGGAATTGTACATGTTGCTCTGCTCACTTTGCCTCTGGCCCTGCCCACCAGTGACATGTTGTCTCCAAAGGGTTCCCCACAAGGCCATGTGCCCCTCTGGCTGAAAAAGAGGGGAAAGTGGGTATACAGTAAGTTGTATTTCAGCTATGCAGGGACCAGAGGTTTCTATACATGTTTGTTCCAGAGGATTATCTCAGTTCAAAGACAGGCAAAAGCACTTGAGAAGGATGTGGAACAGGACCAGTGCTAAGCCTGTCCTGAACAGGGGGAATGGCCTAGGGTGATGTCCAAGGGCCAGATGGAGAGGCCTGGAGGGCCAGATTTGGATCCCCAGTCCTGAGGTTATCCCCTACCCCCAGTTTGCAGCTTCACTGAGAAATAAATATTGCTACGCTTTGGATCTTCTGAAGTGTTGTAACCTGCCTCGCCCATGACAATCAGTAGTGTAAAATAAATATTGTGGTGTTTTTTAAAAAAATGAGAAAGGTTGGGAAATTGTATACAGACACTGTAAAATAAATAATAAATGGATGTGATACTTCATGGTCCTGGAGAAAGGCAAGAAGTGAGGGGTTTCTGCTGTCTTCTTCTAGGTGACTGCAATTAGAGAGCAGATAGGTTACCCGGACTACATTCTCGAAGGTCAGAATGAAAAGCTAGATCGGGAATACACAAATGTAAGTGTGAAGGCGATACCTGGACATTTCCATTAAGGACAGTTTTGGGGTTGTAGCCAATTGCTAGTCCTACTCACAGTAGACTACAATGACTTTAAAGGATATGACTAACTTGGGTTTATTAATTTTGTTGGGTCCTCCCTGAGTAGAACTTAGAATCATTGAATTGTAGACTTGGAAATGATCACGAGGGTCATCTAGTCCAACCCCCTGCAATGCAGCAATCTTTTGCCCAACATGGGACTTGAACCCACAACACTGAGATTAAAAGTCTCATGTGCCACTGACTGAGCTATCCCTTCTTCATTGGATACAACCTGTTGTCTATAATTACTGGTACACGTGCTTTATAAGAGAATTATTTTTACACAATCATACTCCCTTTGGTTTTTCTATGTAACTGGGCATTGATGTCTACTTGGTAATGGGCCTTCAGGTCAACAAAAGGGCCTTCAGGTCAAATGCTTGTATTATTATTATTATTATTATTATTATTATTATTATTATTATTACTATTATTATTATTATTTATTACAGCTGACCTTCAGCGAGCATGAGTACTTTCAAAACATCCTGCAAAACCTCCAACATGGAGCTCAGAAAAGCCTGAGGAAGCTCCGGGAGAAGGTTGACCAAGACCTGTGCGTATTTCTATGGATTGCATGATGTCTTGCAACAGGACAGGGGAAGGACTTTCAGCCTGGGTGGGGGGCACATACCCTTCTGGGCAACTATCCAGGAGCTGCATGCTAATGGGTGAATGGCGAGAGAAGCAAAAATGAGCAGAATAACAAATGTAAATTCTACCTTCGTAGAGTTGGCTGGGTTCTGCACACCCTCTCTGCCCTACATTCAGCCAAGCAAGAAGCATTTTCAGAGACCCAGGTCACATTCCGGCCAGACAAAAAACATTCAAGAGAGGGTGAAGATCAGGGATAGTAAAGGGAGAGTCCAAGGGGCCAGACAGAAAGGCCTGGAGGGCCACATTTATTCATTTTGCCAAGATAATGAATATTCAGGGAGCAGAAGGCCTCTGTAGGGGAAATTCAGCAGCTCCACAGCTCTTAAACCTCCAGTGCCTGCTGATTATTCCCTACAAACCAGTGGTTCCATCAGCATAGGACTTTGGGGCAGATGTCCAGGGCCTCCCTTAGCAGAATGAAGAGAGAACCCCAAAACGAGTGAAGCAATTCACATTTCCATCAAATGAGAGGGTGTGTGAAAGGTCATGAAGTACAAAATCTGAAACTAGGCCATAGAGCAGACATCCCCAAACTTCGGCCCTCCCGATGTTTTGGACTACAATTCCCATCATCCCTGACCACTGGTCCTCTTAGCTAGGAATCATGGGAGTTGTAGGCCAAAACATCTGGAGGGCTGCAGTTTGGGGGTGCCTGCCATGGAGCATCAACTTTGTGATCAGAAGGTCCAAGGTTCCATTCTTACCATCCCCACGTAGGGATGGGAAAGACTTCCTGTCTAAAACTCTGGAGAGCTGTTGCCAGTCAGTGTAGACAATGCTGAGTTAGATAGACCAAATAGTCTAACTCAGTATGAGAGTTTCCTATGAACCTAACTGCACCATTGCTATGGGTGGGACATGATTTGCTTAACATGGAGGGGAATCAGAGGGTGGTAGGCAAACTTTTTGCCTAAAATCCAAACATTGTTTCAGAATCTTGATGAAAATGAAATGATGGGGGAAGCTTGCAGAGAAGAAATATTAAAGTACTGTATTCCCTGCCCTCTAACTCTCTCCTACAAATGCTTCTATGACATTTACCTAATGAGGGTCAGCACAGAGCTTTAGAAGCTCAACCTTCCAATAACATATTTCGACTGCTTTATGTTAGCAACTGTCCCATTGTTGTGCTGGGCCCCCTCCTCTGTTTGTGTGGGTGTTTTCTTGCGTCATGCTACACGAGTTAGCACTGATCCTGACAACGGCTTTCATTGCTGATCTCTTTCAGATGGTTAATTGGTGCTGCTGTGGTCAATGCCTTCTACTCCCCTAACCGCAACCAAATTGGTAAGTCCCAAAATACTCCCAACAGATTTAGGTGGCAACCCTGAACATGCCTACTCAAAGTAAGCCAGTGGGGCTTACTCCAAGGTAAGTTAGCAGTGAAAAATGTGTGTTTTAGTGACCAATCAAAAGAGAGAGAAAATGCATTGCAATAGCTTTACAGAAAAGTTGATATTAGGCAAAATGGCATGCAAAGAAGAAAATCACACTGAAATGGTGCTGGATTTTCATGAACTTTTTTCGGGGGGGGGGACCCACAAACTTGTGTGGAAATGTGGAAAACTGAACTTTCAAGTAGGACAATAGGAAGCTGAAAGTAAGATTCACTCTCCCCCCCCCCCGGTGCACACCTGTAGAGCATGTGATACTCTTGGCAATGGAACACACTTGCTGGGCAGGGATATGTGGGGCTAGGAAGACCCTTAGGTAGCCAAGTTGCTCAAGGCTTTAAATGCTGGAAGAACCACCTTGAACTGCACCCAGTAGCATGCCAGCAGCCAATGTAGCTTCCACAGCAGAGAGGCATAGCATCCAGGAAATCCATGCAGTTCCTCAGTCACCCCCCAAAATCTATCACACTGAATGATCTTCCATTGCCATCACATTTCCTTTTTTCATCTATTTTCTGTAGTATTCCCAGCCGGGATCCTGCAGCCTCCCTTTTTCAGCAAGCACCAGCCACAAGCCCTCAACTTTGGAGGTATCGGGATGGTAATCGGACATGAAATCACGCATGGGTTTGATGACAATGGTAAGGCAAGTCGGCGGCAGAGCAGCTGGATCTGCCCCTTCCCTGGTAGCTCACTGGGTTGGGAAGAAAGGGCGGGGGGGGGAATGGGAGATTCAGAAGTAGAGAGAGAAATGGGTGTCAATGAAAGAGAGGGAGAAAGTCGTAGGGATGTTTGGAGAAAGAGAGAGAAGGGGTGTTAGCAGTGCTATTTTGCTAGAAAAAGAGGGGCCAGAGCTCGCAACGAACCCTTGTTCTCTTAGAACGGCAATGGCACCCACCTGAGAAGGGCCAGAGCTGAGCTCTAGCTGCAAAAAAAAGCCCTGGGAGTTAGAAAGAGTGAGGAAGAAACATGTGAGTGTTAGAAAGAGAGAGGAAAACAACAGCATGGTGGGTTGGAGAGAGAGAGAGAGAGAGAGAGAGAGAGAGAGAGAGAGAGAGAGAGAGAGAGAGAGAGGAAATCATAGGGGTGTCAGA
The DNA here is from genome assembly GCF_963506605.1 of Zootoca vivipara. Taxonomy (NCBI): domain Eukaryota; kingdom Metazoa; phylum Chordata; class Lepidosauria; order Squamata; family Lacertidae; genus Zootoca; species Zootoca vivipara. The sequence continues at coordinate 78,644,407 of NC_083281.1, forward strand.
GAGAGGAGTGTCATAGCAAGCCTATCCAGTCAAATAGCTTAGTTCTCTTTCTCAAGTTTGGCAGATTTTGATATGTGTTTTGATTTATATGCTTTGGATTTTAGCTGTGTTTCATATATAATTTTAGAACTTGGAACTATTTTTTGTAAGTGGTCTACAAATATTTCCACATAAATAAAAAGGAGGTGGCCCTGCCTACCACCTCTGGCCTAGGGCCCCTATGTTGCAATGCGAGTCCCTACCGGGTCGCTCATTTCTTTCTCCTCCTCCCCAGGCAGGAATTTCGACAAAGAGGGCAACATGTTTGACTGGTGGAGCAACTTCTCTGCCGCACACTTCAAGGAGCAGTCGCGCTGCATGATCTACCAGTATGGCAACTACACCTGGGAGCTGGCCGGGGGACAAAATGTGAGTTGGGGCCACAGAGGCATTGCCCCACCAACCTCAGTATGCTCTCAATCAGCCCCCACCTTCATGCCTTCTTACTTACGATGAGTCTAGGGGGTGCCCATGCCTGTCGCCTTCCTTCTTCTCAGTCTCAGTGTCGCCCTTGCAGAACTCAGCAGAGGAGGAAGATGGGGGCAAAACTAGGATTAGCTGGCCCTGCCTCTCTCTGATTCTGGCGCCACCTGCTGGTGGGCTCCCTGCTTTCTGCCCTACCAGTTCCAGTGGGCACCCACCAAAGGCTCTGCTTCCTAGCTCATTGTTCATTAAGACCAGATTGATGGAGTACCTCCATTTCCACAGGGAAATCCACTAAGTCGAGGCTTGCCTTTGGGGGCCAGTGGGCACACCTGGAATTCTGAGGAAGTGCCATGGTCACCCATCACAAAATGGCTGTCATGTGGTGCAATGATTTCAAAAGTTCAAAATTATTTTGAGCTATAATACAACCATATGTGGAACTGAGGGGCATTTGTTGTCATAGGTCAGTGGAATCAACACACTTGGAGAAAACATTGCCGATAATGGAGGCGTCCGTCAGGCCTACAAGGTGATTTGAAATTTACTTGTGTGTGTTACTTATTCACTGCTGGAAACTGGGGGCTGAATTTTCTGCTTCTGGGTTGTATATTATTATAGATGTTGATAAGCATAGTGGGTGAGATTCTCCAAAGATGTCCCATCAGCACAATGATTTCTGCATGTGCAACGGGGCTTTCCCTCCATCTCTTCCCCCTTCACACACCTCCCCAAATCCACTTGGGGGGCAGGAAAATGCCCAGAACAGCACACAGGGAGGAATAGAGCAGATTGTTCTGCCTGACAGGCTGAAATGCTTGCCCAGATTAAACTTTGTCAGAGTGTGGCATTGGCTTCCACCCAACATACTGAGTTTGCTCAGAGTAGAACCCTAGTAGTAGTATTAGTAGTATTTTATTAATCGCCTTCTACACCAAGATTTCCCAGACTTGCGTCTCCAAGCTGTTTTTGGACTACAGTTCCCATCATCCCTAGCCAGTGGTCCTGCCAGCTAGGGATGATGGGAGTTGTTCTACCTACACCATCGTCTCAAGATGACATCCAATAAAAACAGCCAAAAAAGCATTTAAACAAAAGGGTGGGGGGTGGGAGGAAGCTAATTCATGTCAAGCAAAACTAAAACAATACACAATAGCCACTCATAGCAAAAGTCCATTTATCTCGCCGGGAAAACTTGTCGGGACAAAAATGTCCTCACTTGTTTCTGGAAAGTGCAGATAGTGGTATCTTAACAGGGATGCTATTTGACAGAACTGAAAGCCCCGCTCTGAGTTACCATGGAGTGGGCTTCTGAGATCTTCAGAATTGTTAGTAGAAACTCCTCTGCCAGCCCTACAGCAGGTGGATTTCGTATTTAACAATTAGGGCATCTTGAGGCGGCCATCTGTTTTGTGAGAATCACAGGGGTCTGATAAGAGTTCGTTTTTACTATTACCCGGAGGTGGTGTAGTGGTAAGAGTATCAGGCCCAGGACCCACATGACCAGGGTTCAAATCCCCACTTGGCCATGAAGCTCTCTGAGTGACCTTGGGCCAGTCGCAGTATCCAGCCTAACCTACCTCGCAGGGTAGGTTCTTGTGAGGATAAAAATAGGAGTGGGGTAGAGGCCCATGTGCCTCACCATAAACTCATTGGAGTAATAGTGGGATATACCGTAGATGTAACAAGTGGAATGGTGGAGGATATTGTGTTTTTCAAGCTACTCATTTGGGTGTTGTTGTTGTTATTGTTGTTGTTATTTATTACAGGCCTATTTGAAATGGGTGGGAAAAGAAGGACAGGAGCCAAGATTGCCTGGGCTTGATCTAACCCACAACCAGCTCTTCTTCCTCAACTTTGCACAGGTGTTTTTGTCACGGGAAAGGAGAATATTTATTTGGGAGCAGGGAGAGGGCTTATTTAATGTAATGTTACGCATTTGTCTGGCTTGTATGCTTTCTCCTTCTGAACCACAGCGGCTCCCTTAATGTGGGAGAGGTATCGGTCAGAAGCTCAAAAAGTGAATGAGATTTAATACCCTGAGGTTGGTGTGCCTGTCCCCTTCTTCCTGCAAGGAATCCCTCTAAATATGCTGCGAGGGGTGGGAGCGAAATCCACAGCAAATATGCCTTCCCAAAAAAATTGTGGCATTTGAAGCCACTGTGCTCACTTCATGCCTATTTGCATCAATTATCCTGCTGCTTTGCAGTCCCAGAGCTGTAGTTGCACCCACACCATGGGTTGTAATATCCAATGTTCAGCTGTCTCAAGCTATGGGTCAATGCTGATTTTGAATGGTTTTATCTGAGTATTCCGAGGCTTTCTAGACTCAGTTACAATCAAATTCATTGTCCATCTCCCAGGTATGGTGCGGTTCCTACAGGCCAGAATACGCCAGCCAGTCTATTAAGACTGATGTCCACAGTCCACTGAAATACAGGTAAAGCCCCCGTGAAGCCTTCTCCCACCTTCTGCTCGCTCACACACCGCCAACTTTCCATTTCTCTGCGCCCGTTCTCACCAACAGCTCTCTCCTTCCCTGCTTTGCCAGCGAGGGAAATGAACAGTTGGAATGTTCATAAGCATTCCATAGCAGCTCAGCCAGCTGCACCAGTGTCACTCCTCTGGAGCTGAGCACACTCAGCCAAAAAAGCAAGAATGGTTGCCAAAACTCTGGTTTACTTTGTCAGATTGCAATCACAGAGTGACAATTCTGAGTACAGTACAGTGGTACCTCGCAAGACGAATGCCCTGCAAGACTAATTTTTCACAAGACGAATGCATCTTGCGATCTGATGGTGACACGCAAGACGAATTCATTTTGTGAAAAATTCATCTTGCAAATCGCAGTTTCCCATAGGAATGCATTGAAATTTAATTAATGCGTTCCTATGGGCAAAAAAGACGGGACCCAGGTGGCGCTGTGGGCTAAAGCACAGAGCCTAGGGCTTGCCGATCAGAAGGTCGGCGGTTCGAATCCCTGTGACGGGGTGAGCTCCCGTTGCTCGGTCCCAGCTCCTGCCAACCTAGCAGTTCGAAAGCACGTCAAAATGCAAGTAGATAAATGGGAACCGCTACAGCGGGAAGGTAAACGGCGTTTCCGTGTGCTGCTCTGGTTTGCCAGAAGCGGCTTAGTCATGCTGGCCACATGACCTGGAAGCTATACGCCGGCTCCCTCGGCCAATAATGCGAGATGAGCGCGCAACCCCAGAGTCGGTCACGACTGGACCTAATGGTCAGGGGTCCCTTTACTTTTTATGGGCAAAAAAAGAAATTTCAATGCATTCATATGGGAAACCGCGATTCGCAAGACGAATTTTTCACAAAATGAATTGACTCACGGAACGAATTAAATTCGTCTTGCAAGGCACCACTGTAGTTTAGCAATCCATCCCTCTTCCCGGGGAATTCTGGGTAGGGAATAGGGATCTCCAAGCAACTCTCAGGATCCTTAGCAAACTGCAGCCCACAGGATTATTTGTGGGAAGCCGTGACCGTAGGAAGTGAGAAAAGAATGCCTTCAATGTCTGATGTGGATGACCAGACACTTTGTGAGGGGTGATTGTGCTCAGGCACACAGTGTATGGAGAAGGGGAGCTTAAGGCTTCCTCCCCTAGGAGCAGTTTTAGTGAAAATCCTCCCTCCCCAGGCAGCAATTAGCATCCTGATAATAGTTACAGGTAGGTAGCCGTGTTGGTCTGATGTAGTCAAAACAAAAAATAAAAAAAATCCTTCCAGTAGCACCTTAAAGGTAAAGGACCATTAGGTCCAGTCGTGACCGACTCTGGGGTTGCGCGCTCATCTCGCATTATTGGCCGAGGGAGCCGGCGTATAGCTTCCAGGTCATGTGGCCAGCATGACTAAGCCGCTTCTGGCAAACCAGAGCAGCATACGGAAACGCCGTTTACCTTCCCACTGTAGCGGTTCCTATTTATCTACTTGCATTTTGATGTGCTTTCGAACTGCTAGGTTGGCAGGAGCTGGGACCAAGCAACGGGAGCTCACCCCATCGTGGGGATTTGAACCGCCGACCTTCTGATCAGCAAGCCCTAGGCTCAGTGGTTTAACCACAGCGCCACCTGGGTCCCTTAGAGACCAACTAAGTTTGTCATAGGTATGAGCTTTCGTGTGCATGCACACTTCAGATCTGAAGAAGTGTGCATGCACACAAAAGCTCATACCTATGACAAACTTAGTTGGTCTCTAAGGTGCTACTGGAAGGATTTTTTTATTTTATTTTTGTTTCATCCTGATAATGTTTGCCAAGGGGAACATTATTACCTTCCCCAAGGGGGCAGGGGGATGAATTCTGTCACTATTGCGATCCTTCTCATGTGTACTCTGGCGTACATGACAATCGCCCCCAATCACTCTTTAATTACGTGGCGAGTTCTTCTAAAATTAATGTTGTGTGCACTTAAAGCCATAAGTGGCAGGTCCATTAGTGGTGAAGCTGCCAT